>NC_072425.2:16040000-16380000 GCF_028878055.3 Symphalangus syndactylus
ATTCCTTCCACAGGCCTTTGTTGAAACCTCACCTTGTCGCAGGCCCCACATTGAGTGTTCAGTGCTTCCTTTGTTCATTTAGCAAATAGTCATGGACCTGGGCCTGTAGTGCCAACGTCCCATGCACCCCCTCTCCTTGCAGCTTAGATACTTCTTTGCTTCCTCCTGAAGTGCCTTCCCCTTCTCTCCCCTCCACCAGAGTTAACTAGGACTCATCTTTTGGGTCCCAGCTGAAATGTCACTTCTTTTTTTTTTTTCTGACGGAGTTTTGCTCTTATTGCCCAGGCTGGAGTGCAATGGTGTGATCTTGGCTTACTGCAACCTCTGCCTCCCGGGTTCAAGCAATTCTCCTGCCTTAGCCTCCCGAGTAGCTGGGATTACAGGCATGCACCACCACACCTGGCTAATTTTTGTATTTTTAGTAGAGACGGGGTTTTACCATGTTGGCCAGGCTGGTCTCGAACTCCTGACCTCAGGTGATCCACCTACCTCAGTCTCTCAAAGTTTTGGGATTACAGGTGTGAGCCACCACACCTGGCCTGAAATGTCACTTCTAAGGACACCTGCGCTGACTCCCCAGTCCAGGGCAAGTCCCCTGATTGGGCACCCAGAACCCCAGGCCCCCTCTCCTGCAAGACACTGGTCCCAGTTACACGATGGGCGCTTGTGGGCCCTGTAGGCGGATCTGTCTCCCTCCAGAGCAAGTACGCTCCATGTGGTCAAGGACCTCGTCCAGCTCGCTCACCAAGGACCCCCAGTGCTCAGCAGGAACTGAGTGAGCAGGTCCAGGGATGTGATACCAGACAAGACAGCCTGGGTTTGCCCTCGTGGACCTGGCCATCCATCAAGGACACTGAATGATCAAAGCCATATCAGTACCAAGTGTTCGTTGCTGTGGTAGATCGGGCCTGTGGGGGGACTCAGCAGGCACACCCTGGTGGGTCAAGGATGGCTTCCCAGAGGAAGTAACTTTGACACTGGGACCATAGGTATCAGCTACGTGAAAGGAGAGTTCAAAGATCATGTGGGCTGGAGTGGCCAGGAGACACTTCCTGGAGGAAGGACATAGATTGTATTTGGGTAGGGGAGGGGAGAAGGCAGTATTTAAAGTAGAAAGTGCAGTAATTAGTTGAATTTGGATGGTCCTGGTTGAAAGAGAACAGACTGGGCAAAGGTCTGAAGGTGACCTGTGCCGAGGGCCTTTTGCCAGGACAGTGAATGATGAGGCCAGGCTGGCTGGAGTAGGGGGCATTGGGGACCAAGTAGGCCAGAAAGCTGGCTGTAATTCCAGCGGGCTTGAAAAGAGTTGCTTTCCAAGAGTGGGGACTCTCTGCCAGCAGTGCTCCCTCTGGTTCCAGTTTCCCAGGCAGGAGAGGCTGCTGGGCTCTTGAAGATCTGGAAGCAAATGAAGGCAAAGGAAGGCCATGCCCGGGGCCCAGGCATCCTGGCTTTTGTGCCTTGCCTCGAGGGTGTCATGCTGCCAGTGGGACAGCTGATACAATGAGCCTTGTTGTGGGAGACCCAGGCTGGGGAGCACAGGCCTGGAGCTAGGAGCCAGAGCAGATGAGGTAGGAGAAGGTAATGATTATAACAACAACAATAATAATAGTTGTCTTTATTGAGCAATGACTACGTGCCAGACACCATTCTAAGCCCTTTTGATATTATTCCGTGGAATCTTCACACCGTGCTGGGGATGAGGTATTGTGCTGCTTCTATTTCAGAGGAAAAGTGACTGAGGCACAAAGAGGTGGAGACACTTGCCCAAGTTTGTCTGCTTGTGAGCAGCAAGGCTGAAATGTGAGCTATGCCTGCCTGAATCCACAGCCCATCCACGCACAGTCCCCAGTGGACAGTGGTGCCGCAGTTGAACTCAGAACTGGCTGACTCCAAAGCCCAATGTGCCCTGTGGCTTCCCACTGGATTTCCTGAGCAGTCTGGAAGGTTTACAAATGGACACAGAGGGAGGTTCCCAGAAGCTGGGACAATGCTGGGCCCCAGAACTCCAGAACCCTCTAAGACAGGGGTGTCCAATCTTTTAGCTTCCCTGGGCCACACCGGAAAAATAACTGTCTTGGGCCACACGTAAAATACACCAACACTAATAATAGCAGATGATCTAAAAAAAAAAAAAAAAAGTCCATAAATCTCATAATGTTTTAAGAAAGTTTACAAATTTGTGTTGGGCTGCATTCAAAGCTGTCCTGGGCCACATGCAGCCCATGGACCACAGGTTGTACAAGCTTGCTCTAAGAGATGTTGTGAGGAATTCCACGAGACCAGGTTCCAGTCCTAGTTTACACAGCTCCCTCTGTTTGACCTTGAGTTTCCTCCTCTACAAGATGGGGTCAGCCGGGCGCGGTGGCTCACGCCTGTAATCCCAACACTTTGGGAGGCTGAGGTGGGCGGATCACGAGGTCAGGAGTTCGAGACCATCCTGGCTAACATGGTGAAACCCCGTCTCTACTGAAAATACAAAAAATTAGCCAAGCGTGTTGGCAGGCGCCTGTAGTCCCAGCTACTTGGGAGGCTGAGGCAGGAGAATGGCGTGAACCTGGGAGGCAGAGCTTGCAGTGAGCCGAGATCGCACCACTGCACTCCAGCCTGGGCGAAAGAGCGAGACTCTGTCTCAAAAAAAAAAAAAAAGATGGGGTCATAGAGCTGGACACGGTGGCTCATGCCTGTAATTCCACCATCTTGGGAGGCCGAGGCGGGTGGATCACCTGAGCTCAGGAGTTTGAGACCAGCCTGGCTACATAGCAAAACCCCGTCTCTACTAAAAATACAAAAATTAGCCGGGTGTAGGAGCAGGCACCTGTAGTCCCAGGTACTCAGGAAGCTGAGGCAGGAGAATAACTTGAACCTGGAAAGCAGAGGTTGCAGTGAGCCAAGATGGTGCCACTGCACTCCAGCCTGGGTGACAGAGCAAGACTGAAAAAAAAAAAAAAAGGTGGGGTCATAACCACTATGTTAGGCCGGGCGCGGTGGCTCACGCTTGTAATCCCAGCACTTTGGGAGGCCGAGGCGGGCGGATCATGAGGTCAGGAGATCGAGACCACGGTGAAACCCTGTCTCTACTAAAAATACAAAAAATTAGCCGGGCGTGGTGGCGGGCGCCTGTAGTCCCAGCTACTCGGAGAGGCTGAGGCAGGAGAATGGCGTGAACCCGGGAGGCGGAGCTTGCAGTGAGCCGAGATCGCGCCACTGCACTCCAGCCTGGGTGAGAGAGCGAGACTCCGTCTCAAAAAAAAAAATTAAATTAAAAAAAATAAATAAATAAATAAAAATAACCACTATGTTGTGTACTTAGTCTGTTGGGCTGGGACTAAGCATTTTCCCAACATTATCTCATTTACTACCACAGCCCTGCGAAGTAGAGATTATTATCCCCCCCACCTTTTTTTTTTTTTTTTTGAGACAGAGTCTTGCTCTGTCGCCCAGGCTGGAGTGCAGTGGTGTGATCTCGGCTCACTGCAAGCTCCACCTCCAGGTTCACACCATTCTCCTGCCTCAGCCTCTGGAGTAGCTGGGATTATAGGTGCCCACCACCACACCCGGCTAATTTTTTGTATTTTTAGTAGAGATGGGGTTTCACTGTGTTAGGCAGGATGGTCTTGATCTCCTGACCTCATGATCCACCTGCCTCGGCCTCCCAAAGTGCTGGGATTACAGGTGTGAGCCACTGCTCCCGGCCTTTTTTTTTTTTTTTTTTTTTTTTGAGACGGAGTCTCGCTCTGTCGCCCAGGCTGGAGTGCAGTGGCGCAATCTCGGCTCACTGCAAGCTCCGCCTCCCGGGTTCACGCCATTCTCCTGCCTCAGCCTCTCCAAGTGACTGGGACTACAGGCGCCCGCCACCACGCCCGGCTAATTTTTTGTATTTTTAGTAGAGACGGGGTTTCACCGTGGTCTCGATCTCCTGACCTTGTGATCCGCCCACCTTGGCCTCCCAAAGTGCTGGGATTACAAGCGTGAGCCACCGCACCCTGCCGGCGTGCCTGGCCTATTATCCTCATTTTCCAGATGAGGAAACTGAGGTCTGGAGAGGTTAAGTAACTTTTTTTTTTTTTTTAAACAGAGTCTCGCTGTGTCGCCAGGCTGGAATGCAGTGGCGCAATCTTGGCTCGCTGCAACCTCCGCCTCCCAGGTTCAAGTGATTCTCCTCCCTCAGCCTCTTGAGTAGCTGGGATTACAGGTGTGCACCACAACACCCAGCTAATTTTTTTGTATTTTGGTAGAGACAGGGTTTCACCATGTTGGCCTCAATGGAGAGGTTAAGTAATTTTACAGTGAATTGTACAACTGGGTCAAAACATAGATCTGTCTGACCACAGAGCCTGCACTTAAAAAAAAACTTTTGGGGCTGGGTGCAGTGGCTCATGCCTGTAATCCCAGCACTTTGGGAGGCCGAGGCGGGCGGATCACAAGGTCAGGAGATCGAGACCATCCTGGCTAACACGGTTAAACCCCATCTCTACCAAAAATACAAAATATTAGCCGGGCATGGTGGCACACACCTGTAGTCCCAGCTACTCGGGAGGCTGGGGCAGGAGAATCACTTGAACCTGGGAGGCAGAGGTTGTGGTGAGCTGAGATCGCCCCACTGCACTCCAGCCTGGGTGACAGAATGAGACTCCGTCTCAAAAAAAAAAAAAAAAAACTTTTATGAAGTATAACATACATGAGAGACCAGGCACAGTGGCTCACACCTGCAGTCCCAGCATTTTGGGAGGCCAAGATGGGAGGATTGCTTGAGCCCAGGAGTTTTAGACCAATCTGGGCAACACAGAAAGACCCTGTCTTTACTAAAAATGAAAAAATTTACTGGGCGTGGTGGCACATGCCTGTGGTCCCAGCTACTCAACAGGCTGAGGTGGGAGGATCGCTTGAGCCCGGGAGGTCAAGGTTGCAGTGAGCCGTGATCATACCACCACACTCCAGCCTGGGCAACAGTATGAGACTCTGTCTCGGAAAAAAACAACCAACCAACCAAACAAACAAAAAAATACATACATAAGGAAAGATGCACAAAATCTGAATATAGAGTCTGAATAATTTTTTTTTTTTTTTTTGAGACGGAGCCTCACTGTGTTGCCCAGACTGGAGTGCAGTGGTGCCATCTTGGCTCACTGCAAGCTCCGCCTCCTGGGTTCACGCCATTCTCCTGCCTCAGCCTCCCTAGTAGCTGGGACTACAGGCGCCTGCCACCACGCCCGGCTAATTTTTGTTTTGTTTTTGAAACGGAGTCTCACTCTGTCACCCAGGCTGGAGTGCAGTGGCACGATCTTGGCTCACTGCAAGCTCTGCCTCCCAGGTTCACGCCATTCTCCTGCCTCAGCCTCCCAAGTAGCTGGGACTACAGGTGCCCGCCACCACGCCCAGCTAATTTTTTTGTATTTTTAGTAGAGACGGATTTTCACCATGTTAGCCAGGATGGTCTCGATCTCCTGACCTCGTGATCCGCCCGCCTTGGCCTCCCAAAGGGCTGGGATTACAGGCATGAGCCACCGTGCCTGGCCATTTTGTTGTATTTTTTAGTAGAGACGGGGTTTCACCGTGTTAGCCAGGATGGTCTCCATTTCCTGACCTCCTGATCTGCCCTCCTTGGCCTCCCAAAGTGCTGGGATTACAGGCGTGAGCCACCACACCCGGCCGCCATTTTCTTAACTTTCTATTCAATTACAATATTCAGGCCAGGTGCAGTGGCTCACGTCTATAATCCCAGCACTTTGGGAGGCAAAGGTGGGCAGATCACCTGAGGTAGGGAGTTCGAGACCAGCCTGACCAACATGATGAAACCCCATCTCTACCAAAAATATAAAAAAAAAAAAAAATTAGCTGGGTGTGGTGGCAGGCATCTGTAATCCCAGCTACTCCAGAGGCTGAGGCAGGAGAACCGCTTGAACCCGAGAGGCGGAGGTTGCAGTGAGCTGAGATCGTGCCACTGCACCCCAGCCTAGATGACAGGGTTAGACTCTGTATCAAAAAAAACCAATATTCACTGGCTGGGCGCAGTGGCCCATGCCTGTAATCCCAGCTACTTGGGAGGCTGAGGCAGGAGAATGACTTGAACCCGGGAGGCAGAGGTTGCAGTGAGCCGAGATTGCGCCACTGCACTCCAGCCTGGTGACAGAGCAAGACTCAGTCTCAAAAAAAAAAAAAAAAAAATTCACTTGAAATAGTACATACATCATGATACACAGGTCAGTGAAGATTCACACAGTGAACAAGCCTGGATACCCAGTACTCTGATCAAGGAGACTAGAAGCTCCTCAGCACCCAGAAACTCCCTTCCAATCACCTCCCCAGGTAACCACAGTCCTCACTTCTCCCACCACAGATGAGATTCCCCTGCTTTTGAACTTAGTGGAGTGACACAGTATAGATCCTTTTGTGTCTGACTCCTCTCATTAGACACAGTAAGAGTTGGCCAGGCGCAGTGGCTCATGCCTGTAATCCCAGCACTTTGGGAGGCTGGGGTAAGCAGATTGCTTGAGCACAAGAGTTTGAGACCAGCCTGGACAACATAGCAAGATCTTGTCTCTACAAAAAAAAAAAACAAAACAGAAAAATTGGTGATGCATGCCTGTAGTCTCAGGTACTCAGGAGGCTAAGGTGGGAGGATCGCTTGAGCCTGGGAAATAGAGGGTGCAGTGAGCCAAGATCACACCACTGCACTCCAGCCCAGGTAATGAGATTCTGTCTCAAAAATTAAAAATTAAGGCCAGGCACAGTGGCCCACACCTGTAATCCCAGCACTTTGGGAGGCCGAGGCAAGCAGATCACCTGAGGTCAGGAGTTCGAGACCAGCCTGGCCAACATGGGTAATGCTGTCTCTACTAAAAGAAAAAAATACAAAAATTAGCCCGGCGTGATGGCACATGCTTGTAATCCCAGGTATTCGGGAGGCTGAGGCAGGAGAATCGCTTGAACCCAGGAGGCGGAGGTTGCAGTGAGCCGAGATCATGCCACTGCACTCCAGCCTGAGCAACAGAGCAAGCCTCTATCTCAAAAAAAAAAAAAAAACTAAACCAAAAGTTAAAAAAAATAAAACATTGTAAGCATTATCCGAGCTGTTAACAGGAGTTTGTGCCTTCTCATTGCCATGCAGTATTTAGTAGATGAATATACCATAATTATCCATTCCAATTCTAGTGGACATATAGGTTCTTTTCTGGTGTTGGCCATTACAAATAGTGCTGCTGCGAGAATTCTAGTGTAGATCTTTTGGTGCACATTTACTTATGCATTTCTGTTGCGTATATACCTAGGAGTCAAATTGCTAAATGTTGAACGTATGTATGTTCAGCTTTAGTAAATAGTGAATAGTATTAAACACTGTTCCCAGTATATTCCCAGTTCACACCAATTTGCCCTGCCACCAGCCCTGTGGGAGATTCCCACTGTTCTCTGTCTTCCCCAATGCCAGGTATTGCCCATGTTGTTGTTGCTGTTGTTGTGTTCAGTTGAGCCAGTGGGCGTGTGGAAAATGGCATCTCATTGTGATTTTACTGTGCATTTCCCTAATAGTAAAGAAGCTGAGTGCTTTTCACATGTTTATTGTGTGTTTCACTGTCTTCCTTTATGAAATGCCTGTTCAAATCTTTTGCTCTTTTTTTTTTTTTTTTTTTTTTTTTTTTTTGAGACAGGGTCTGGCTTTGTCGCCCAGGCTAGAGCACACTGGTGTAATCACAGCTCACTGCAGCCTCAACCTCTTGGGCTCAGGTGATCCTCCCACCTCAGCCTCCCACGTAGCTGGGACTACAGGCACATGCCACCATGCCCAGCTAATTTTTTTTTGTATTTTTTGTAGAGACAGGGTTTCGCCATGTTGCCCAGGCTGGTCTTGAACTCCTGGGCTCAAGCAATTTGCCCACCTCTGGCTCTCAAAGTGCTGGGATTACAGGCGTGAGCCACTGCACCCAGGCTCTGTGTGGTATCTTCTGATGAACAGAGTTTTTAATTTTGAGGCCGATTTATCAATTTCCTTCTCTTCATGTGAAATCACTGCCTAAAGTCATAAAGATATACTCCTGTGTTTTCTTCTAGAAACCTTATTGTTTTAACTTTCACATTTATATCTATCATCTATCTCAAGTTAATTTTTGTGGCTGCATGAACAGAAGTTTCTTTGCTTCAGTGTAGATAAGTTTATAATTTTCTACCTCCTGGTTAGCACCTCTTGAGTCCTAGTTAGGAAATCTTTAGCTGTGCTAAAGTCATGAAGCTAGTAGGAGGCTTCACTTTTTTAATTAACAGTTTTACTGAGATATAATTCACATGTCACACAATTCACCCATATAAAGTATATAATTCCATGATTTTTAGTATATTCATAGAGTGCACCCATGACCACTGTCAATTTTAGACCATTTTCATCACCCCAAAAAGAAACTCCACACCCACTGGCAGTTACGCTCCTATTTCCCAACCACAAACCTACTTCTGTCTCTATAGATTTGCCTATTGTCACTGGACCTTTCCATCAGAGGAATCATACAGTATGTGACTTTTTTTTAAAACTGATTTCTTTCACTCAACATAATGTTTTCAAGGTCCAACATTATAGCATGGATCACTACTTTTTATGACTGAATAATATTCCACTGTGTGAATATGTAACATTTCGTTGATCCGTTCATCAGCTGAAGGACATTTGGGTTGTTTCCACTTTTTGGCTCTTACAAATAACATTCCTATGAATGGTCACATCTGAGTTTCTTTTTTTGAGACGGAGTCTCACTCTGTCGCCCAGGCTGGAGTGGAGCGGCACGGTCTCGGCTCACCGCACTCCGCCTCGGGTTCACACTATTCTGCCTCAGCCTCCCGAGTAGCTGGGACTACAGGCGCCCGCCACCATGCCTGGCTATTTCTGTATTTTTAGTAGAGACGGGGTTTCACTGTGTTAGCCAGGATGGTCTCCATCTCCTGACCTTGTGATCCGCCCACCTCGGCCTCCCAAAATTCTGGGATTACAGGTGTGAGCCACCATGCTTGGCCACGTCTGAGTTTCTATATGGACATATGTTTTCATTGCTCTTGTGAGGAGCCTTCATTTTTAATCAGACACCATGAGATTCAGTGATATCATGTCTATATGTCTATTAAGCCCTGGCACAGCCTAAGTGCTCAATCAATCATAGCTGTATACAGGTTAGGAGTACTGCACAGCATGGAACACCCCAGTGTAGCTGTTCAGACTGTGAGAAGCAGAAGAGTGAAAATCCCTATTATCCCCACCCAAGCACTGGGTCCCCAGCACACACGTCTGCCCACAGGCAAATAAGTGCTTGGACAAGGCTCCATGTTCTTTGCAGGTCAAATTGTGCATAGATAGTGGCACAGCAGAGGCGGGTGAAAGAAGGAGTCAGGAGACCTGGGCCTGGCCCTGCTAAGCTGCTAATTGGAGTGTGGTCTCAGTTTCCCTACTCAGAGCGTGGACATGGGGCCACTGATAGTTCTAGCCCTTGTGTGTGGCTCATTTGGCGTCTTGTCCACTCCCCAGGCAGTGGCTCTGCCAATGATCCTGTGAGTGTTCAGGAATCACTGTTGCCCCTGGGGACCCTTGTCCTGGAGTGGCCCACCTGCCTGCCCCCAGCATGGCGTCCGACACTCCCGAGTCGCTGATGGCCCTCTGTACTGACTTCTGCTTGCGCAACCTGGATGGCACCCTGGGCTACCTGCTGGACAAGGAGACCCTGCGGCTACATCCGGACATCTTCTTGCCCAGCGAGATCTGTGACCGGCTCGTCAATGAGTGAGCAGACCCAGGGCTGAGGAGGGGCAGGGGTCTTCCCATGAATGTGTATAGAGAGATTGGGACCGTGTGTGCACTACGTGGGGAGTAGTTACGGAGATGAATGTGTGAGGGTGTGTGTGTGTGCACATGGATGTTCATGGGTGCAAGAGAATAGTGGTGTATCCATAACCGTAAAGGTGTATATGTGTGTTGGTGTGTGTGTGGAGGGGTGTGCACGTGAAGGCATGGGTGTGTGTACACATGTAAGCTTATGCAGCACAGGTTATTTCTGAGTGTGAAACTGCATGTGTGCATTTAGAGATGTGATTGTGTCAAAATCTGCATATAAATGAAGGAATTAAGTGTTGCCCCACATGTGTATGTACATTCACATGCACACACCTGTGCTTGTGAATTCAGTGAGCATGGCCACATATGCATGCACATGCCAGTGCCAGAATAATGGATCCATGACCAGGGAGTGAATCATCCAGAAAATCTGAATGGCCCTCCGAGGGCCTCCCCACTCCTAGGGGCTCCTAGAAGTATGCTATGCAGTCACTGAATGCTGGGAGTTCAATCTAGAGGCCCAGATGGTGGCCGGGCATGGTGGCTCACACCTGTAATTCCAGCATTTTGGGAAGCCAAGACAGGAGGATCACTTGAGACCAGAAATTCAAGATCAGCCTGGGTGACATAGCGAGACCTTGTCTCTACCAAAAAAAAAAAAGAAAGAAAAGAAAAGAAAAAGAAAAAAATAGATTCCCAGAAGGGAAATTATTAGACAGCTACATAGGAAACTAGAAGTCTGTGTGGGCCTGAGGACAGAGGTGGACGTGTAATAACGTCCTGAGCATTTACTGTGGGTCAGGTGCTAGGTTGGACACTTTGCAGGCCAGCGTTATATCCACTTTACAGATGAAGAAACTGAGGTCTGGGAAAGTTCATTTACTTGTGTGAAGTTGCCCAGTTAGGAAGCAGCCAAGCCAAGATTTAGAGTTTAAAGCGTTTGAATCCAAAACATTTCCCAGTGGACCAGGATTCTTGCATGAGCTGATGTCTCAACAGGGCTTAATTAAGGGCTTGTCCTGTACCCAGCTGGGAACTCTGAACTACTTGGCTTAGTTTGCCTGTTTAAAAGGGTCGCAGGAGGGGCTTAAAGAAGGTGACGAGAGTGGCCATGCCAGTGGGGTGCTGCCCCTGCAGTGTGCGTGCCTGGAGGCTGTGTGACAGGCATGTGCATTGGGGAGAGATGGCGCCTGCATCACCTAGAAGGTCTCCCAGAGAGCTGCCTTTAGATTCCTGGTTCCTGGGTACCCTTAATCTTACTGGTAGTTTAGTCAGGATATGACCAAATACTCTTAGGAGAAGGAGGTTGCTACTTGGGGTGATCCAAGAAAGCTTCAGGGGGAGGAGGGCTTGGCTTTGAAGCAAGGATGAGAGTCCCTGTGGCCCTCCCCTGAGCCAGGCTTTCTTCTCTCCCAGGTATGTGGAGCTGGTGAACGCTGCCTGTAACTTCGAGCCACACGAGAGCTTCTTCAGCCTCTTCTCGGACCCCCGCAGCACCCGCCTCACGCGGATCCACCTCCGCGAGGACCTGGTGCAGGACCAGGACCTGGAGGCCATCCGCAAGCAGGTGAGACCTGTCCCGCCACAGCGCCAGGAGGGCTCACACCAAGCAGGGGCCAGGCTGCTCGCCTCCAGTCTAGCCATCCCCAGCCCAGCCAGTGTGCGCTGTGACTGTGTACATCCCCCTTTCCAACCCACCTGTAGCCCAGGGCAAGGCCTGGGGCGGGGGGAAGGGGCAGGGGTGGTGATGGTGATGGAACTGTGCTCACTCCCAGGACCTGGTGGAGCTGTACCTGACTAACTGCGAGAAGCTGTCCGCCAAGAGCCTGCAGACACTGAGGAGCTTCAGCCACACCCTGGTGTCCTTGAGCCTCTTCGGCTGTACAAACATTTTCTATGAGGAGGAGAACCCAGGGGGCTGTGAAGATGAGTACCTCGTCAACCCCACCTGCCAGGTGCTGGTTAAGGATTTCACCTTCGAGGGCTTCAGCCGCCTCCGCTTTCTCAACTTGGGCCGCATGCTTGATTGGGTCCCCGTGGAGTCCCTGCTGCGGCCGCTCAACTCCCTGGCTGCCTTGGACCTCTCAGGCATTCAGACGAGCGACGCCGCCTTCCTCATCCAGTGGAAAGACAGCCTGGTGTCCCTCGTCCTCTACAACATGGACCTGTCTGACGACCACATCCGGGTCATTGTGCAGCTGCACAAGCTGCGGTGAGCTCCTGGCCCAGAGCTCACCAGGGTGGGAGTTGGGGGGCAGGTGGGGAGGAGTAGAGGTGGGTGTTGTCACGCCCTCAGGGTTCAGGAGCCCTTGGCTAGGCAGAGGGTGGAGATGAAGACACAGCCCCATTCCTTAAACCCAGTGTTTCAGCTGGATTGGGGCTGTTCGGGGTTTCTTCCCAGAATGCCCTGGAGAAGTCGTGGCAGGAATGGGCCCTCCCCTGCTAGAGATTAAAGGAGCCGGGGTCTGTAAGGCAGCCCCACCCTGTACCCACCCAGCTCCTGACCTGCACCCCCTACCCCAATCTTCAGACACCTGGACATCTCCCGAGACCGCCTCTCCAGCTACTACAAGTTCAAGCTGACTCGGGAGGTTCTGAGCCTCTTTGTGCAGAAGCTGGGGAACCTAATGTCCCTGGACATCTCTGGCCACATGATCCTAGAGAACTGCAGCATCTCCAAGATGGAAGAGGAAGCGGGGCAGACCAGGTGGGGCCACCCTCCATGGCTACTGGTAGGGTGTCATTCAACAGGCATTTAGGCTGGTGCAGTGGCTCACGCCTGTAATCCCAGCACTCTGGGAAGTCAAGATGGTTGGATCACTTGAGGCCAGGAGTTAGAGACCAGCCTGGCCAACATGGTGAAACCCCATTTCTACTAAAAATACAAAAATTAGCTGGACATGGTGGCAGACACCTGTAGTCCCAGCTACTTGGGAGGCTAAGGTATGAGAATTGCTTGAACCCAGGAGGCGGAGCCTGCAGTGAGCTGGATCGTGCCACTGCACTCCAGCCTGGGCAACAGAGTGGGACTTTGTCTCAAAAAAAAAAAAAAAAAGTATTTGCCAAGTACCCCTCTGCCAAGTGCTGTGCTGGGTGCTAGAGATAAAGAAACAAATCAGGTCCTGCCCTCTCGGAGTCTGTGTGAGCTGGTGGGGACAGTCAAGTCATTACAAGAGCTATGGTAGGGGCAATCCAGGGCCCCGGCGTGGCCTGAGGATCAGGAAGGAAGGAGGAGGAGGGATGCATCCTGGCCTTCCTGAAAGCTCATTCTGCCTTTGCCAGAGGAAGGGTGTTCTAGCAGAGGGAACAGCACCTGCAAAGGCCAGTAGGTGAGAGAGCATGAGGAGCGACAGGGGAACTACCCAACGCTCAGCCTGACCAGAGCACAGTGCCATGGGGGGAAGAGGCGAGGCTGGCAGTGTCTGCCACCTATGGAGTATTGCTGGACATAGGTCGGTTCCTGGGTTGGTTGGTTGAGAAGTTTGACCAAACCCTACCAGCTATAACTGGCCACCCATAAGCCCTGGTCCCAGCCTGCTTTAATGGTATTCAGTTGAGCTTATCCCTTTGTGATTGTTGGTGAGACCTAAAGGTGCCATGTCCTTACTAGAATGGCAGGTGGTTTCTAAAGATGGTTTCATTGCCCATCCTACGTGTTCCCCTACTATGTGGCTTTGCCACGCTTCCATCAGGAGGTGGTGCCATGTCCCCTACCATTAAAAACAAAAGGAGCAGGGGATGAGGTTGGAGGGCCTAGAAGACAAAGCAAGGAAATGCCTCACCCCCGCAGTGGGGAGGCCCAGCTCAGGCCTGGGTCTCAAGCCACTGACATCGTCACCCTCCTTCCCCAGCATTGAGCCTTCCAAGAGCAGCATCATACCTTTCCGGGCTCTGAAGAGGCCGCTGCAGTTCCTCGGGCTCTTCGAGAACTCTCTGTGCCGCCTCACGCACATTCCGGCCTACAAAGTGAGCGGCGGAAGTGGGATGGGGCTGGGCCAGGGAGCTTTGGGAGAGAGAAGGAGCTGGATTCTGGGGCTGGAGACTGAGCTGGGATCTGGCATCCTAGCCCTTGGCCTCTTCTGGGTTGTTCTGAGCATGTCCCACCCGCAGGTAAGTGGTGACAAAAACGAAGAGCAGGTGCTGAATGCCATTGAGGCCTACACGGAGCACCGGCCCGAGATCACCTCACGGGCCATCAACTTGCTCTTTGACATTGCCCGCATCGAGCGCTGCAACCAGCTGCTGCGGGCCCTGAAGGTCAGTTCCAAGCCTGGGGCCTTGGCCTCCTGTCCCTCCCCACCTGGAGGGTGCCGGGCTTGGCTGAGCCGTGTCCCCACAGCCCCTGTTCCGCACCCTGTCCCCAGGGCCCCAGGACCCGAACCCCAGCCTGGGCCTCACAGCACTTGACTTGCTTCAGCACTGGCCTTGTTCGGTCCCCACCCTGGTGTCTGCTCCCCAGGCCCCACTTCTGCCTTTAGAGAGCAAAACCAGGCTAACCCTTGCCCCAGAGAGCCTGTTCCAGCCCCTTGCAGAACCCAGGCCTCTCCCTGCACTTGCCAGCCCAGGTCCCCCTTGTCTTCATACAGCTGGTCATCACGGCCCTCAAGTGCCACAAATACGACAGGAACATTCAAGTGACAGGCAGCGCCGCCCTCTTCTACCTAACAAATTCCGAGTACCGCTCAGAGCAGAGTGTGAAGCTGCGCCGGCAGGTTATCCAGGTGGTGCTGAATGGCATGGAATCCTACCAGGAGGTGACGGTGAGCCCCCACCCGCCACGGCCCTGCATGCTGTGACCCAGCCACCCCTTTCCTGCTTCTTGCGTCCCGCTAGGGCTCCCCCGGCTCTGGGCTGCATCTGTCCCAGCTCCCTTTCCCACGGCAGCACTCCCTGACTCTTGGGACCTGGCCCTTCCCACAGTCCATCATCCCTGGCTGCCCTCCATCCTCCTCCTTCCTGCCCCATGTGGAGGTGGGGGCCCAGGGACCCTGCCCTTCTCCCTGCCTGTGCTGTCTCCTCAGCCCTTCTGCCCATACACTATGCTGGGGGATTTCTTACCAACAGCTGCTTTTAATATAAAAGTAATAAAAGCTTTTATTATAGAAAAGTTATAATTACAGATACACAGAAAATAAAAATCACCCATAAACCCACTACCCAGAGACAGGCACCATTAACATGGGATGTCAATTGTGGATTTTAGCCTATGCACATGTATTTTGTAAATGGGATACACAAACTGTGTACTGTTTGTATACGGTGGATTTTTACTTCAACTGTGTTGTCACATGAACGTGAACATCTCCCTTATCAGCCAACATTTTTTTTCTTTTTCGAGACGGAGTTTCACTCTTATTGCCCAGGCTGGAGTGCAGTGGCACAATCTCGGCTCACTGCAACTTCCACCTCCCGTGTTCAAGTGATTCTCCTGCCTCAGCCTCCCGAGTAGCTGGGATTACAGGCATGCGCCACCACGCCCAGCTAATTTTGTATTTTTAGTAAAGATGGGATTTTACCATATTGGTCAGGCTGGTCTCGAACTCCTGACCTCAGGTGATCTACCTGCCTCAGCCTCCCGGGAAAGTGCTGGGATTACAGGCGTGAGCCACCACGCTCAGCTACAATATATTTTTTTTTTAATTAAGACAGGGTCTCAGGCTGGGTGCGGTGGCTCACGCCTGTAATCCCAGCACTTTGGGAGGCTGAGGCAGGCAGATCATGAGGTCATGAGTTCAAGACCAGGCTGGCCAACATGGCGAAACCCCATCTCTACTAAAAAATACAAAAATTAGCTGGCCACGGTGGCTCACACCTGTAATCCCAGCACTTTGGGAGGCCGAGGCAGGCAGATCACCTGAGGTCAGGAGTTCGAGACCAGCCTGGCCAACATGGTGAAACCCTGTCTCTACTAAAAATACACAAATTAGCTGGGCATGGTGGCGGGCGCCTGTAGTCCCAGCTACTTGGGAGGCTGAGACAGGAGAATCGCTGGAACCTGGGAGGCAGAGGTTGCAGTGAGCCGAGATCGAGCCACTGCACTCCAGCCTGGGTGACAGAGCGAGACTCTGTCACAAAGAAAAACAAAAACACAGGGTCTCACTTTGTTGCCAAGGCTGGAGTACAGCGGCATGACCACAGCTCACTGTGGCCTCCACTTCTCAGGCTCAAGCAAGCCTCCCGCCTCAGCCTCCCCAGTAGCTGGGACAACAAGGCATGTACCACCACACCCAACTAATTTTTTTTTTTTTTTTTTTGGAGACAGAGTCTCGCTCTGTCTCTCAGGCTGGAGTGCAGTGGCATGATCTTGGCTCACTGCAAGCTCCACCTCCCAGGTTCACGCTATTCTGTCTCAGCCTCCCGAGTAGCTGGGACTACAGGCTCCCGCCACCCTGCCACGCTAAGTTTTTGTATTTCTCGTGGAGACGGGGTTTCACTGTGTTAGCCAGGATGGTCTCAATCTCCTGACCTCATGATCTGCCTGCCTCGGCCTCCCAAAGTGCTGGGATTATAGGCGTGAGCCACCGTGCCCAGCCCACACCCAGCTAATTTGTATTTGTGTGTGTGTGTGTGTGTGTGTGTGTGTGTGGTGATGGGGTCTCGCTATGTTGCCCTTGCTATCCCCTAGCTCAAGTGATCCTCCTGCCTTGGTTTCCCAAAGTGCTGGGATTATAAGCATGAGCCATTGCACTAGGCCCAAAAATTGTTTAATAATGTTTCTTTTCTGATTACAAAAGATATCTAATGCTTAAGCCAGGTGTGGTGGCCCTCACCTGTAATCTCAGCACTTTGGAGGGCCGAGGAAGGCAGATCACTTAAGATCAGGAGTTCCAGACCAGCCTGGCCAACATGGTAAAACCCTATCTCTACTAAAACTACAAAAATTAGCGGGGCATACTGGCGGGTGCCTATAGTCCCAGCTACTCCGGAGGCTAAGGCAGGAGAATTGCTTAAACCCAGGAGGTGGAGATTTCAGTGAGCTGAGATCGTGCCACTGCACTCCAGTCTGGGTGACCAAGCAAGACTCTGTGTCAAAACAAAACCAAAAACCAAAAAAAGATACCTAATGCTTAAAAGATGAAAAAATTCAAGTGATACAGGAATGTATTAAATAGAGCGAAAGCCACTCACAATCTCACCTCTCCTCCTCTAGATGCAGCTGGTGTTAAGGTTCACTTTCATAACTGTTGACACCAGCATATGTTCAGTGTCCTCATCCAGGGAGAGGCCACTGTGTGGAGGACTCTGCTGGAGCTTGGAGGGAGTGGCCAACGTCAAGGCTCTGCCCAGTATGTGAAACAGCCCTCAGGCCGAATAATTTAGGTTGCTGTTTCATCTTTTGCTCTCTCAAGCAATGCTTTGTTAATTATACTTAATTAGTTATCCTTATAATACATTTCTGTAAGTAGAGTTGTAGAATTTCAGGGGCAGTATGTGTGTGTGTGTATTTTTTCTTTTCTTTTTTTTTTGAGACAGAGTCTCTGTTGCCCAGGCTGGAGTGTAGTGGTGTGATCTTGGCTCACTACAACCTCTCCTTCCCAGGTTCAAGCGATTCTCCTGCCTCAGCGTCCTGAGTAGCTGGGACTACGGGAGCACGCCACCACGCCTGGCTAATTTTTGTATTTTTAATAGAGACAAGATTTTGCCATGTTGGCCAGGCTGGTCTGGAACTCCTCCTAGCCTCAAGTGACCTGCTCACCTGCCCCTTCTCTACAAAAAAATTTTTTAGGCCGGCACAGTGGCTCATGCCTATAATCCCAGCACTTTGGGAGGCCAAGGTGGGTGGATCACCTGAGGTCAGGAATTCAAGACCAGCCTGGCCAACATGGTGAAACCCAGTCTCTACTTAAAATACAAAAATTAGCTGAGTGTGCTGGTGGGCATCTGTAATCCCAGCTGCTCAGGAGGCTGAGGCAGGAGAATCTCTTGAACCCAGGAGGCAGAGGTTGCAGTGAGCCGAGATGGTACCATTGCACTCCAGCCTGGGTGACGAGAGTGAAACTCTGTCTCAAAAAAAAAAAAAAATTTGTTTTTTAATTAGCTGGATGTAGTGGTATGCTTCTGTAGCCCCAGCTACTCGGAGGCCGAGATGGGATGATTGCTTGAGCCTGGGAAGTGGAGGCTGCAGTCAGTGAACTATGATTCTACCACTGCACTCTAGCCTGGGCAACAGAGGAGACCCTGTCTTAAAAAAAAAAAAAAAAAAAAAAAGGAAAAGAAGAGAGAAAAAGAAGACTAGTTGGAGACTCCCAAATGAATTAATAAATCTGTCACAGAAATGGAAATCAAAATAAGAGGAAGTCACATTTCATCTCAAGAGCTTGGTGATACCCAATGTTGCAAAGGTAGGCAAGAGCACCCTCGCACCCTGTCTACTGGTGAGGGATGAGTCGTGCAACCTTTGTGGAGGGCAACCAGCAGAACCTGCCAAAATTCTAAATGCATCTATCTTTTGACCTAGCCATTCTGCAATTAGAACTGTTCTTAGAGGAAAAAGATATACATATATCCTCACTTGTAAAATTTTTTTGAAAAAGGCCGGGCGCAGTGGCTCATGCCTGTAATCCTCACACTTTTGGAGGCTGAGGCAGATGGATCACTTGAGGTAAGGAGTTCTGGACCATCCTGCCCAACATGGCGAAACCCCATCTCTACCAAAAATACAAAAATTAGCCAGGTGTGGTGGTGCATGCCTGTAATCCCAGCTACTAGGGAGGCTGAGGCAGGAGGATTGCTTGAACCCAGAAGGTGGAGGTTGCAGTGAACCAAGATCGTGCCAGTGCACTCCAGCCTGGGTGACAGAGTGAGGATCTGTCTCAAAAAATAAATAAAATAAAATTTAAACTAAAAAAAAGGCCGGGTGTGATGGCACATGCCCAGAAATCCCAGCCACCTTGGAAGCTGAGGTGTGAAAAATTTCGTGAGCCCAGGAGTTCGAGGCTTCAGTGAGCTATGATGGCACCACTGTACTCCAGGCTGGGCAACAGAGAGACCCCGTCTTAAAAATAAATAAATAGGGCCAGGCAAGGTGGCTCACACCTGTAATCCCAGCACTTTGGGAGGCTGAGGCGGGTGGATCATCTGAGGTCAGGAGTTCGAGACCAGCCTGGCCAACATGGTGAAACCTTGTCTCTACTAAAATACAAAAATTAGCCAGGCATGATGGCGGGTGCCTGTAATACCAGCTACTTGGGAGCCTGAGACGGGAGAATTGCTTGCACTGGAAGGTGGTTGCAGTGAGCCAGGATCATGCCACTGCACTCCAGCCTGGGTGATAGAGTAAATGAGACTCCATCTCAAAAAAAAATTTTTTTTTAATTGGCCAGGTGTGGTGATGTGCACCTGTAGTCCCAGCTACTCAGGAGGCTGAAGCAGGAGGATTGCTTGAGCCCAGGATTTTGAGGCTGCAGTAAGCTATGGTCCAGCCTGGGCAACAGAATGAGACACTGTCTCAAAAAAAAAAACCCCAAACAAATCAACAAGCAAATAAACCTGAAGACAGTACAAAAAAAACTGAGGATGTAGAGCAACTGGAGAGCTCCTACACTGCTGGTAGGAGTGTAAACTGCTAAAGCCACTGCGGAAAACAGTCTAGTGTTACCTACAAAGGTTGAAGACATGCACATCTTGTGACCCAGAAGTCATACCTGGCATATGTGCCCTAAAGAAACCCGTGCTTATGGTCACCAGGATGCAGGTATAATACATGGCTCACAGTAGCCAACTCTTAGAGTCACCCAGACATCCATCAGCAGTAGAATGGATGAATACATTGATTGAGGTGTCGCGATGGAATACTATACTGTAATGAAAAGTGAATGCATTTCAGCTACATATAACAACAGTTAATCTTGCAAACCTATAGAATATCTCTATAAAAAGCAGAGGCCAGCCAGGCATGGTGGCTCACGCCTGTAATCCCAACAGTTTGGGAGGCTGAGGCAGGTGGATCACCTGAGGTCAGGAGTTCCAGACCAGCCTGGCCAACATGATGAAACCCCGTCTCATACTAAAAATACAAAAATTAGGCGGGCATGGTGGCGGGAGCCTGTAATCCCAGCTACTTGGGAGGCTGAGGCAGAAGAATCACTTGAACCTGGGAGGCAGAGGTTGCAGTGAGCTGAGATCGCGCCATTGCATTCTAGCCTTGGCAACAAGAGTGAAACTCCATCTAAAAAAAAAAAAAAAAAAAAAAAAAAGGCCCTGCACGGTGGCTCACATCTGTAATCCCAGCACTTTGGGAGTCTGAGACTGGTGGATCATGAGATCAAGACCATCGTGGCCAACATGGTAAAACCCTGTCTCTACTAAAAATACAAAAAAATTAGCTGGGCATGGTAGTGCGCGCCTATAATCCCAGCTATTTGGGATATTTGGGAGGCTGAGGCAGGAGAATCGCTTGGACCTGCGAGGCGGAGGTTGCAGTGAGCCAAGATCCAAGATTGCACCACTGCACTCCAGCCTGGCAACAGAGCGAGACTCCGTCTCAAAACAAAATGCTGGGCACAGTGGCTCATGCCTGTAATCCCAGCACTTTGAGAGGCCGAGGTGGGTGGATCACGAGGTCAGAAGTTCAAGACCATCTTGGCCAAGATGGTGAAACCCCATCTCTACTAAAAATACAAAAAATTAGCGAGGCATGGTGGCAGGTGCCTGTAATCCTAGCTACTCAGGAGGCTGAGGTAGAAAATTGCTTGAACGCCGCAGGCAGGGGTTGCAGTGAGCCAAGATCACGCCACTGCACTCCAGCCTGGGCGACAGAGTGAGACTCCATCTCAAAAAAAAAAAAAAAAAAAAAAGCAGGGGCCATTGGAGGCACCTGTAATCCCAGCTACTAGGGAAGCTGAGGTGGGAGGATCACTTGAGCCCGGGAGGGGGAGATTGCAGTGAGCCGAGATTGCGCCTCCACACTCCATCCTGGGTGACAGAGTGAGACCCTGTCTCAATAAATAAAATTAAAGAAAGTAGGGGCCGGGTGCATTTGCTCATGCCTAGAATCCCAGAACTCTTGAGAGGCTGAGGTAGGAGGATCTCCTGAGCCCAGGAAGTAGAGGCCAGCCTGGACAACATAGTGAGACACCATCTCTACAAAAAACAAAATATTAGCTGCGCATGGTGGCACACAGCTGTAGTACCAGCTACTCAGGATGCTGAGGAGAGAGGATCGCTTGAGCCCCAGAGATTGATGCTGCAGTGAGTCATGATGGTGCCACTGTGCTCCAGCCTGAGTAGCAGAGCAAGACCCTGTCTCAAAAATAAATAAATAAAAGGAGGCTGGGCACAGTGGCTCACACCTGTAATCCCAACACTTTGGGAGGCCAAGGCAGGCAGATCACTTGAGGCTAGGAGTACAAGACCAGCCTGGCCAACATGGGGAAACCCCATCTCTACTAAAAATACAAAAATTAGCCGGGCATGGTGGCATGCCTGTAATCCCAGCTACTCAGGAGGCTGAGGCAGGAGAATTGTTTGAACCAGGGAGGTGGAGGTTGCAGTGAGCCGAGATGGGTCCACTGCACTCCAGCCTGGGCGACAGAGTAAGACTCCATCTCAAAAAAAAAAAAGAAAAAAGCCGGGATATTGTAGTGGTTCTCTCTAGGGGGGGTCGAAGGGCTAAGGGGCTTATGATCAGGAAGGGACAGTGGGGACTTCTGGGTGCTGACAGTGTTCTGTTTCTTGACCCAGGTGGTGGTTATGTTGAGTTCACTTTATGTTATTTATAAAACTATACATTTGTGTTTTATGCATTCTTCTGTATGAATATTTCACATTTTAAAAAAACATTTTTTAAAGAAGACTTGTATAGCCTCCTCTTCCAGAAAACCGGGCTGGACTGCCACAACTCTGGATGATCTCATACCTCTAGAGAGTTCCTAGAGCCCTGCTCCTGAGTCTGACCCTGAATGTGCCCCACTTGTGTCCTGTCCCGGCCCAGGTGCAGCGGAACTGCTGCCTGACGCTCTGCAACTTCAGCATCCCCGAGGAGCTGGAATTCCAGTACCGCCGGGTCAACGAGCTCCTGCTCAGCATCCTCAACCCCACGCGGCAGGACGAGTCCATCCAGCGGATCGCCGTGCACCTGTGCAATGCCCTGGTCTGCCAGGTGGACAACGACCACAAGGAGGCCGTGGGCAAGATGGGCTTTGTCGTGGTACGTGTGGGGGGCGCTGCCCCCTTCCTCCTCAGCCTCACTCCTCTCCTCCACCCCTCTACCCTGAGCTAGAGTCTCAGAGCAGGGCCTGGGGCTGGGAGTTGGAGAGGGAGAGTGTGCTGAAGCATGAAGGATCTAGGCTAGACCAAACGAAGAATTTCTTAATGCTGAATGTTGCTGATGGCCTCATAGATTTCTTCCACCTAGAGCATGCTGTCATCCTTTCCCAGTCCCTGGGCTCATCCTGCTTTCATAAGCTCCATAGGGAAAGATGCCATGCTGTCCTTCCATCATTGTGTCCCCAGCACTTCTTGGCATGGGCCCTGGAGGCCAGTGGGGAAATGATAAATATCACTGGTGAAAGGAAGGAAAAGAATGACGAAGGAGCTCAAGAGCTTCTGGTCTCATTTGATGGCTAGGGAAGCTCAAGCCCCAGTGGGAAGGGCTGTGCCCAAAGTCACAGGGGAGTCACCCGAGGGCCAGGAATGGCACCCGGGCCTCCTGATGCCAATACCAAGGGGCTGAGGAGTGGATGCCTTCAAATAGCCTCCCCCAAATATATGGAGACTTGATCTTGTCAAGATTCCTGAACTAGCCATGGCGTTGCTGAGCCTCCCCTCCATCTTGGGTTCGTGGGGGTGGGAGTTCTTGAGCCCCAACACTCTAGCAGACTCTTGTCCCTGCCTGCAGACCATGCTGAAGCTGATTCAGAAGAAGCTGCTGGACAAGATAGTAAGTCAAGTCTTCACGAAGCCGCGCTGCCCTTTCCCCACCCCGCAAGGGGCCTGGGCTGCCCCTGGGGGAGGTCCATGTTTTGTCAGGGGTCCCCCTCCCCGGGTACCAGGAGCCTTGGCTAAGCCCTGCCCTGCCCTCACAGTGTGACCAGGTCATGGAGTTCTCCTGGAGCGCCCTGTGGAATATCACAGATGAAACTCCTGACAACTGCGAAATGTTCCTCAATTTCAACGGCATGAAGCTCTTCCTGGACTGCCTGAAGGTAGTGTCCACCTCCTGCAGCAGCAGCTGCCTCAGCTGCCCACATGGCCCCTCTTCTGTCCCTGGGCTTCCCACCAACCAAATCCGCAGCACCCCTCACCCATGCTTCCCGGAGAAGGGCAGGGGGGACAGACTCAGGCCCACCCACCCAGGATTTGCTGCTGACAGAAGCTCCAGACCCAGATGGCCTGGTGGGGCCTCCTGAGAGTCCCCACTCCAAGGGAAAGCCCCTCCCTGTCTCCTCGGCCGTCGTTCTCAGCCTGCCCACAGCTGGCCAGAGCCCACTACGCTGCGAGCTGGACAGCGGGTCTGTTCATCCTTAAACACATGCTCTGTTTTCCTGCTTTAATTTCTAGGAAGGTCCCTTAAACTAATATTTTGAGCTTTGGTGAACAGGACCATGTCTGTCCCATAAGTCCGATCTCTAATCAGCCTTTGTCTTTGTGGCAAGGAATCCCACCCCTTTAATTCCTTAGTGTGTGCACCCAGCACTGACCTAGGAGCATTGGAGGGTAGGAGGGCAGCATATATGCCCCCTCTTTGTCTAGTTGGCATGGCCAGATGCCCATGAAGCTTTTTGGGTAACAATACCAGATACTAAGTCATTAAGTACTAATTGATGCGGCCCATTGGCTCTCCTTTTCCCAGGAATTCCCAGAGAAGCAGGAACTGCATAGGAATATGCTAGGACTTTTGGGGAATGTGGCAGAAGTGAAGGAGCTGCGGCCTCAACTAATGACTTCCCAGTTCATCAGCGTTTTCAGGTTGGTATTTTTAATCCTTTCCCTTTTTGCCTTGGCTGCCAGAATGCTCAGAGCTCTAGTCTCTGCTCAGTTGCACAACTGCTTTTAGCCTAGGTTTGCTATAAATGTCATTTTCCCTTGATAATGTGGTTTCTTATTCATTCAGTCCTTCATAGGTGGTCCTTTTGTAATCATATCTTTTTTTTTTTTTTTTTTTGAGACGGAGTCTTGCTCTGTCACCCAGGCTGAAGTGCAGTGGCGCAATCTAGGCTCACTGCAAGCTCTGCCTCCCGGGTTCATGCCATTCTCCTGCCTCAGCCTCCCGAGCAGCTGGGACTACAGGCGCCCGCCACCACGCCCAGCTAATTTTTTTTTGTATTTTTAGTAGAGACGGGGTTTCACCATGTTAGCCAGGATGGTCTCGATCTCCTGACCTCGTGATCCGCCTGCCTCGGCCTCCCAAAGTGCTGGGATTACAGGCGTAAGCCACTGCACCCAGCCTGTAATTATATCTTAAATGACCTCAAATCCCTTTAGAAGTAGTCTGGGTATATAAACAATATGGGATAAAGAAATAAGTAGCACCTCTTGCTTCTGGTTTTAAGTTGGGGTCCTGCAGCTGGTATCTGAAGAGAAACTGGGGGATTGGGACTCCATTTTTCTGTCTTCCTCCTGGCAGCAACCTGTTGGAGAGCAAGGCCGATGGGATCGAGGTTTCCTACAATGCCTGCGGCGTCCTCTCCCACATCATGTTTGATGGACCCGAGGCCTGGGGTGTCTGTGAGCCCCAGCGTGAGGAGGTGGAGGAACGCATGTGGGCTGCCATCCAGAGCTGGGACATCAACTCTCGGAGAAACATCAATTACAGGTGTGGGCAGGGCAGGGAGCGGGGATGCGGTGTGGAATATGGGGTAAGTGCTGGGCAGGATGCTCATACCTTTAAGGTCTGCTCAGAGCTCCCACCTTTCTTCTGGTCTTTCGTAGGGTTCTGCTTTCACTCACCGATACGTAGCCGCACACAGCACAGAGCGTACATAAGGGCACGATCTCATCCGTGCAGCCTGGAGCATCTGTCATACATGCCAACATCTGCATGTACCCAAAGCCTGCTCTTTGCAAACCACTGATACCTACTGATTTGTGGGGAGGGGTGGGGAGAAAATAGACACACAACAGAAAACCATACAGGTGGGCCGGGCACAATAGCTCTTGCCTATAATCCCAGCACTTTGGGAAGCCGAGACAGGAGGATCACTTGAGCCCAAGATTTCCTTTTTTTTATTTTTATTTTTTGAGACAGAGTCTGGCTCTGTCGCCCAGGCTGGAGTGCAGTGGCACAGTCTCTGCTCACTGCAAGCTCCGCCCCCTGGGTTCACGCCATTTTCCTGCCTCAGCCTCCGAGTAGCTGGGACTACAGGCGCCCGCCACCACGCCTGGTTAATTTTTTTTTGTATTTTTAGTAGAGATGAGTTTTCACCGTGTTAGCCAGGATGGTCTCGATCTCCTGACCTCGTGATCCACCCACCTCTTCCTCCCAAAGTGCTGGGATTACAGGCATGAGCCACCACACCCAGCCGAGCCCAAGATTTCAAGACCAGCTTAGGCAACATAGTGAGACTTCCTCTTCACTAAAAATTTAAAAAATCAGGCCGGGTGCAGTGGTTCACGCCTGTAATCATAGCACTTTAGGAAGCTGAGGCGGGCAGATCACGAGGTCAGGAGTTCGAGACCAGCCTGCCCAACATGGTGAAACCCCGTCTGTACTAAAAATACAAAAATTAACCTGGCGTGGTGGCACATACCTGTAATCCCAGCTACTCAGGAGGCTGAGGCAGGAGAATCGCTTGAACCCAGGAGGCAGAGGTTGCAGTGAACCGAGATGGCACCACTGCATTCCAGCCTGGGCAACAGACCGACTCCATCTCAAAAAAAAAAAAAAAGAGCTGGATGTGATGGTGCACACCTGTAGTCCCACCTACTGGGGAGGCTGAGGCAGGAGGATCACTTGAGCCCAGGAGGTTGAGGCTGTAGTGAGCCAACATGATGCTACTGCACTCCAGCCTAGGAGACAGAATGAGACCATTTATTTAAAAAAGAACAAGAAAACAAAACAGGGCCAGGCACAGTGGCTCACACCTGTAATCCCAGCACTTTGGGAGGCTGAGGCAGGCGGATCACCTGAGGTCAGGAGTTCGAAACCAGCCTGGCCAACACAGTGAAACCCCATCTCTGCTAAAAATACAAAAATTAGCCAGGCATGGCGGCGGGCACCTGTAATCCCAGCTACTTGGGAGGCTGAGGCATGAGAATCACTTGAACCTGGAAGGCAGAGGTTGCAGTGAGCCAAGAACTTGCCACTGCACTCCAGCCTGGGCAACAGAGTGATACTCCATCTCAAAAAAAAAAAAAAAAAAAAAAGAAGAAGAAGAAAACAAGAATCGTTCATAATCTCACTCCCTGAAAGAGAACTCCTGTTGACATTTTGGTGTGTCTCCTTCCAGCAGTGTTTCTATGCACAGATTTCATTACTTTAAGTCAAGCTGGCATCAATTCCTACTGTTTTATGACTGAATGGCCAATCACCAGGCATGGATCTCCCTCGTCATTTTAGGACGGAGTCACTTTCTTTGTGCCATCCTGTACAGATGGACATTTCAGTTGAAAACCCATATTGGGAGGAACGGGCTGACATTGGCAGTGTTGCCAATGCGCCAAGTACTATAGTTCTTGGGGAGAAAGGAAGTGGAATTGCTGGCCCAGGAGTTTTGCACACACGTTTCAGGCTTTTGGACCATGACTCCAGGCTGGCCCACAGAAGGCCCTTGTCAGAAGAGCAGTCACAGGCTGGATGCAGTGGCTCACGCCTAGAATCCCAGCCACTTTGGGAGGCCAAGGCAGGAGGATCACTTGAGCTCAGGAGTTTGAAACCAGCCTGGGCAATATAGTCAGCCCTCACCTCTACAAAAACAAAAATTTTTTTTTTGAGATGGAGTCTCGCACTGTCACCCAGGCTGGAGTGCAATGGTGTGATCTTGGCTCACTGCAACCCCCGTCTCCTAGGTTCAAGTGATTCTCCTGTCTCAGCCTCCCGAGTAGCTGGGATTACAGGCACACGTTACCATGCTCAACTAATTTTTTGTACTTTAGTGGAGACAGGGTTTCACTGTGTTGCCCAGGCTGGTCTCAAACTCCTGAGCTCAGGCAATCCATCCGCCTCAGCCTCCCAATGTGCTAGGATTTCACAGGCGTGAGCCATTGCACCTGGCCAAAAAAAAATTTATTTTAATTAGCCAGGCATGGTGGCTCACACCTGTAGTCCCAGCTCCTCAGGAGGCTGAGGTGGGAGGAGCACTTGCATGGCCTGGAAGGTCAAAGCTGCAGTGAGCTGTGATCACGCCACTGCACTCCAGCCGGGGCAGCAGAGCGAGACCCTTTGTCAAAAAAAAAAAAAAAAAAAAAAGGCCAGGCATGGTGGCTCACGCCTGTAATCCTAGCACTTTGGGAGGCCAAAGCAGGTGGTCAGGAGTTCAAAACCAGCCTGGCCAACAGCAAAATGATGCTCTAACCAAAAATTAGCTGGGCGTGGTGACATGCACCTGTAGTCCCAGCTACTCGGGAGGCTGAGGCAGGAGAATCACGTGAACCCGGGAGGCAGAGGTTGCAATGAGCCGAGATTGCACCACTGCACTCCAGCCTGGGCGACAGAGTGAGACTCCGTCTCAAAAAAAAAAAAAAAAAGAAAGAAAAAAGGGCTGGACATGGTGGTTCACGCCTATAATCCCAGCACTTTGGGAGGCCAAGGCAGGCGGATCACTTGAGGTCAGGAGTTCGAAACCAACCTGGCCAACATAGTGAAACCCTGTCTCTACCAAAAATACAAAAATTAGGCTGGGCGCAGTGGCTCACGCCTGTAATCCCAGCACTTTGGGAGGCTGAGGTGGGCGGATCACGAGGTCAGGAGATTGAGACCATCCTGGCTAACACGGTGAAACCCCATCTCTACTAAAAAATACAAAAAAATTAGCTGGGTTTGGTGGTGGGCCCCTGTAGTCCCAGCTACTCAGGAGGCTGAGGCAGGAGAATGGCGTGAACCAGGGAGGCGGAGCTTGCAGTGAGCTGAGATCACACCACTGCACTCCAGCCTGGGCGACAGAGCAAGACTCTGTCTCAAAAGAAAAAAAAATGCAAAAATTAGCTGGGTGTGGTGGCACACGCCTGTAGTCTCAGCTACTCAGGAGGCTGAGGCAGGAGAATCGCTTGAACCCAGGAGGCAGAGGTTGCAGTGAGTGGAGATTGCACCAGTGCACCCCAGCCTGGGCGACAGAGCGAAACTCCGTCTCACAAAAAAAAAAAAAAAAAGTCACACGTGCTTCTGTTCGCAGGGTGCCTCTCCCCTCTTCCCCCCAGGCTGGGTCTCTGCTCCTTGCTGAGGTCTCCAGCTTTCTGCTCCTCCTAATCTGGGTCCCTTCTGCCTCCCTCATGTGCTTGTGCCTTTATCCTCTCTCCAAGGGAACCTCATTGTACAGCCTGCCAGTGGGATACAGGGCCAGCTGTCCCTTCTCCCTGGCATCCTACCAGCCTGTCATGGTTGGTCATTAGGATTCTCCAGTGGGAGGAAACCTCAGACAAGAAAAGACACACTCCCCACCCCCAGCATCCACAGTGACCTTGATTTCTTTTCCTGCAGGTCATTTGAACCAATTCTCCGCCTCCTTCCCCAGGGAATCTCTCCTGTCAGCCAGCACTGGGCAACCTGGGCCCTGTATAACCTCGTGTCTGTCTACCGTGAGTGCCAACTTGTCCTGGGTTCAGACACTCATCCAGCTGAAAGCAGATGTGCCCTCAGGGAGTTTATAGTCCAGGAGGGGAGCATTAACTGCTGCTGCCAGCTTTTGTGCCTCAGAGCGGAACCCTCCACCTTCCAGCATTAGTGGGACACCCAGCTTAACGGCCCACTCCTGCCTCATCACCAGAAGCAGGCCTGGCAGGCGAAATACCTGTGCAGAGTTCCTAGACAGCTTTCTTAATGCTTCCCGCTTCCATGTGCAGGAACAGTCCAAAATCTCCATGCCTGCTGGGCTCAGTGGTGCCGAGACAGTAGAATTGCCTGAGGTCTGGAGTTTCCAGCTGCAATGACCTATGATCATGCCTGTGAATAGCCATTGCACTCCAGCCCAGGCAACGTAGTGAGACCCCCATCTCCAGAAATAAAATAAAAGTCTCCATGCTTTCTGCATGAAAAGAAAAGCCATACCATCAGCTGGTTCCAACCTGGCCGGTCACCAGAATCCTGGTAAAATACAGATAAATCTTGGTCCTTGGATTTGTTGATAAAGAATATCCAGAGACAGGACTTAGAAATCTATATTTTTACAGAAACTCCTCAAAGGATCACCATCTTTAGGAGCTACTGGTTTCACTGGTTTGGGTGACATTTTCCATGGAATGAGCGCTGGAGGCCAAGCATAGTGGCTCACGCCTGTAATCCCAGCACTTTGGGGGGCTGAGGTGGGAAGATTGCTTGAGCCCAAGAGGTTGAGACCAGCATAGGCAACATAGCATAACCCTGTCTCTACTTAAAAAAAAAAAAAAAAAAAAAAAAAATTAGTCTGGGTACAGTGGCTCACGCCTGTAATCCTAGCACATTGGGAGGCCGAGACAGGCGGATCATTTGAGGCCAAGAGTTTGAGACCACCCTGGCCAACATAGTGAAACCCCGTCTCTACTAAAAATACAAAAATTAGCTGGGCTTGATGGCACGTGCCTGTAGTCCCAGCTACTAGGGAGGCTGAGACAAGAGAATCGTTTGAACCCAGGAGGCAGAGGTTGCAGTGAGCTCAGATTGTGCCACTGTACTCCAGCCAGGGTGACAGAGTGAGACTCTGTCTCAAAAAAAAAAATTATATCTATAATATATACAATATTTTTAATATTGTATATATTATATATTTTTTAAGATTTTATATATATATATATATAATTTTTTTTTTAAAAAAAGAATGAGCTCTGGAAATAAATGCAGCAACTTCACACCAAGAAGTCACCTCTTGCTTCCCCTACATGGACACAGAACTCCCACCCATGGGGCTGGGCACACATGTCTTGCCCCCATTTCTAGCACTGCCCCCACCAAGGCCTGTGCCTTCACACCCCCGACACCAGGATAGTCCTCACAGACAGGGTGGGTTTCTGGGCCTCGGGCTGATGAGAAGACCCATCCTGATCCTCTGCTATCTGCTCCTATCCCACAGCGGACAAGTACTGCCCTCTGCTGATCAAAGAAGGGGGGATGCCCCTTCTGAGGGACATAATTAAGATGGCGACCGCACGGCAGGAGACCAAGGAAATGGCCCGGTAAGAGACTAGCAGTGTGTTTCTGCCTGGAACCTTGATTCAGGGGAGTAAGGGCATAGCGGGCGCCCTCTGGAGGTTAGGAATGGCTGAAATTCCCAGGGACAGCTTAGAGTTGAGTATGGAGGTTGACAGTGTATTGATGTCCACCTGGGGCCTCTCCAAATGTCATCTCGACCACATTGTGGCTGGAAACTAGATGGCCAAGCTCTGAACGGAGCATCAGGGCCCTCGTTTGTAAGCCTAGTTTTCTTTTATTCCCAACAAATTCCATCCTTTTATCACTGGGTATTAGCAAGTCAGGTCAGAACTATTCATTATTTTTGGCCAAAGACATTCCCACTAAAGAAGGGACACAGTGTGGTAAAATACATTCTAGAGATAAGACGAGGCAGAGTGCAAGTGAGTTTGCCGAATGTGAAGATCACAAACATGGTAGAGTCTCGGCCTTCCGTGGCTGTGTGGCTTTCACTGCAGCATCTAAAATGTCACCGCCTCCAGTTCCCAAGTTGATCAGGACACCAGAGACTCTCAGGGATGCGACGTGTCGGAATCGCCAGGGATGACCCTGTTTTCTCCAGGATTCATTCTAGAAGGGAAGACAGTCAAGCTGACCCCAGCACACTTTTTCATGGCTCTGTATAGAGCAAAAGGTCACATGGAGGAGGGGCCTGGAACTCAGAGGCTCCTCAGACAGCCGCTTCCTGGGCCAGAGGAGGGAAGTGTCAGCTGGTTCTGCTATTACATCTGGCCAAAGGCACTACTGGCCAGGCGAAGTGGCTCACACCTGTAATCCTAGCACTTTGGGAGGCTGAGGTGGGTGCATCACTTGAGGTCAGGAGTTCGACACCTGGCTAACATGGTAAAACCCCATCTCTACTAAAAATACAAAAATTAGCTGAGCGTGGTGGTGCGTGCCTGTAATCCCAGCCACTTGGGAGGCTGAGGCAGGAGAATCACTTGAACCCAGGAGGCAGAGGTTGCAGTGAGCCGAGATGGTGCCACTGCGCTCCAGCCTGGTCAACAGAGCGAGACTCTGTCTCAAAAAAATAAAATTTAAAAATAAATGGACGGGGCCCACCCCTAGGTTTTCTTTTCCAGTGCATCTGGGAAGTAGGAGGTGGCCCTGGAATTTTCATGGTTAACAGGGATTCCCGGGAAATTTGCGAAGCACTAGGTAAGACTGACCAGTTACCTACCACAGTCACTTTGAACATTTCTCCAAGGCCTGTGATGGGAATCTGAGGCACTGGCCTGTCTGACAGCAAGGAGTAAATAACCCTGGACAATGCTTAGGAGAAGGCCCTCAGCCTGTCCACTGACCCCTCTCTCACTCTGGGTATTTGCTTCCTAAAAGGTATTGGGGCATCCCTTTAACACACAGAGGCTGCAGTGAAGCCCCCAAACCACAGGCTTGGTGTTGAATGGGCAAGCTGTCCGGGGTCCAAGGTGACAACCAACAGTGATGGGTAGCAGAGGTCAGGCTGGGGCGGGCGAGACTCAAAATCTGAGCGGAGTGCTGGGCCCTAGCTGCCTCAGGGTAGTGGGGGCCCTTGTGTGAGCACAGCTGCCCCCACCCCACCCTGGACCTGCCAGTGGATCCGGGCCTCTGGGGGAATCTGATATGCAGTCAGTTTGGGGACCACTGGTGGACTTCTGGAAAGAGAAGGGTCTGGAGTGCAGGGAAAATGAAGAAGGAAGAGGTCGCTAAAGAAACTTCCAAAGGGTTTTGGAGGTCAGGCCTGAGCTGATTTGGGGACCCCCTATCCACAGATGCCCTGGGACTGGGGGTGGGGGAAGAGGGGCATGGAAAGGAAGGAGGCGGAGGATGGCTGGTGATGGCATTCACGGCCACAGGTGCCATTCCCTGAGTCCCCTGCCCATGCCAGCCACTCTGCCAACTCCTCTGTCCACATCATTCGGTCAGCATCACCATCACTATGAACACACGTTTACCCAGCTGCCTAATGATCTCAGAGGGGCTGGGCTCACCCCACCCAAGCCCACCCTCCAATCCCGTCTCCCCCTGTCTCCAGCAAGGTGATTGAGCACTGCAGTAACTTTAAAGAGGAGAACATGGACACGTCTAGATAGAGGCCTCCGCCCCCATGGCCGCCACCGCTCTGGACCACAGGCGGGGAGGAAGCGTGCTCAAGCAGCCCAGCGGGCGGGCCCCTTCCGAGGGAGCCTCCCACGGAGTGAAGAGACATGGGGGACTTTTGCACAACCGACGCTTTTCCTTAACATTAGTGAGATATATATATTATATATATATTTTTTTTTGGTTAGGAAGTGTGAAGTTTTGTGTGTATGATTTCTGTGCAAAAACAAAAGCAACACTCCTGAGTCCTTGCAGCTTCCTTGGCCATTCTCAAACCCACTCAGCCTTCATCACTGACACACTCACTCCTACCCCAAGCAGACTAAATGCCTGTAACGCTGTGAGTGTCCAGTCCTTGTCCAGGAAACTCAGATCCCGGCCTGGCTTCCTTTCTTGAGAGGAGCAGGCCTTGGACAGCGTATCGAGCATCCAGACCCACTGCCCATGCCTGAGAACGCCATCTCAGCTCCCGGGCACAGCTGATGGGGTTTGGGGATTAGAACTTACTTACCCCACTGGGTCTCCCAAAAGCCTTGGTGCTCCCGGCTGTGGGCCATCTGGGGCAGGAAAGTGAGCCGTTCCCAGGCTGAGGTCCAGGCAGCCCTGCCCCTGAAGACCCTCTAGGGGCAGGGCGCCCAGTGGCCCTGCTGCTGTCCGGCCAGGCCTGCCTGAGGCCACGCTGCTATGGAGGCTGCCTCCTAGTCTCCCACCAGGTCCCAGGCCGTGGAAAGCCCCAGCCCAGGGATGATCAGAACTCAGGGGCAGATTCCACTGCCCCTTCTGCCAAACACATCCAGAACCTGCCCTCAGCCCTGGAAGCTAGCATCTTCTGGGGCCAGGGGCTTGCTTCCTCGCTCCACAGCCCTCAACTGCCCAGGCGCTCCCACCAGCAGAACTGAGCCTGCCTCCTCATCCCAGCCTGCCCCGCTACCCAGAGGACCCCACGCCTCTCAGAGGCAGAGGTCCCACGCCAGCCTTTGACCCACAGCGGCCACACAGCCGCCTCCAGACCAGCACTCGGACTGCCCTGCAGTGGCCGCTTGGGCCTCCCTGGCGGTCCCGCCCTGCCCTAGGCTTTACCTTGGAAGCCTGAGAGGCGCCGGCTCTCTTGTGCTCCTCCATCGATGGACACTGCATTGCTTCTCATCGGACACTTGTGGATCGCAGGGGCCTGGGGAGCAGCGCTAACCCTGGAGGCAGCCTTTGGGTGATGGCTTTTTCTTCCCTTTTCCTTCCGCGGGCCTGTTTTCAGGTGTTCCTAGCATTTCCGCCTCCAGGCAGGACGGCAGGGGTGAGCAGCTCCGGGAGAGACACCTGGCCTTTTTCTCCTGGAGCCTCTCCCTCCCGGCCCGGGAAGTGGGCGGCAGCCCTGTGTTCCCCCAGCTTGGCAGATGGGCTGCATGCGGCGCTCCCTTCCATCCCACGCTCAGCGGCCCCGGCCAGACCCTGGCAGAGTTCACACCTCATTGCTTTACCCCCTGGGGCCTGGGGAAATGTCTGTACTTTGGGATGTCACAGAAATACATTTTTGTGCAAAATGGAAAACAGCGTCTTTTTTTTGTGGAGGGGATTGCTAGCCTGGCTTCCAGGCTCTGGATCAGGGCTTGAGCCACCCGTGGCAGGGGGGCTGCAGCGTAGGTAGTTCAGTGGTAGGGAGGGGTGCATTTGGTGGGTTAAAGGGCTGCAGGCTGGGGACAGGTGGCAAGGGACTAAGCTGGAGTACCTGTTTCCTATGTGTTCTCTTCACATCCCTGTGCCCACTGAGGACACAGCTGGCAACCAGACCAACAGGGTGCCTGCCCAGGATGGCTCAGCCTGATGGGGGAGACAGATGGCAAATAGAAGATTACGACTCTGTGCCACCAGCAGGGAGAAGACAGCGGAGGAGGTGCCTCCTGCCAGTGGATGGGAGTGGGCAGGTGGGTCAGGGAAGCTTGGAGTCCGCTGGGCCACAGTGCTTTGGGGAGAGGGGGAGGAGCCAGCGCGATGTCCCCATGTGTCTGGGAGGCTGCTTACAAGAGGACAGAGTGGAGCCAAACCCAGTGAAAAGAAGGAGGCTGCCCAGGTCTGGCCCGAGGGGCTGAGGAAAAGTGCATCCTCAGCAGAGGGTCCCGCCAGGGTGGACAGAGAAGCAGCCCCATGTGGCCCTGGCAGCGTGAGGAACAAGGGTGGAGTGGGAGGGGACCAAGAAGTCGCTGGTGCCAAATCGTGAGGTACCCAGACTCTAGCATGGCCCAGGGCCGTCCTGGCTGACACCTGTGGTCCCTGCACCTCTATCAACAGTGCCTTGTCATCCTCAAGAGCTGCCTGGTTGGAATAAGAAATGATATGGTGGGCTGGGCGCGGTGGCTCACGCCTGTAATCCCAGCACTTTGGGAGGCTGAGGTGGATCACGAGGTCAGGCGATCAAGACCATCCTGGCTAACATGGTGAAACCCCGTCTCTACTAAAAAATACAAAAAAATTAGCCACGCTAGGTGGCGGGCACCGGTAGTCCTAGCTACTTGAGAGGCTGAGGCAGGAGAATGGCGTGAACCCAGGAGGCAGAGCTTGCAGTGAGCACAGATGGTGCCACTGCACTCCAGCCTGGGTGACAAAGCAAGACTCCGTCTCAAAAAACAAAAAAGAGCCGGGCGCGGTGGCTCACGCCTGTAATCCCAGCACTTTGGGAGGCCGAGGTGGGCGGATCACAAGGTCAGGAGATCGAGACCATCCTGGCTAACACGGTGAAACCCCATCTCTACTAAAAATACAAAAAATTAGCCGGGCGAGGTGGTGGGCGCCTGTAGTCCCAGCTACTTGGGAGGCTGAGGCAAGAGAATGGCGTGAACCCCAGGGGGTGGAGCCTGCAGTGAGCCGAGATTGCGCCACTGCACTCCAGCCTGGGCGACGGCGAGACTCCGTCTCAAAAAAAAAAAAAACAAAAAAGAAATGATACGGTCACACCCTTTATAGGCCACTGTGAGTGTGTGGATTTTACCCTTTATGTGAGGTTTTAAGCCTAGGCATCAGGACCCAATTAAGCATTCCTGGAAGCTGAGCACTGACTCCTCCCACAGCCTCTGTGAAGCCGAGGTGCCCTCTTCTCCACCCCCTGCAGGGCCTGGACCTAGCTTCTCTCTCCCCTGGCTGAGAGCCCCCTGCCACTGGCCACCCACAGGACCTGGGCAGGAAAGGCATCAGGTGGTTTGCCTCAGCACCCTGGTGGGTCGTCTGTGCCTCGGAGGGAATGAGGGCAGTGCCTGCCAGCAGCAGCCAACACTGCTGAACCTTCTTCTGTGTGCCAGGCCCTGGGCTAAGTGCTTCATGTACCTTCTGCTTCCTCAGAACCCTGGCAATAATCCATTTCACAGACAAGGACACTGAGCCTCAGAGAAGTGAAGTGACTTTGTTTTTTATTTTTTTCAGACAAGGTCTCACTGCTGCCCAGGCTGAGTGCAATGGCAGGATCACAGCTCACTGCAGCTTCGACCGCCTGGGCTCAAGCAATCCTTGCACCTCAGCCTCCCAAGTAGCTGGGACAACAAACATGCACCTCCATGCACATCTAATTTTTGTTTTTTTTGTAGAAATGGGGTCTCACTGTGTTGCCCAGGTTGGTCTCAAACTCCTGGGCTCAAGCAATCCTCCCACTTCAGCCACCCATAGTGTTGAGATTACAGGCATATGCCACCATACCTGGCCTGAAATGACTTACTACCTCAAGGTTGCCACAGTAAAGGAGGGAAAACAAGATCCTTAGATGTGCCAGGTGCTCCTACTCTAGCTCCTTGGCCTGGTACCTGCCATTTCCTGTGTCAGGAACACTCTAGTTCCTGCTCATCCCATCACAGCACCTACTTATCTCATGGGGCTGAAATTGCTTTGTCTCGTCTCCCCCATTGGACTGTGAGCAACAAGCCATATCAAGGCTCTGCTGTAGCCCAGCACAAAACCTGGCACATGGAGGGCTCTCCTTTTAAAAACCTGTGGCCAGGCTGGGTACAGTGGCTCAGCCTGTAATCTCAGGACTTTGGGAGGCCAGGGCGGGCGGATCCCTTGAGGTCAGGAGTTTGAGACCATCCTGGCCAAAATGGTGAAACCCCGTCTCTACTAAAAATACAAAAATTAGCTGGGTGTGGGCCGGGCGGGGTGGCTCACGCCTGTAATCCCAGCACTTTGGGAGGCTGAGGCGGGCAGATCACGAGGTCAGGAGATCGAGACCATCTTGGTTAACACGGTGAAACCCCATCTCTACTAAAAATACAAAAAATTAGCCGGGCGCGGTGGCGGGCACCTGTAGTCCCAGCTACTCGGGAGGCTGAGGCAGGAGAATGGCGTGAACCCGGGAGGCGGAGCTTGCAGTGAGCAGAGATAGTGCCACTGCAGTCCGGCCTGGGCGAAAGAGCGAGACTCCGTCTCAAAAAAAAAAAATTAGCTGGGTGTGGTGGCGCACGCCTGTAATCCCACTTACTTAGGAGGCTGAGGCAGGAGAATCGCTTGAACCTGGGAGGCAGAGGTCATAGTGAGCTGAGATCATGCTATTGCACTCCAGCCCAGGCAACAGAGCAAGATTCCATCTCAAAAACAAACAAACAAACAAAAAAAAAACCTAGGTGACGGGATGAGCTGTGCAGCAAACCACAGTGGCACATGTCTACCTATGTAACAAACCTGCACATCCTACACATGTACCCCTGAACTTAAAATAAAAGTTGGAGAGAAAAAAAAAGAAACTAATTTTGCCGCTCAGCACCTTCAAACATGACCTACCTCTCCAAAAGTAGACTGATGTCTAAGCCATAAAGCCATTTTACTGAGTCTCCCTAAGAAATGTGACCTCTGGCCGGGCACAGTGGTGCACGCTTGTAATCCCAGCACTTTGGGAGGCCGAGGCAGGCGGATCACAAGGTAAGGAGTTCAAGGCCACCCCGGCCAACACGGTGAAATCCTGTGTCTACTAAGAATTTAAAAAAAATTAGCCAGGTGTGGTGGTACCTGCCTGTAATCCCAGCTACTTTGGAAGCTAAGGTAGGAGAATCGCTTGAACCTAGGAGGCGGAGGTTGCAGTGAGCCGAGATCACACCAGGGAAACAGTATGAAACTCCCTCTCAAAAAAAAAAAAAAAAAAGTGCTGGGCGTGGTGGCTCACACCTGTAATCCCAGCACTCTGGGAGGCCAAGGCGGGTGGATCACCTCAGGTCGGGAGTTCGAGACCAGCCTGACCAACATGGAGAAACCCCATCTCTACTAAAAATACAAAATTAGCCAGGCATGGTGGCGGGTGCCTGTAATCCCAGCCACTCGGGAGGCTGAGGCAGGAGAATCGCTTGAACATGGGAGGCAGAGGTTGCAGTGAGTCGAGATCGCACCATTGCATTCCAGCCTGGGCAACAAGAGCGAAACTCCGCCTCAAAAAAAAAAAAAAAAAAAAAAGTGTGGTGGGATGGGAACTTACAATTGTGATCCTTCCTCTGTCCACTTGAGATGAGTGTGTATCTCCTACAACTCAGGAGTGTCTTTTTCAAGGACCTGAAGGCCATTCCATTGAAATGTAATATCAGGAAGGACGGAGCCTCCATCTCCCAGTCTCTGCGGGAGAACAGAGTCCTAACTTTCACCATTGCCACCGAGCACACGGAGCTGCCTAATCACATTTACCATGACCAACCCTTCGGAATTTTTCATTCCCCTTACTCTGCTGAAGCCCTCACCATTTCCCTCCACTCCCTCATTCTCCCTTTAAGCCAGACATGGTGCACGCCTGCAGTCCCAGCTACTCTGGAGGCTGAGGGGGAAGACTGCCTCAGGTCAGGAGTTTGAGGCCATCCTGGGCAACATAGCGAGACCCCATCTCAAGAAAGCAGAAAACCAAAACCACAAAAAACATCAGTCACCTCTGCACAAATAGAAGTTTCAGTTGGGTCACACTGGGCTCTCCGCCCTATCAATAGTATGTTGTTAATTAAAATCTGTCCTTACTATTTGAACTAGTGTTGGGCTGTTTGATACTAGCACAGTGCCTAACCCACGGAAGCTTCAGAATTATGTGCTGAGTGGATAATGTGCTGGATGTCCCCACTGAGCACATTAGATCCCGCACCCGGTGCAGTAATCAAGACTGAGCTGCAAATGACAGACACCCAACTCAAACATCTACTCAGGCGAGTCGAAGGTGGGAATTGGGGCCAGGCATGGTGGCTCACACCTGTAATCCCAGCACTTTGGGAGGCCGAGTCAGGCAGATCACTTGAAGTCAGGAATTCGAAACCAGCCTGGACAACATGGTGAAACCCTGTCTCTACTAAAAATACAAAAATCAGCTGGGCGTGGTGGCATGTGCCTGTAGCCCCAGCTACTTGGGAGGCTGAGGCAGGAGAATCGCTTGAACTTGGGAGGTGGAGGTTGCAGTGAGCCGAGATCGCGCCACTGCACTCCAGCCTGGGTGACAGAGTGAGGCTCCGTCTCAAAAAAACAAAAACAAAAACAAACAAACAAAAAAAAAGGTGGGAATTCATTGACTCTTGCAACCAGGGGATGCAGAGTTAGTATCAGCTTCAGGGACAGCCGGATCTAGAGGGCTCAGACAATGTTGTTCAGACCATCTCTTGCTCCCTCCTTTAGTGCTGCTTATCCATCTCTATGTGTCTTTATCAGTTGGTCTCATTTTCTCCAGCCACAGACAGGGTAAGCCCTCTCCGCCCAGCGTAAAGATGGCTCCCAGTTGCCTTATATCCCATTCCTTAGGCTTGAGATCCAAAAGAATGCCCCTTCCTCTCAGCATCTAGACAGTAATCTCATGGAAGGTCTGTGATCGGTTCTGCAGAGTCGAACGCCCACAGCCTGCCGCTCGCGCCATCCTATGGGGTGAGGGGCAGTCCCTCCAATCACATGGGATGGGAAGTCGATTCCCCAACCAAAAAAAGGATGTTGAGCTGAGAAAAACAACAGATGTCAGAGGAGTATCCTGGAGGAACTGGGATGGGGCCAATCAGAGGGAGGCGGAGGAGGATGCTGGTATCAGTGGGAGGTGCTGTGGAAAGGCAGGGCTGAGTGGGGAAGGCCCTGGGGACACAGGGAAGGAGGACAGCCTGAAGCCTCCGGCGAGGAAAGTCCGCCTGTAGGTGGTGGCTCACAGCAGGAGAGGCAAGACAGTCCCGTGCTAGACAAGGCGCTTCCATTATTTAATCCTCCCAAACACCTTAGGAGGAAGACACTACTGTAATCCCCCTTATAGAGACAGAAAACAGCTCACAGGGGCTCAGTAACTCGCCCAGGGTCACACAGGTAGGAAGGGGCAGTGCTGGGATTTCTGACTCCCGCCTAAGTTGGACCACCCATAGTCAGAATGTGCACCACGTACCTCCACTTTTCTCTCGTCCGTTTGCAATATCTGAGAATACATAGCAAGGAGGTAAAGCTGTCACCACAGAGCAACCTTCGGCGAGCCCTGGCCCTCTCGAGACTTTAGTCATCACATATTTGAAATGGGTACAATTTTGCCTCCCGGACTCACAGCAAGCCGCTGGATCTTTGAAGCGCCCAGAGAGCTACGCGCATGCGCTGAGGCTGCGGGGGCGGGCACAGGGGAGCGCGGGGGAGGTGCGCGCGCGCTCCTGTGCTTTCGAAAGTTACCTGGCAGGTGGGGCTGGAGTTGGGGGAGTTACCAGCTGCGCGCGCGCCGGCCCCGCCCTCAGCCTCTTCAGGCACCTGTTGGCTTGAGGGTCCACTCGGCCGCAGCTGCCATTCAATAGGCAGCCTCCCTGGCCCAGTCCGGCCCCGCCCAGCGCCTGGATCCACCAATCCCCGGGCGGCCGCGTTCCCCTCCCTCGAAGGGCCCGCCCCTCTGGCCGCTTCTTCCGGGTGGGGTCCCCGGCCGAGGCGATGGCGCCCTGGGCGCTCCTCAGCCCTGGGGTCCTGGTGCGGACCGGGCACACCGTGCTGACCTGGGGAATCACGCTGGTGCTCTTCCTGCACGATACCGGTGAGCCGGACCCCGAGCGACCCCGGACCCACCCGATCCCGCGTGGTTCCCCAGACGTTCTGGTCTCACTGGGTCTCCCGCCTAATCCCTGGAGATCCTGGGATTGGCCCGATCTTCGCCAGCTCCTGAAGCCCTCTCCCATCTATCACTCCAAGAGCCACCTGCTCTCCGCCTCATACCCCGTTGATCCCTAATTAATCCCAGCATCTTCCTGATCCTTGCCAAATGCCCTTTCCATCCCAGGACCCAGCCGGTGCCCACCAGATCCAAGGACCGACTTGAGCCCCATGTCCCCTGGTCCTGGGACCCACATGATCCTTCCCAGGAACTGACCCCAAATCTTCCCATCCATACGATTAGGAGGCTCAACTAGATACAAGGATTGGCATTCTGCCCACACCCACACCCTCCACACCCCCATGGCCACTAGCTGCCCAAGTCCAGGCAAACCCTCAGGCAAGAGAACACCCCATGGGGTGCGGTCTGTCTCCCATCTTCCCACAGATTCACCCACCCACCCCCATTTCCCTCATTCCTCTTAGTAGCCCCCTACCCAGCGCCTCACCTGCCACGGGCAGCCTCCCCCACTGTCCCCCACAGCAGCCCCCAGCCCTCCTTCCATGGCGGTCCAGCCTCAGTTTCTGGACTGGGGCCCCTTCTGGCTTTCCTCCCAAGACCTCAGACCTCCTCCACCACCTTCACCCTTTAGCCTAAAAACTTGCTCAGGTCTCCCTATCAGAAAACGAACCCCCCTCAAAACCCTCCCTTTCTTCTCTGCTCCCCCCCTACAACCAAGGGACACAGGATTTGTCTACACTCTGCTGTGTGGTGGTCTCATGCCCCCTCATTCCTTGCCCTGCACCCTACCTCCCCAAAATCCTGTCACCTCCATGGGCTGAAGCCCGCTGGACCCTTCCCTATCCCCCTCTGCAGCATCTGAGCCTGCCAGCTGCACCCTCCCCACTGTATCTCTCTCAGGCATTTCAGACCTAGCCAGTCTCTCCCCATTGCAGAGCCAGAGACACTGGACCCCTCCTCCCTCTCTCCCACATCCAGTCAGGTCTGGCTCCCTTCATCCAGCAGCCCCCTCTGTCCATTCCTTCCTCCCTCACTTCCCGCCGGGCCTTTGTAGCTACCCTCTTCTTCCTCCTGGCCAGATTCTCTGCCCCCAGGCTTCCCCTGATCCATTTCTTTAGCAATGAGGTTTTCCAAAACAGATCTGGCTGTATAACCTTTCATGGTTCCCTCTGACCCTCCAGATAAAGTGCAGATGAACTGCTGGCCACACACAACCACTCATGGAACCAACATCTCCAGGCCTCTGCTCAGCCAGGAACACACTTCCCCACCTCCAACTGCACCCCAGCCCCACCCACTCCTGTTCTACCCGGCCCAGCCTCACTGTGCTCTCCGGCCTCTCCAGAGCTGCGGCAATGGGAGGAGCAGGGGCAGCTGCTCCTGCCCCTCACCTTCCTGCTCCTGGTGCTGGGCTCCCTGCTGCTCTACCTTGCTGTGTCACTCATGGACCCTGGCTACGTGAATGTGCAGCCCCAGCCTCAGGTAACCAGGGGCCCCTACTCTCACCAAGAGGGACTCAACAACCAGCACCAGTCTCCATGCCAGGCTCTGTGCCGCAGACTCTTGTGGGGGCAGTTCAGTGAATCCTCTTGCCAGCCCTAGAGCCCCATCTACAGTAGTGAGGAAACTGCTGGGGCCCAGAGAAAGAAGAGACTTGCAAACATCACACAGCCGCCCTCAGTCTGGGGTGCTCCGCCACACTCCATACCTCCATTCTGCATGGGATGGGTCCCAAACTCCACACCCAGAGCTGAGCCGGCCCCTCGGGGAGCTGCCCGCCAATGCCACCTGTCTCCCAAGAGGACCCTGCCTTACACCCCACCCCTCATTCCAGGAGGAGCTCAAAGAGGAGCAGACAGCCATGGTTCCTCCAGCCATCCCTCTTCGGCGCTGCAGATACTGCCTGGTGCTGGTGAGTGATGCAGGGACACCCATGGGAGAGGTTGGGCCAAAGCTGAGACTCCTCGACCTCCTCCTGCCCCAGTGCCCGGGCCTCACCCCTCCTCCAAGAAGGCCTTCCAGAATCAGGCCCTGATTCCTCCCCTCAGTGGCGGGCCCACAGCGGGGCTGGCACTGAGCCTCCACTCTCCATGCCCACAGCAGCCCCTGAGGGCTCGGCACTGCCGTGAGTGCCGCCGTTGTGTCCGCCGCTACGACCACCACTGCCCCTGGATGGAGAACTGTGTGGGAGAGCGCAACCACCCACTCTTTGTGGCCTACCTGGCGCTGCAGCTGGTGGTGCTTCTGTGGGGCCTGTACCTGGCATGGTGGGTGCTGCTGCCCGGGCGTAGGGGGAGGGTGGGATGAATGCTCCCACGGGTGGACAGAGCCAGGACTCCCAGGGACCCGGCACGGGGAGGGAAGGGCTCCCCTGCCCTCCCCCAGCACCAGGCCCCTGTCCCCTGCACCGCAGGTCAGGCCTCCGCTTCTTCCAGCCCTGGGGGCTGTGGCTGCGGTCCAGCGGGCTCCTGTTCGCCACCTTTCTGCTGCTGTCCCTCTTCTCGTTGGTGGCCAGCCTGCTCCTCGCCTCGCACCTCTACCTGGTGGCCAGCAACACCACCACCTGGGAATTCATCTCCTCACACCGCATCGCCTATCTCCGCCAGCGCCCCAGCAACCCCTTCGACCGAGGCCTGACCCGCAACCTGGCCCACTTCTTCTGTGGATGGCCCTCGGGGTCCTGGGAGACCCTCTGGGCTGAGGAGGAGGAAGAGGGCAGCAGCCCAGCTGTTTAGGATTGCTGGAGGCCGGGCTACCATCTTGTGCCTGAAAACCACGGGGCCTGTCCCCGGCTGGGGTCAGCCCTCGGAGGGCCTGGGGCCCTCACTCCTGCCCACTCCTCCCAGGCCCCAGAACGGAGCTTCAAGTCAGACAGATCCCTGCCTTGGTGGGCAGTTCTGCCTTCCAAGGAAGAAGGGGAAGAAAAGGACCTGTGGGCGGCTCAGGCCCAAGCAGACCCCGGGCTCCACCCCAGCCCCGCCCAGGCTGCTTCCAGTGCACACTTTTACAAATTTAATATAAAGCAAGTCCAGTCTTAAAAAGACAAACCATATCACTCCTTGCTGCGGCACCCTTTCTGGGCCAGGTCTCGCTGGGAGGTAGAGGAGGGTGAGCTGGAGGGGGAAGGGACACACTTCGCCCAATGACACTGAGCAAAGCCCACAACAGTGGCCCCATGGCTGCCACCTCGAGTCCCAAGGGCTCATAAGTACCCAGCCAGGCCTGGACCTCCAGGCAGGGCACACAGGTCGGTGAGCAGAGGCTCTAACAGTCTGTGGGGGAAGGGGACAGAGGTGCCAGGAGATGCCCTCAGGGTTCCAGGAATCGCTCTGACACAAAGTCGAAGTCCCGGAAGGCGGCCTGTTGGCGGGCAGTGAGGAGGCTGTGGGGCGCAGGTGGGGTCAGGGCAGGCAGCAGCCCTGTGAACTCGCCCTCAAAGTAGCGCAGGTCCGCAGGGCCACAGAGGGTAGGCACGAAGGGGGGCTGGATGGTGCGAGCGAGCAGGGCTTGCCAGTTGGTGGTCTGAGGGCAAAGGAGAGGCACCTGAGACGGCAGGAACAGCAGCTCCAGGGGTCACTCCATGCCACCTACCCTCCCAGGCACAGGGGACCACCGCCACCCCAGCCACTCACCCTGAAGAATGGCTGGACCTTGATCTCCTCGGCATCCTGCTCACCCGCCCCGAGGCGCTTCTCCGGGCACTTCTGGAGGAGCTGGGCGATAGGACAGGTGCTCAGGGCATTCAGCCCCAGGCGCTGCCATCATCCACAGGCCCCAAGCACGCTGGCCCAGAGCGCTCTAAGGATGGGTGGCAGGGGGTCTGCTGTCCCACGACAGAGGGCACATGGGCCTTGAGCAGCCATCCAGCCCAGCCCCAGACCCTGCAGTGCTTACCTTCTGAATGAGCTCAAGCCCTTGCAGCGACAGAAAGCCGGGGTAGGGGGCGTCCATGTTAACGATGCAGTCAAACACCTCTTCCTCTGTGTCCCCTGGGAATGGGCACTGTGGAGATGGGAGCTCAACAGGATGCACGGGCCACCCCACCCCAACCCAGAGGCCCAGGAAACATGCTCCAGCACTCACCTCACCCACCAGCATCTCGTAGAGCAGCACACCCAGCCCCCACCAGTCCACAGCCCGTGTGTACGCCTCCTGGGTCAGCACCTCGGGAGCCAGGAACTCCGGGGTGCCACAGAAGGTGCTAGTCCGGTCCCCGAAGCCGATCCCTGCAAACCAACAGGCACACCAATAGCTGCTTGGTGTGGCCTATTCACAATAACCTCAACAGCCAAGCCTTATGATGCCAGGGAGCTGAGCCTGTGCCAAGCCCTGCCCTGTACCCAAGGAAGTAGGAATGGTTATGACGCCATTTGACTGCATGTGGAGCCAAGCTCACAGGCTAAGGTCACAGAAGGCAGAACTTGGCTGGGTGCAGTGGCTCACACTTGTAATCTCAGCACTTTGGGAGGCCGAGGCGGGCAGAGCATGAGGTCAGGAGTTCGAGACCAGCCTGGCCAACATGGTGAAACCCCGTCTCTACTAAAGATACAAAAAAATAAGCTGGGTATGGTGGCGTGCGCCTGTAATCGCAGGTACTCGGGAAGCTGAGGTAGGAGAATCTCTTGAACCTCGGAGGTAGAGGTTGCAGTGAGCCGAGATTGCGCCATTGCACTCCAGCCTGGGCGACAGGGCAAGACTGCATCTCAAAAAAAAAAGAAGCTGGGCACAGTGGCTCATGCCTGTAATCCCAGCACATTGGGTGGCCAAGGCGGATGGTTCATGAGGTCAGGAGATCGAGACCATCCTGGCTAATATGGTGAAACCCTGTCTCTACTAAAAAAATACAAAAATTAGCCAGGTGTGGTGGTGCTCGCTTGTAATCCCAGCTACTTGGGAGGCTGAGGCAGGAGAATCGCTTGAACCCAGTAGGTGGAGGCTGCAGTGAGCCGAGATTGTGCCACTGCATTGTATCCTGGGTGGCACAGCAAGACTCCGTCAAAAAAAAAAGAAAGAAAGAAAGAAGGAAGGAAGAAAGAAAAGATAAAGAAAGAAAAAAAAAAAGAAGGAAGGAAGGAAGAAAAGAAAGAAAGAAAGAAAAGAAAGGAAGGAAGGAAGGAAGGAGAGAAAGAAAGGGAAAGGAAAGAAAAGAAAGAAACAGAAGGCGGAACTCAGTCTCCTCTCCCAGCCCTGACCACAGGCTCTCCCTCAGGCCAGGTGCAGGCTGGGGCTACGAGCCTCTAGGACTAGGAAGAAAGGGCCAGTGTGCCCAGCTGTCCCCTGGAGTGAGGTTTGGGGTGGTGGAACCAGGGCATCCACCGGTGAGGAGATTTCCTGGGACATGCCATGTGCCCATCATCCTATTGGCCAGGCTGGGTAAACAAGGCTGGAGATATGGATCCCAATGGGCGGCCCCCACCTTCCTTGCAGAGTCCAAAGTCTGCGATCTTCAGGAATCCCTGGGCATCCAGCAGAAGGTTATCCAACTTCAGGTCCCTGAGAGCAAAGGTGCAGATCAAAGGGACTGAGTGGGGCTTAGACCCAGGGAACAGCAACAGCCCCTGGAGCAGCCCAGGCAGGCGGAGGCAGTGTCTGTGTCCTCACCCACTCCACCTCCACCCCCACCCCCACCCCCACCCCCGTGCATCGCTGGGACAAAAGTCACCTGTAAATGATCTTCTTCTCGTGTAAGAACTGCAGCCCCAGGACAACACAAGCCACGTAGAAGCTGCAGGGGTGGTTATGGGAGAACTCAGGCCCAAGACACACACCAGGGAGGCAGGGCAGGGAGGCACCAGGATGGCCATGGCCGGGGGATCCCAGATGTCCCGGCCAGAGTCAGAGATGAGTGAGACTGGGACAAGCGTCATGCTGAGGGTGGGGGTGCTCCAACAGTCCCAAGGTCGCCCCAAGGTTTCTGTGCATTTCCAGCTCACCCTTCCTGGGCCCTTAAATGGTGCCAGGGACCAAGTGTTGGTCCCTGCAGTGGATGTTCACCATGCCTATTTCTTTTCTTTTTTTTTTTTTTTGAGATGGAGTCTCGCTCTGTCACCCAGGCTGCAGTGCAGTGGTGCGATCTCAGCTCACTGCAACCTCCGCCTCCCAGGTTCAAGTGATTCTCCTGCCTCAGCCTCCCGAGTAGCTGGGACTGACTACAGGCACGTGCCACGATGCCCAGCTAATTTTTTTTTTTTTTTAGTTTTCGTAGAGACGGGGTTTCACCATGTTGGCCAGGATAGTCTCGATCTCTTGACCTCATGATCCACTCACCTTGGCCTCCCAAAGTGCGGGGATTACAGACATGAGCCAATGTGCCCGGCCTTTTTTTTTTTTTTTTTAGACGGAGTCTCTCTCTGTTGCCAGACTGGAGTAAAGTGGCGGGATCTTGGCTCACTGCAACCTCCGCCTCCTGGGGTCAAGCGATTGTCCTGCCTGAGCCTCTCAAGTAGCTGGGATTACAGGCATGTGCCACCATGCCCAGCTAATTTTTGTATTTTTAGTAGAGACAAGATTTTTACCATGTTGGCCAGGCTGGTCACAAACTCCTGACCTCAGGTGATCTGCCCGCCTCAGCCTCCAAAGTGCTGGGATTACAGGTGCCCGGCCAATCATGCCTATTTTTCAAATAAAGATCTGAGACTCACCAGGTGTGGTGGCTCACGCCTGTAATCTCAGCACTTTGGTAGGCCAAGGTGGGCGGATCCCTTGAGGTCAGGAGTTAGAGACCAACCTGACCAATATGGAGAAACCCCATCTCTACTAAAAATACAAAATTAGACAGGAGTGGTGGTGCATGCCTGTAATCCCAGCTACTCAGGAGGCTGAGGCAGGAGAATGGCTTGAACCAGGAAGGCGGAGGTTGCAGTGAGCCGAGATCGCGCCATTGCACTCCAGCCTGGGCAACAAAAGCCAGACTCCGTCTCAAAAAAAAAAAAAAACAAAAAAAAACACAAAAATCTAATGCACAGCTTCATAAGCTGATACCCAGGGTCACAAATGCTGTCAGTTGGTGCCGGATGTAAACCAAGGCCTCTGACTCCTGCTCCTCTGCTGCTGGGCACTTGGAGAAAGCAGGATGGAGAGAGTGGGTGTAGGGAACCAGGCAAAGTTTGCTGGAAGAGGCAGGCAGGAGGATGGAACCCACCAGGCCTGGGGCTCCGGGAAGACGTCCTCGTGGATCTGCATCATGAGGTCGCCACCAGGCACAAACTCAGTCACAAAGCAGGCATGGCTGGAGGTCTGGAAGCAGGCAAGGAGGGAGAGCAGGAAAGGGTGCCCTGTGCGGCCCACAGCCTCCAGGATCCGTTTCTCGCAGTACAGGCTGCAGGAGAGAGCAAGAGTATTAGAGGGAAGGAAAACTTCCCCTGGGTTGTGCCCTGTGCCCTGCACAACACCCCTGGCTCACTGGCCCTCAGCCAAAGTGCCAGGCGAGTAGACTGATGGTTTCTTTTCGTTTTTGTTTTGTTTTGTTTTTTTTTTGAGACAGAGTCTCGCTCTGTCGCCCAGGCTGGAGTGCAGTGGCGCGATCTGGGCTCACTGCAAGCTCCGCCTCCCGGGTTCACGCCATTCTCCTGCCTCAGCCTCTCCGAGTAGCTGGGACTACAGGCGCCCGCCACCACGCCCGGCTAATTTTTTTGTATTTTTAGTAGAGACGGGGTTTCACCATGGTCTCGATCTCCTGACCTCGTGATCCGCCCGCCTCGGCCTCCCAAAGTGCTGGGATTACAAGCGTGAGCCACCACGCCCGGCCTTCGTTTTTTTTTTTTTTTGAGACACAGTCTTGCTCTGTCGCCTGGGCTGGAGTGCAGTGGTGTGATCTCAGCTCACTGCAGCCTCCGTCTCCTGGGTTCAAGTGATTTTTGTGCCTCCGCCTCCTTCCTGAGTAGCTGGGATTATAGGTGTGCACCACCATGCCCAGCTAATTTTTGTATTATTAGTAGACACGGGGTTTCGCCGTGTTGCCCAGGCTGGTCTCGAACTCTTGGCCTCAAGTTATCCACCTGCTTCGGCCTTCCAGAATGCTGGGATTACAAGCGTGAGCCAGTGCGCTCAGCCTTTTATTTTTTTGAGACAGGGTCTCACTTTGTTGCCCAGGCTGGAGTGATGTGGTGAGATCTCGGCTCACTGCAGCCTCTACCACTGAGGTTCAAGTGATCCTTCCACCACAGCTTCACAAGTAGCTGGGTGCGCACCATCATGCCCAGCTAATTTTTGTATTTTTTGTAGAGAGGGGGTTTCACCATGTTGCCCAGGCTGGCCTTGAACTCCTGGGCTCAAGCAATCCTCCCACCTTGGCCTCCTGAAGTGCTGGGATTACAGGCATGAGCCACTTTGCCCGGCCTCTCTCTTTTTTTTTTTAATTAGTTTTTTTAGATGAGGTCTCATTCTGTTGCCCAGGCTGGAGATCTCTGCTAACTACAACCTCTACCTCCTGGGCTTAAGCAATCCTCTCACCTCACCCTCCCAAGTAGCTGGGACTAAAGGCGTATGCCACCATGCCTGGCTATTTTTTATAGATGGGGTTTTACCATGCGGTTCAGATTGGTCTTGAACTCCTGGACTCAAGCGATCTGCCTGCCTTGGCCTCCCAAAGTGCTGGGATTACATGCATGAGCTACCGTACCTGGCCATAGAGTGATGGTTTCTATATGTCAGGGGCTCACAAGGGGCTCTGAACGTGCACAGCCACCAATGCCCCCATTTTACAGTAGAGCAAACTGACAGAGGGAAGAGGGGACCTGCCCAAGGAAACACAGTGAACAACTGCAGGTGCCAAAAGAGAATGCAGGCTGGCTGGCCCCACCGGGTCACCTCTCCAAAGCCCCAGGAACCTTCAGCTGCCCTCTGGATGCCACAGCCCAGGCCAGCCATCCTGGGTACCCTGCGGCACCCCCACACACCTCTCTATCTCGTCCCGGCTGAGCACCTCCTGCTTCTTCAGTGCTTTGATGGCGTAGTATTTCCCTGTTCCCTTGAACTGGACCAGGAGGACCTGGGGCCAGAGAGAGGTTGGGCTCCAGGTGGGCTGCACCAGGGAGCCTTTATCGCCCCCACAGATCGGGTCCTCCCGGCTCATGTGATGAGGCCCCCAATCCTGTCCCATACCACCCTCTTCAGCCCCACTACCTTCCCAAAGTGTCCCCGGCCCAGCACAGCTAAGCAGCGGAAGTCCTGAAGCCGAGGGGGTTTCCTGCAAAGAAAGAGAGGGTATAGGAAGTCCCCTAGGGCATTGGCTGGATCCCTACCCAGAGACACTCCAAGCCTCCCATGCCCAGTCCTGGGCTGTCCCGACCTATGGGCTCGAAAAAGCCCCGCAGTAAGGACTCCTAGAAGCTGGCATAGAGCTGCAGCTCAATAATGTGGGTTTAGCAAATCAGACCCCGAGAGCCAGCCAGCGCATCTGCCAGGGAGCCAGGGAGTAATGTATGAATGGATACACAAATGTTTGAGCAAGCAGACGAACGTCTCAAACATGAAGGTGCACAGGATGGGGGTACCTGGTGGGGGAGGCTGGTGGAGATGGCCCACGTCGAGTCCTAGGCTCCATATGGGGGCGTTTGGTGCGCTGTGAGTACAGAGGAGCTCAGGGCAGGGCTGGGCTTCCTTCTCTCTTTCCCTTCAGGCCTGCCACCCCACAGCTGGGTGGCCCTGCCAGCACCAGCCGGCCCTAGGAGCCACTAGTCCCTCCAGCCCCTCACCGGAGTCTCCTCGGATGTTGGCTCCTGGGGGAGGTAGAGGCGTGGGGGCTTGGGTGGGGGCGTCATCTCTTCGCCCAAGGGGGTCTTCTTGGGCAGGAAATTACTGTAGGGAGAAAGTAGACACAGTGCCCAGCACAGGCAGATGCAAGAGCTGGTAGGATGGACACATCAACCCGAAGTGAGACGGACAGAGGGTTGGGGCTGAGCAATGCAGACAGACAGACAGACACCGCCTGGATCTGGAGTCAGGCAGCCGCCACAGAGGAGCGTGCAGTCTAGGGCGAGGGGGCTCCTCACCTGGGAGTGGCAGGGTCAGAGGCCTCTCGCGGTGTTGTTGGGGTCCGAGGGCACCCTTTAGGGGGGCTGATTGTGCTCGGGGAGCTGCAAGGGGGCAGCAGGTTCATGACGAGGCGCCCCCAGGCTACCATGCCGAGATTCATCTGCGAAGCCCTCAGGAAGTCCTGGCCTGGGAGAAAAGGGGGAGCTTAGTCCCGGGACACCAGCCCTGCTCCCTCACACATAGCCCCTGTTCCCTCCACACCTCTGCGTTTAGAGAAGATGCGTTCCTGCCTCTGCAGCCGGGGCCGCCTCTCAATGACAGGATCGCAGAAGGTCACCTGCAGGGGTAGGGGCAGGGTTGTGGACCAGTCGCCTCCCACCTCATCTGCCATGGCACCTCCTCTGCCCCTGGGATTACAGCCCACGCCCCCAGGGTCAACAGATGCAAGAGCCAGAAGGACCCAGAGAAACAGATTCAATGTCCTCATTGATACTAGTGGAGAAACAGGGCCAGGGAGGAGAGGCACTTTTCCAGGGTCACACCTGAGGCGGGGCAGTCAGGACAAGGACCCAGGCCTCCAGATGCAGCCCTGAGAGAGCGGCTAGGAGTCCTTATTCTTGGAGACCTCCTCTCTGGCCCTCAATCTCTGCACCTACATGCAGTGCATTGGTCTTGAAGGCCTTCCTGGCCCTGATGCCCCAGGGTCCCGCCAAGTCAGAGGGTGGAGGTGGTGAGCACCTGGGCAAAAAGCAGTCCCTGTGGAACCAGGCTGAGGGACAGTTGGTGACAGGCATTGTCCAGGAAGTCCTCAAGTCTCAGGAAGGCCACGCCACATAGCTGCCGCCAGTCCCGCCAGTGCACCCCAATCTCCAGCTCACGGGCCTGTATTGGGGAGGCCAGGCTGAAGGGTGGGGTGCAGAACGAGCCCCGACCTGGGCAGCCTTCCACCCCGCAGCCCAAGGTCACCCCTGACCACACAAAGGCCAGCCTTACTCGTTCCAGTGGGATGACAAAGGTCTGGTCCCAGGACTGTTTGGCCACCTGCCCCCAGCCCGTCTGCCCCACGACGCGGTTGTCCACCTTTAGCACAGCCAGCACCTCGCCTGCAGGGCCAGAGCCAGGGCTCAGGGCAGGCCTGAAGCAGGGGTCTCCTGCTCCCCCTGAAGCTCCTTCCCTACTCACTGGCAAGCTCGCCTCGGCCACGCTGGTGCTTGGCCCTGGTCCGAAGCCAGCCCTCGGAGGGGCTGCTGGCCAGTGCAGCCGCTGGGGAGCGTCCGGGCACGGCTGTCAGCAACTGTTCACAGCCCAGAAGGCGGACCTGCAGTGTCCCTGTGGGGAGGGTGGGCGGGGGGCATTGTCAGATGCCATCTTCCCACTGCTACCACCAAGGTGTCCTGGGACCACAGGAAGGCCACCCTCTCCAGGAGGTGGCTGAACCCAGACCGTACCCACCTGAGGCCGGGGCAGCTACCTGAGGAACCTCACTCAGTGTGGCGGCCTAGAGTACCTGGACAGGAGCCTGCTGACTGTCCCGCAGCTCCCAAGCACCATGAGCCCCCCAAAGGGTGCCCTTGGACCCCGATGACACCCTAGGAGGCCTCTGACCTGGCCACTCCTAGGTGAGGGGCCACCTTGTCCCAGACGGCACGCTTCTCTGTGGCAGCCACCTCTTTCCAGGGCAGAGCAACTGGCTCTCCCCACCACATGCTGGAGCAGCTGGGACAGGCTCAGACCTCAGACCTCAGCCAAGGTGGACAGAGCCACAGCACATGATGAGATGCTGCCTAGAGCTGGGGCCTGGAGAGCACCGTGGCAAGGACAAGAGCTTGGGACAGGGAGAAGGAAGCCTGGCTTCCTGTCCGGACCCACCTGCTCCCTGGGCCTCAGTTTCCCCATCTGAACAGTGGAGGTGAGTCCCAGCTCTGCCCCACCTCCCCCAACGGATATGAAACGTGTTTTGTCAACGGACTAAGTTCACGTGCCACGTCACTAGAGGTTTGTCTCTCAAAGGGTAGAGAAAGCAGTGGGGATCTAGCAGCTTTTGAGGACATGAAGTAGGCCCAAGAGTATCATTTAGGGAGAGTCTGGGCCTGGGGGTTACACACAGAGAGAACTTGTAAACAAAGGCAGGGGTCCAGGGTAGAAAGATCAGCTTAGAAAGAACAGCTCGGCCGGGCGCAGTGGCTCACACCTGTAATCCCAACACTTTGGGAGACCGAGGCAGGCAGATCACCTGAGGTCAAGAGTTCAAGACCATCCTGACCAACATGGTGAAACCCCATCCCAACTAAAAATACAAAAACCAGCTGGGCATGATGGTGGGCACCTGTAATCCCAGCTACTTGGAAGGCTGAGGCAGGAGAATCGCTTGAACCCGGGAGGCAGAGGTTGCAGTAAGCCAATATTGTGCCATTGCACTCCAGCCTGGGTGACAGAGCAAGACTCCATCTCAAAAAACAAAACAAAACAAAACAAAAAAAACTTGAGGCCAGGCGTGGTGGCTCACACCTGTAATCCCAGCACTTTGGGAGGCTGAGGCAGGTGGATCACCTGAGGTCAGGAGTTTGAGACCAGCCTGGCCAACACGGTGAAACTCCGTCTCTACTAAAAATATAAAAATTAGCCAGGTGTGGTGGCACATGCCTGTAATCCCAGCTATTCGAGACGCTGAGGCAGGAGAATCGCTTGAACCCAGGAGGCGGAGGTTGCGGTGAGCCGAGATTGCACCACTGCACTCCAGCCTCGGCAGTAAGATTGCGCCACTGCACTCCAGCCTGGGCAATAAGAGCAAAACTCCGTCTCAAAAAAAAAAAAAAAAAAGACAACTCAAGTATCTGGGGTGTTTAGCCAGGGGACAGGATATGGGGTGGCCTTGAGTAGTTGAATTCTAGGCCTTTTAACAAGCTGTTTCTTCTGCGTTCCTCAACTTGTGTACTTGGCCATAAGTACTCCCGTGTAAGTCCTTCAAGGCCAAGACAACACCTCCTCTAGAAAACATTCCTTGGGCCGGGCATGGCTGGCTCACGCCTGTAATCCCAGCACTTTGGGAGGCCAAGGCAGATGGATCACCTGAGGTCAGGAGTTCGAGACCAGCCTGGCCAACATGGCGAAACTCTGTCTCTACTAATAATACAACAATTAGCCAGGCATGGTGACGCGGGCCTGTAATCCCAGCTACTCGGGAAGCTGAGGCAGGAGAATTGCTTGAACCCAGGAAGCGGAGGTTGCAGTGAGCTGATATCGCACCACTGCACTCCAGTTTGGGCGACAGGGTAAGACTCCATCTCAAAAAAAAAAGAAAAGAAAACATTCCTCGATTCCCCAAGCCCAGGTGAGAGGGCTCCATCCAGAGCCTGCATTTCCTCTTCTCAGCTCTGCTCACAATGGAATGGGGTCAGTCGGCCCTGTAGCAGTGCTCTGTGCAGATAGGCACTGGCCTTTCCAGCTCGCACTGTATCTCTGTGGGACACAGCTTCAAAGCCCATGCTCTCAGATTATTTGTTGATTACGATTTGGCTGCTGCTACAGGGAGACAGATCTCAGTAAAAACTAAGAAAATTGGCGGGGCGCGGTGGCTCACGCTTGTAATCCCAGCACTTTGGGAGGCTGAGGCGGGCAGATCACGAGGTCAGGAGATCGAGACCACGGTGAAACCCCGTCTCTACTAAAAATACAAAAAAAAAAATTAGCCGGGCGTGGTGGCGGGCGCCTGTAGTCCCAGCTACTCGGAGAGGCTGAGGCAGGAGAATGGCGTGAACCCGGGAGGCGGAGCTTGCAGTGAGCCAAGATCGCGCCACTGCACTCCAGCCTGGGTGACAGAGCGAGACTCCGTCTCGAAAAAAAAAAAAAAAAAAGATAAGAACATTAACTTTTTTGGCCGGGTGCAGTGGCTCACACCTGTCCCAGCACTTTGGGAGGCCAAGGCGGGCAGATCACAAGGTCAGGCAATCGAGACCATCCTGGCTAACACGGTAAAAACCTTGTCTCTACTAAAAATACAAAAACAGAAAATTAGCCAGGTGTGGTGGCAGGCGCCTGTAGTCCCAGCTACTCAGGAGGCTGAGGCGGGAGAATGGCGTGAATCCGGGAGGCGGAGCTTGCAGTGAGCCAAGATCGCGCCACTGCACTCCAGCCTGGGTGACACATGAGCCTCTGTGCCAGACCAGAAAACTCTTTTTTTCTTTTTTTTTTTTCTTGAAACAGAGTTTTGCTGTGTCACCCACGCTGGAGTGCAACAGCACGATCTTGGCTTACTGCAACCTCTGCCTCTCGGGTTCAAGCAATTCTCTTGCCTCAGCCTCCCCAGTAGCTGAGATTACAGGCATGCGCCACCACGCCCGGCTAATTTTTTTTTGTTTCTAAAGATGAGGTTTCACTATGTTGCCCAGGCTCGTCTAGAAATCTTGGGCTCAAGTGATCCGTCCACCTCAGCCTCCCAAAGTGCTGGAATTACAGGCTTGAGCCACCGCGCCCAGCCAAGAAAACTTTCTTTTTTTCTTTTTTTTTTGAGACTGGGTCTCAAAAAAACTCCTGAGCTCAAGCAATCTTCCCACCTCAGCCTCTCAAAGTGCTAGAATTACAGGTGTGAGCCACTGCACCCAGAAATTTTAATTTTATTATTTTTTTTCCAAGGAAATTATTATTATTTTTTTTTTTTTTTTTGAGACGGAGTCTTGCCCTGTTACCTAGGCTGAAGTGCAGTGGCATAATCTCAGTTTATTGCAACTTCGCCTCCTGGGTTCAAGCGATTCTCCTGCCTTAGCCTCCCAAGTAGCTGAGACTACAGGCATGCACCACCACATCCAGCTACTTTTTTATATTTTTAGTAGAGACACGATTTCACCATGTTGGCCAGGCTGGTCTTGAACTCCTGACCTCAGGTGATCCGCCCACCTCAGTCTTCCAAAGTGCTGGGATTACAGGCACGAGCCACCATGCTTGGCCCAAGAAAACATTTTTTTTTTTTTTGAGACGGCGTCTTGCCCTGTTGCCCAGAGTGGAGTGCAGTGGCGCAATCTTGGCTCACTGCAACCTCCGCCTCCGGGGTTCAAGCAGTTCTCTGCCTCAGCCTCCTGAGCAATCAGGATTACAGGCACCTGCCACCACGCCCAGCTAATTTTTGTATTTGTAGTAGAGACAGGGTTTCACCATCTTGGCCAGGCTGGTCTTGGAACTCCTGACCTCATGATCCACCCACCTTGGCCTCCCAAAGTGCTGGAATTACCAGCGTGAGCCACCACGCCCAGCCTAGAAAACTTTCTAATAGTCCAAGCTGCCCAGTGCTGGGTATCAAGCTTTCCAGGGCTGCGAGCTTCCTAACACCAGTGCTTTAAGCATTATTCTGGTTATCTGTGTAAATACAAGCTACACTGTCCGAGTGCTGACTGTGCTACGCACTGTGCTTAGCACATCACGTGCAACACAGCAACCCTATGAGGTAGGTGCTATATCATCCACATTTTACAGATGGATAAACTGAGGTTTGAAGAAGGAATGTCAGTTTCCCAAGGTCACGCTGCTAGTGGGTGGTGGGGCAGGATTGGAACTCTTGAACTCTTCATCAAAGTTATTTGTGCTTCCGGGTCTCCCCCAAAAAAGAAGGAGAGCTTTGAAGGGGGAGGAACTTCTGACTACCTGTCAGGGCGGTGGGCTTCACAGGTGTCCCTGAAGGCTGGGGGTATCCAGGCACCGCAGTCCGCAACTCTCGGGCCACTCTGCTGTGCAAAGGGTGGGCACAAGGCAGTTGCTCCAGCAGCTGCTCCAAGGCCAGCCGCAGGAGGTCCAGTTTCTGGGAGGACTCCTGTAGCTGGGCCTGGGCCTGCAGAGGGGACAATGTAGAGCCAGGTTCGTGGGGTATATGGCAGGGGGCAGCAGCCCAGGTCACCCAGAGCCACCTTCCGCATGAAGTCTCAACAGAGAAGTCCTGCTTCTACACGGCCACCCTCCCTTCACACCCCTGCTGAGGGTGGTATGAGAACAAGCCAGCCTTAGGAGAGGGCCAGGGCTAGGGCCTGACCTCAGCCAGTGCCTTGCGGTCCTGTGTTCTCCGGCTACTGAGCAGTTTCACCACGTTCTTGGCGCCCTCAGCCACAGCTGCCTCAACGTGCAGTCGATGCTGTAGCTCCTCCGCCAGCAGCTCAGGCCCTGTGGGAAGGATGGCAGCTCTCAGGCCCTGCTCTTCCCTGCTCCGCCCTCCCTGTGTGTCTCAAGGCCTCACCTGGCTCCGGGGACCCACTGGCCTCCAGGCTGCTGATCTTCATCCGCAGCAGGGCCACCTTCAGCTGGCTGTCCCGCAGCATCTGCTGGGCGGCTGCCAGGAGCTTCCTCTCCTATGGAGCCATGGCACAAGCCCATCAGACCAGGCCTGGGCCACAGCTTCCCCCATCAGACCAGGAACTGGAGCCGGGTCTCCCCCGTCAGAACAGGGTTAAAGTCAAACCTCGCTCAGTAGGCCAAACACTAAGTCAAGCCTCCCTTGTTGGACTAGTTGGTGGGTCAGGGGAGCCTTTTCCATCAGACCAACAAGGGCTGGGGTCAAGTTTCCCCTTTCATATTAGGGCTGGGGTCATGCCTCTCCCATCAGATCAGGGCTGGGGCTAACTCTCCCCCATTAGATCAGGGCTAGGGTCACGCCTCCCCGATTAGAGCAGGGTTGATGCTTCCCCCATCAGATCAGGGCAGGGGCTAAGCTAAACCTCCCCCATCAGATCAGGGCAGGGGCTAAGCTAAGCCTCCCCCATCAGATCAGGGCAGGGGCTAAGCTAAGCCTCCCCCATCAGATCAGGGCAGGGGCTAAGCTAAGCCTCTCCCGTTAGATCAGGGCAGGGGCTAAGCTAAGCCTCCCCCATTAGATCAGGGCAGGGGCTAAGCTAAGCCTCTCCCGTTAGATCAGGGCAGGGGCTAAGCTAAGCCTCCCCCATTAGATCAAGGCTAAGGTCCTGCCTCCCTCATCATATCAGGACCACAGCCAAGCCTTCTTGTCAGACAAGGACTGAGGCCCAGTTCCCGACATCATGCTGGGAGTTGGGACTGGGGCTGGCCCTAGGATCCCATTAGACCGGGGCAAGGCCTTCTCCGTCACACTAAAGACTACAGCCATGCCTTTCTCACCCAGCTGGGGTTTGGGGCTGTATTTTCCCCATCAGGCTGCAGGCTGGGATGGTGTCTCCTTATGAGCTCAATGGCTGTGGTGCATTTCCCTGTCAGACCAAGGGCCAGGGTGCCCCTGCCATCAGACTGTGGGGCCTTACCTTGGGGGTGCCACTGGCGCACGTGTGGGTCATGTTCTCAGCCCCCTGCTTCACCTTCAGCTCCACATGCAGCTGCCTCCGGAGAGCCTCAAGGTGCCGAGCCCTGAGCTGCTCTGCCCACGGCCGAGGTCCTGAGGCCACAGGCTCTGTGCACGGGGGTATCGAGCACAGGAGTCCCTCACCCAGAGCCGAGACCCCCCACTGTGGCCTCTCCTCCTTCCCCTACTGAACTATAGGCAGGAAATGAGGTGGTCTCGCCACAGTGGCCAGGGCCAAGGCCAGGGGCCAGATCGGCCTAGAGCCTTCTGTCGTGAGGGGGTCTCGGCTCCTCACTCACCAGCTGGACCAGGCCCAGGGCCGGGCAGCAGGATTCGGGCGTGCAGCTCCCGCAGCTCGCCATGCAGCTGCTCCAGGCGGCGGTTGGAGGACCGCAGCAGCTGCTGCACATGGCCCAAGTGGCGGCGGTCTGTGGCCACGCGCCGCAGGTTCTCCACCCCCTCCTTGATCTTCAGCTCTTTCTGGATGGCCCGGCGGATCACCTCTTTCTCATCCTCCGGGGGCCACTGGCTCGGCCCAGGCTGCAGAGCCGGTGGAAAGCAGAGGGTGGAGAACAGTCATGGGGTGCAGCGGCCACCAGCAGCCTCTGCTCACTGCAGATGGAGGCGGAGGAAGGGACGGCACCCAGGACTGATACACACAGGGTTTGGGAAGCCTCTCTCCCCTTAGAGCTCAGGCCTGAGCCAGATGGAAATTCCGAGGCCACTCATCTAGGCCAGGCTCCTGTCCTCCGCCCGTTAGAGAAGGATGGGGCGGGGGGGATAGTTCACATGGGGTGCCAGGTTCTATTCTAAGAGCTTTGCATATATTACCACATCACTCCTCCCAGCAACCCCACCCGGTAGCGGCGGTCATTACCCCCATTTTCTTTTTTCTTTTTCTTTATTTTTTTAAGATGGAGTTTTGCTCTTGTTGCCCAGGCTGGAGTGCAATGGCACAATCTCAGTTCACCACAACCTCTGCCTCCCGGGTTCAAGCAATTCTCCTGCCCCAGCCTCCTGAGTAGCTGGGATTACAGGCACACGCTACCAAGCCCAGCTAATTTTGTATTTTTAGTAGAGACGGGGTTTCTCCATGTTGGTCAGGCTGGTCTTGAACTCCCGACCTCAGGCGATCCACCCGCCTTGGCCTCCCAAAGTGCTGGGATTACAGGCGTGCGCCACCACGCCTGGCCTATTACCCCTATCTTCTAGTGAGGAAACTGAGGCCCAGAGAGGTGAAGTAACTTGCCCACAGTCAAGACACAGAGGAGGGGCCACCATCTCTCGGGCCCCAGCTGTCCCTGGCAGCCCTGGGTAATCAGGCTGCTCTCTCTACATCTGGGATCCAAAGTAGAGTCTAGGAGCCAGAAAAGCTATGCCGAATAGGGGTTCACACAAAGCCACATGAGAAGGCAGCCAGGGGCCTGGGAGCCAGGGCTTGTTCCCCTCATGTCCCAATGCCACAGGTAGCAAAGCAGAGGCACAGAGAGGAACTGGGGAGGTCTCCCGGTGCCCACCCCCTGCTCAGCTCCCGGGAGGAAGTAGAAGGCTCTCTCACGGCTTCACCCAGGTTGGAGCCAGGAACAGGAACACCTCCTTTCCAGCCGCCAGCATTTCAAACCAACCAGTGCCAAAGGTGACCTCAGGCCGGGTAACCCACGATGCCCCGCAACACGGGCTGTTGCAGGGACCCCATCTTACCTCTCTGTGTTCCATCTTCTCCTGAGCCCAGTGGAAGGGGCTGCAACCCCAGGGACACCCCCCACCCCAGACTTCAGCGGGGCCTGCTGGCCCAGCTGTCAGAGGGCAAGGGCGAGGCTCAGGAAATCCTCTGACCGCCCTAGGCCACAGGGCCAGAGCCAAAGACCGGAGCAAACAAAGGTCCCATGGAGCTGGGGGCCCGGCCACCGGGGTCCTGAGTCACCCAGCTGCCTCTGCAGGGCGGAGCCCCGCAGGAAATCGGAAAATGTGTACAAGCTACGTCTGGAACAGGCGGAGGGACCTCCAGAGGAAGGGGGTGGGAGGGGGCAGACCGAGCCCCAGCCCTGAAGGCGGCCTAAACGACTGGCTTGGGCGCTCAAAGAGTCTACACTCACCTCTCAACACCCCCATGGTCCCGTCTGCCCTAGGTTGGAACTCCAACATGGACACACACACCACCTCCTTTCCGCTCTTTGCGGGGACCCACTCCTGTCCGCAAATGCCCCCCTCCCAACCACTGGCTTCGGGACAGGACACCACCTCTCCCTCCTCAGGAGCAGACAGACACGGCCTCGGTCCTCCGGGCCCACGCGCACCTACTGCCAGCTCTGGCAGGAAACCCGGCCCCCTCCACATTCTATAACCCGCTATGTACCCAAAGGTTCCCGCCCCGGGGCGGGGGAGGCTGCTCCCCTCTCATCCACGCTCCCCTCGTGCCTCGTGTGCTCCGGGAAGGACTCCTGCCACTGCCAAGCGCGCACAGACTGCGCCCCGTGCTGCGCGCACATTCTAATTCCCCCAGGCCCGTGTGCCCCCCATTTCTATCCCGGCTAATTCCCGTCGGCCTTGGCGCCCCACCGAGGAGAACCGACTTAAGGACACTCTGGGGACCACCCTGGTGGCGCACGCTGCGGACTCAGCCGTCCTCGCTCACAGGCTGGTTGGGGTTCAGTCTCCGGGTCAGCTGGGGGCTGATTTGGAGACGCTGCAGAGTTCAGGAACGACCGAACCCGGAGCTCAGGTCTGCTCTGCGAGGGCGTCGCGGGGCCGGGGCCAGGGCAGGGGCAGGGAAGGGGCGCGGGTGAGGGGAGGGTCGGGGGAAGCGGCCGCGGTTCGGGGCTCCGGGGCGATGACCGAGGCTTCCTCGCACCCCCCGGGCCCGCGCGCCCCTCCCGCGCCGTTCACCTGCCGCGGCGCCCCCTCCTCCATGGCGCCGCTCCGGCCGCTTGGGGCCCTCCTCTCCGCCACTCCGGTCCCGGAAGCCGCAGACCCTCCGCCAGGACTTTCAAACTTGAAACTTCCCGGGAAGCGGCGCCAGAGACGCGGGATCGGGCGCCCCCTCCCGAGACCCGCTGGCCCGCGGGACCAGCGCCGCCTCCCGTCCGCGCCGGTCCAGTGCCCGGGAACCCACGCCCGAGGTCCCGCGCCCCAGCGCCTCCCTCGGACCCAAAATTCCGCGGGATTCTGGGCCCAGCACCTGGGCTCCGGCGCCTTCGGTTCCCGCTGGGCGTGACCGCGCCGCACCCCGGGGTTGGACGCTCAGGAGGCTCATCGCCTGCGGCCAGGTCCTCTGGCCTTCCCCGCCGCGCGCCCGCAGGAGCTGGCCAGTTGGGGACAGGGATGGGGGGAACAGCGCCCCCTGAAGGTTGCCGGGTCGCCCAGCCGGGTGCAGCCTGTGGAGCTGGCCGCCTCCTCTAACTTTGAGCCCCTCCACAACCTGGCTCCCGCCTCTATTAACGCGCTGGGTCTCCTCGACCAAGCCCCTCGAGTCTCTCTTTGTCTCGCACGTTGTTGGTGTAATGTGGGCTGATCCAAAATTGTCTCTCTCCTCGGAGTGGTTGGCCCAGACCAGATATTAGTCACTACAAGAACGTATACTAGGCCAGGCGCGGTGGCTCACGCCTGTAATCCCAGCACTTTGGGAGGCCGAGGTGGACAGATCACGAGGTCAGGAGTTCGAGACCAGCCTGGACAACATGGTGAAACCCCGTCTCTACTAAAAACACAAAAATTAGCCGGTAGTGGTGGCGGGCGCCTGTAATCCCACCTACTCAGGAGGCTGACGTGGGACAATCGCTTGTACCTGATAGGCGGAGGTTGCCGTGAGCCGACATCTTGCCACTGCACTCCAGCCTGGGCGACAGAGCGAGACTCCGAGACTCCGTCTCAAAAAAAAAAAGCTTTTTAAAAAAGGAACGATTGCTGGGCGCGGTGGCTAACGACTGCCGGGCGCGGTGGCTCCCAGCACTTTGGGAGGCCAAGGCGGGCAGATCACCTGAGGTCGGGAGTTCAAGACCAGCCTGAACAACCCAGAGAAAGCCCGTCTCTACTAAAAATACAAAAAAAATTAGCCGGGCATGGTGGCGCATGCCTGTAACCCATGGTGGTGCATGCCTGTAATCCCAGCAACTTGGGAGGCTGAGGCAGGAGAATCGCTTGAACCCAAGAGGTGGAGGTTGCGGTGAGCTGAGATCGCACAATTGCACTCCAGCCTGGACAACAAGAGCGAAACTCCATCTCAAAAAAAAAAAAAAAAAAAAAAAAGAACGTATACTTGTTATGGAAAAGTAAATCCTCACCCAAAATTATGATAAATTATTACAAATTACAGATGAATGAACCAGACCTCTCTCCGGCCCATCTCTTACTCAGACTGAGCTTGCTGGTTCAGCCCGTGCCACTTTTTAGGGCTTTACCCTAAAAAGCCCATCTATCCACACGGGAGAAAAGACACCTGGTGAAATAGCCTCCACTATTTCAGCCCAAGGGAGGTGTGCTGGTCACTGCCTAGTCTACGGCGGGCCATTCAGACCATCCTGGCATCCTGCGTTTACAGGAGGTTGTGTCAGGACTTCGTGGAGGAGCGTCCTCCAGGAGGTGGGAAGGTGATGAAGGGTCAAATACTGACAGTGACTTGGAACAGACAGGCTCCGGTGCTCTTACTGAAGGAAGCCACATGTTGTGCTTTGCACTAATCACTTCCCTCACAATGGACTGGAAAAAAAGTGAAATTGGTGAGCCATGGACAACGCTGGGTTGTCCTGCTATGGGAAATCACCCAAGTGGCATTGACATATAAGCAAAGGCAACTTGGCTCTGTGAAACATGCCCAGATTTCATAATCAGAGGCAAAATGTGACATTTACACATTAGAGTTGTTGAGGTCTAGACATTAACACAAGCACCTGGCACATAGTAGTTTCTTTAACATGGGGATTGGCTGGACGTGGTGGCTCATGCCTGTAATCCCAGCACTTTGGGAGGCCGAGGAGGGCAGATGGCTTGAGGTCAGGAGTTCAAGACCAGCCTGGCCAACATGGTGAAATCCTGTCTCTACTAAAAAAAAAGGGCAGCCGGGCGCAGTGGCTCACACCTGTAATCCTAGCACTTTGGGAGGCCGAGGCAGGCGGATCGCAAGGTCAGGAGTTCGAGACCAGCCTGGCCAACATGGTGAAACCCCGTCTCTACTAAACCTACAAAAAAAAAAAAAAAAATTAGCTGGGCGTGGTGGTGGGTGCCTGTAATCCCAGCTACTAGGGAGGATGAGGCTGGAGAATCGCTTGAACCTGGGAGGTGGAGGCTGCAGTAAGCCAATCTCGCTACTACACTCCAGCCTGGATGACAAGAGCAAAACTCCATCTCAAAAAAATAAATAAATAAATAATTACAAAAACTAGCTGGGCGTGGTAGCGCACGCCTGTAGTCCCAGCTACTCGGGAGGCTGAGGCAGGCAATCACCTGAACCTGGGAGGCAGAGGTTGTAGCGAGCTAAGATCATGCCACTACACTCCAGCCTGGGCAACAGAGCAAGATTCTGTCTCAAGAAAAATAAATAAATAAAAATAAAATAAAATGGAGGTTAAATGAATGTTATTATCCATCATTTAGAAGCAAAAACGCTGACCAAGCCCAGTGGCTCATACCTGTAATCCTAGAACTCTGGGAGGCTGATGAGGCAGGAGGATTGCTTGAGGCCTAAGAGTTCAAGACCAACCTGGCCAACATAGTGAGACACCATCTCTTTTTTTTTTTTTTTTTTTTTTTTTTTGAGACGGAGTCTCGCTCTGTCGCCCAGGCTGGAGTGCAGTGGCGCGATCTCGGCTCACTGCAAGCTCCGCCTCCCGGGTTCACACCATTCTCCTGCCTCAGCCTCTCCGAGTAGCTGGGACTACAGGCGCCCGCCACCAAGCCCGGCTAATTTTTTGTCTTTTTTAGTAGAGACGGGGTTTCACTGTGGTCTCGATCTCCTGACCTCGTGATCCGCCCGCCTCGGCCTCCCAAAGTGCTGGGATTACAAGCGTGAGCCACCGCGCCCGGCCAGACACCATCTCTTTAAAAAGTAAAATAAGAAGTAAAAAAGTCCTCAGCTTCTCACTGCAGCTCATCAAAAATCCAGGAATCAAACTAACAAGGCTTCCCCATCTTTTAGGAATTCTCCAGTGGTGCAATCAGTCCAGCCAGCTAATTAACACTTTAAAATGTGTATTTGCCTTGATGGCTAAATGTTACTTCTGGAAGCCAAGAGTAATCTGAGATAACTCTGCATAGGAGGGTGCTCACATCTCAACTCCCGGCGCATTTATCCACTCACTGCAGGCAGGAAGCTGAATTCGATGGTTTTCCAAGTTTGGTTGGAAAGTGGCTTTTTTTTTTGTTTTTTTGAGACAGAGTCTTGCTCTGTCACCCAGGCTGGAGTGCACTGGCGCAATTTTGGCTCACTGCAACCTCCACCACCCGGGTCCAAGCGATTCTTGTGCCTCAGCCTCCTGAGTAGCTGGGACTACAGGCACATGCCACCACACCTGGCTAATTTTTTATATTTTTAGTAGAGATGGGGTTTCGCCATGTTGGCCAGGCTAGTCTCGAACTCCTGACCTCACGTGATGCACCTGCCTCAGCCTACCAAAGTGCTGGGATTACAGGTGTGGCCACCGCGCCCGACCTGGGGAGTTTTTCACTACCTTACACAGGGAAGCCAAGTCCTGGACTGCTGGATGAGTCTGACCAGGTAGCTGCATCTTACTTCTGATGGTGATAATACTTCATAAGACTGGAATTCTTAGGAAATTCGTGTTCAGCATTCAGTGGACCGTGAATAGTGCAAACCAACTCTCTAGCCAGTTGGCCTTTAAAAGACTATAACACGGCCGGGCGCGGTGGCTCACGCTTGTAATCCCAGCACTTTGGGAGGCCGAGGCGGGCGGATCACAAGGTCAGGAGATCGAGACCACGGTGAAACCCCGTCTCTACTAAAAATACAAAAAATTAGCCGGGCGCGGTGGCGGGCGCCTGTAGTCCCAGCTACTCGGAGAGGCTGAGGCAGGAGAATGGCGTGAACCCGGGAGGCGGAGCTTGCAGTGAGCCGAGATTGCGCCACTGCACTCTAGCCTGGGCGACAGAGCGAGACTCCGTCTCAAAAAAAAAAAAAAAAAAAAAGACTATAACACACCGGGCGAGGCAGCTCACGCCTGTAATCCCAACATTTTGAGAGGCCGAGGCGGGCGGATCACGTGAGGTCGGGAGTTCAAGACCAGCCTGATCAACATGGAGAAAGCCCGTCTCTACTAAAAATACAAAATTAGCTGGGGTGGTGGCACATGCCTGTAATCCGAGCTACTTGGGAGGCTGAGGCAGGAGAATCGCTTGAACCTGGGAGGTGGAGATTGCGGTGAGCCGAGATCGCGCCATTGCACTCCAGCCTGGGTAGAAAGAGCACAACTCCATCTCAAAAAAAAAAAAAAAAGACTGTCACTCAACTGAAAGGAACCTAAAACTTGTCAACAGGCTGCATGAGGAAACATTTTCCCCCTTCCATGCATACAATTTTTTCTTTCTCAGTGTTGCAACCAGTCAATTTTTGTTTTTTCTGAGACGCCATCTCACTCTGTCGCCCAGGCTGGTGTGCAGCGGCACGATCTTGGCTCACTGCAACCTCCTCCGCCTCCTGGGTTCAAACAACTCTCCTGCCTCAGTCTTCCAAGTAGCTGGGATTACAGGCGCGTACCACCATGCCTGGCTAATTGTTGTATTTTTAGTAGAGATGGGGTTTCACCATGTTGGCCAGGCTGGTCTCGAACTCCTGACATTGTGATCACCCACTTGGCTCCCAAAGTGCTGGGATTACAGGCATGAGCCACCGCGCCTGGCCCTACAACCAGTCCATTTCTATTTCGGTTTTTCTCTGGGTAGAATCTGAGCACATAACGTCAGCAACTACAGTTGGTCTATACCCTCCACTTTTAAAGTCCTCGCGATTCTGCAGCCCTTTGCTTCAGGCCTATTAAAAAGTAAACTTGTGCTGGGCGTAGTGGCTTGTGTCTGTAATCCCAGCACTTTGGGAGGCCAAGGTGGGTGGATCACGAAGTCAGGAGATGGAGACCATCCTGGTTAACTCGGTGAAACCGTCTCTACTAAAAATACAAAAAATTAGCCGGGCGTGGTGGTGGGTGCCTGTAGTCCCAGCTACTCGGGAGGCTGAGGCAAGAGAATGGCGTGAACCCGGGAGGTGGAGCTTGCAGTGAGCAGAGATCATGCCACTGCACTCCAGCCTGGGTGAGAGAGCGAGACTCCGTCTCAAAAAAAAAAAAAAAAAAAAAAAATAGTAAACTTGTGGCTGGCCAGCGCTGTGACTCAACGCTTGTAATTCCAGCACTTTGGAAGGCCCAGGCGGGCAGATCACGTGAGATCGCAAGTTTGAGACCCGCCTGACCAATACGGTGAAACACCATCTCTACTAAAATATGAAAACTAGCCGGGTATGGTGATATGCGCCTGTAATCCCAGCTATTCCGGAGGCTGAGGCAGAAGAATGGCTTGAACCTGCTAAGTGGAGGTTGCAGTGAGCTGAGATCGTGCCGCTGCACTCCAGCCTAGGCGACAGAAGTGAGAACTCTGTCTCAAAAATAAAATGAAATCACTGGAGAAACAAAAACCAAGATGGTCTAAAGCAGAATATTCCTTAAGGTTTTGAAACTAGATCTAAGGACATCTTGCAAGCTACTGCCCTCCATCCTAATTCATGCAGTTATTAAATACCCCCATAAGCCAAATACAGCACAGCTTGGGAACACAGCCCTTTCCTAAACAGCCATTATTACTCTTCTGTCTTGTTTTGAACAGCGTCTTCTTGCTCTGTGGCCCAGGCTGAAGCACGGTGGCAAAATCATAGCTCATTGCAGCCTCAGACTCCTGGGCTAAGGCAATCCTGCCCCAGCCTCTCAAGTAGCTAGGATTAGCCTAGCGCCACCACACCTGTTTCTTTTTTTTTTTTTTTTATGGTAGCGTTGGGATGTCCGTCATCCAGGTTGGCCTAGAGCTCCTGGACTTAAGCGATCCTTCAGCCTGGGCCTCCCAAAGTACTGCGATTACAGGCATGAGCCACTGTGCACAGCTTCTGTTTTCTACTTTCAAATGTCCCGGAGAAAAGGAGCTGAGCCCATTCCAATACACACTAAAGACCAGCCCAAAAACTTGTCTTGCAATTGGACACAAGGCATGCTGGCTACTGTGTAGGAAATTTTTTGGTACATTAAGGTTGCCATTTTGCTTTCTCACAGCCTAGTTCTCTTACAAGATTTGCAGATATTAGTGGCACCTCAGATCACAATAGTTGAGTGAACTACTACATTAAAGGGCTCCCGATTTTTTTTTTTTTTTTTTTTTTTTGAGACGGAGTCTCGCTCTGTCGCCCAGGCTGGAGTGCAGTGGCACGATCTCGGCTCACTGCAAGCTCCACCTTCCGGGTTCACGCCATTCTCCTGCCTCAGCCTCTCCGAGTAGCTGGGACTACAGGCGCCCGCCACCGCGCCCGGCTAATTTTTTTTTGTATTTTTTTAGTAGAGACGGGGTTTCACCGTGGTCTCAATCTCCTGACCTCGTGATCCACCCGCCTCGGCCTCCCAAAGTGCTGGGATTACAAGCGTGAGCCACCGCGCCCGGCCGTAGGGCTCCCGATTTTTGACATTCCCGAAAATAAACGTTATTGTGACCTATAACCTGACAGCCCTAGATGCTCACCAGCATGTAAAACCACTAGCTCTGCTAAGTTTCAGTTAAGTTTGTGAAAAAGTATCATAGGCTTGTGGATATTGATTCAAATGACTACAGTAGCCCCACTTATCCAAAGGAGATACATTCTAAGATGCCCCAGTGGCTGCCTGAAACCACAGGAGTACCAAGCCCCATACAATTTTTCCTCTACATGCCTATAAAACTTAATTTCCAAATTAAGCACAGTAAGAGATTAACAGTATAGGACAATTTTGACTATTGTATACTGTAGCTGTATACATTCACACATTAACAGTATAGGTGTGAATGTAGTCTCAAAGTATCTGAACTGCAGTTGACCACATGTAGCTGAAGCTGCAGATAACAGGACCCAGTGTACTCAATTTTCTTCTTAGTGAAGTCCTTTTGAGACTTCAAAATGAAAATGCTATACTCACCCTCTCAGAAACTGTTTACTCAGAAACTGTATCCAATATATTTGAATTTGTCCTTTACTTGTACACCGACCAGCTCAAAGCTTTCTCAACCAATGTTACACCATTAGCGCTAACCCACGCTTCCCCAGTCACTAACAATGTGAAGACAAAAAAAACTAGAACCAGTTCTAAATCCAATAGCAAGTAACATTTCTCTACAAAACAAGGAGAATGACCCCAGTCCAAAAAAAATCTTTATGTTCCTTTATTGGAGCAAGATTCCTGATCGGTATACAGTGATGTATTTACTAAACAGAGACCTGTGCAGAAATTACATACTATCCATCTAGATAGGTTGTTACACTTTTGCCTATTGATGGAATAGTTCCATTTATCAAGTTTTATACATCAAAAAGCTTTGAATTTCACCAGACTGTCCATTAATTCACCTCTGAAAAAGTGGCATTTAATTTCAGCGACTATATTTTACAGCATTAAAAAGCTTATGCATTAGGGTGCTTCTCTGCACAATGGCATTGAGCAGACAGAGCCGAGTCCATTATCCCACCCAGATTCACATAGTCACATTTGAGAGCTTTATACCAGAGAGCAGGGACAGTTACTGCTAACCAGCACAGACTTCTTACTGAGAGCCTATCTTCTTGGCCACATTTTATATAGCCAATGAAGACATGCCAGCAACTGTCCCGTGTATAACTTGGCATTAGAGCACCAGGTCTGTTGGATGATGGTGGCAGGCACTATTACTTTATATCCAGGCAAAAGGCCAATTTTAAAAACTGCCACTTGGAGATAAAAATCAAGGGCACGATATACTCAGAAAGTATTGAGCAATCTGGTATCCCAAATGATGTGAATACTTTCAGAAACCAATGGCAAATTGAACCCACGTTTCCCAGCTATGGAGATATTAATACATTGATTCAAATCTCATTACTCAATCCACATAGCCCTGAGGTCATCCTGCAAAGTGCGTATCAAAAAATACGAAGTTAGGGTGACAAAAGTTTGACAGTGATGTTATACAAGTCAAACTTGGAAGGTCATAGTAAGCATACCTATGCTGAGAGAAAAGCATCAAATCCTTTGTGTACACATTTAGTTTTATTGTAACAAAGCAACTTGTACACTTTTAACGTTTAAAACTGAGCATCATCTTTCCTTTCCAGTGAAACAAAAAGAAAATTTAAAAATAAACAGGAACAAAATTACAATAGAGAATGTCAATTCCAAATAAGATCCTACAGGTTCTGCTGATTCTCCCATTGAGTGGCAGGGCTCAAGTCATCATTAGGAGAGAATTTATTTTAAAAGTGTCATCTTAAACTGCAAGGATGTCTGTCAAATATCACAATTAAACATGCCAAAGGAGAAGCCATGTTGTCAAAATGCCCACTTAACCCACCCAAACATCTCAAACCCACCCTTTGCTGACCTTCTATAACCCCATTTTTTTAAGTTTTTTTTTTCTTTTTTTAAACAAGAGAAAGTAGACAGATACATGTTGGTAAATGCTAACTGTCCATATTCACATAGAGACACAGTGTACTCTCTGAGCCCAATATACAGAGAAAGGAGGAAAAAAGCTAGAATTCTATGCACTACTACACAGGGGCCTAGCACCCTCCAGCTTCCAGCAGAGCGAAGGGAGCAGGTTTTTCTTTTTTCCCACAGAGCTCGGTGGTGTTGATTCCATACAGTTTTTGTTCAGACAGGAAGGGCTAAAAATGAACTTCGAACAGAAAGGGGTAGAGACTCTTTTCCCATTGTATTCTGCTCAAGGTATTTCCCCCCAAATAAGTTGAGAACCATGGAGTAGAGAAGAGAGACCTCAAGAACAGGGCGACTGAGCACAAGAGGAAAAAAAAAAAAAAAAAAAAAAAAAAAAGACTGCAACTTGCTCCCAGGGACTGGAGAAAATTTTAAAAAAGGAAGGTTGGAATCCATCAGTGTTCTATTTAGTCATCTTCTCCTTCATCCTCCTGAAAGAAAAAGTGGGCAGTTAATCTTCAGGATTAATGCTGAGACTTGTTTGCTTTCATATGGACCACAATGGACCCCACAAAACATATGCCCTGGGGGCACTCCAGTTTCTAAACCTGTCAGCTGCATCGAAGGAAACACCCGTGATGATGCTGCACCAACCTATCCTAATTTGACTATTCAGGAATTGTGCAGTTTGTCGAAAATATATGAAACTTTGTTATTTCAGAGATGTCAGAATTTGACCAGCTACACTGCCTTTATTGCCTAAGTACTGGCTAGGGAAAAACAAGCTTGGGTGGTGACAAGACTAAACAACAACAACAAACTGGTTAAACATTAGTACCATGTGCCTATCAAACATTTCCTTAATTCTTGAACAACAAAATGGTTTATTTTTTTCCACAATCAGTTCTGGTCAGTTCTACCACACTATATATATAACCCCAAAATAACATGGTGAATTCTTTAAAGGTTATCTTTGTGGGTTTAACCAAATTTTCTTTTACCTCTCCTTCCTCCCCTTCATCATCATCTTCATCTTCTTCACCTTCATCCTCATCCCCTTCTTCATCAATATCTTCTAATCCTTCCTCCTCTTCATCATCATCATCATCATCTTCTCCTTCTCCTTCTTCATCATCCATATCGGGAACCTTAAAAAAAAAAAAAAAAAAAAAAAAAGCACAGTATACGGACTCATTTTTAAACAACCGAGACAAGTCCAACCTTTAATAAACGAGTACTGGAACTCACCAAGTAGTACTGTAATGGGTTTGGCCAAATATCATCTTTGATGACCTCTCCTAACTCATCAGCACCTGCGTCAGAATGGTCAGTAAACCAGGTAAAGAAGCTCTCTGGTTCCTCATGCTGCCTCTTCCTGCTGGCTTTATTCTGCGTTTGACTTGAACGTTTCGTCAAATCCTAAATGAATACCGGAAGAGCTTTTGATACAACCTCTCCATTACACCCAAACTCCCTATAATTTAAAAAATAAGATTTTCCCCAAAAGCTAAGCAAAACAAGTATCAGTATACTATCTACACTACTATTATTACCTAAGAGCAATTATAAAACTGTACAGCAGGTAGAGATAATATCAACTAAATTTGGTTTTCCATAAAATTAGTTCCACTAGCACAACACAATATAAATATCTAAATTATGTCTTACTACCTAAATACGGATGTAAATGATTTTGAGAAATGGCAAGCCATTTGAAGAGCTCAGTCACCACTGCAGAAAACCACAACAAAAAATTTAGTCCAGTTCTCAATTCTTTTTTTTTTTTTTTTTTTTGAGACGGAGTCTTGCTCTGTCTCCCAGGCTGGAGTGCAGTGGCGCGATCTCGGCTCACTGCAAGCTCCGCCTCCCGGGATTCACGCCATTCTCCTGCCTCAGCCTCCCGAGTAGCTGGGACTACAGGCGCCCGCCAACACGCCCTGCTAATTTTTTGTATTTTTAGTAGAGACGGGGTTTCACCGTGTTAGCCAGGATGATCTCGATCTCCTGACCTCGTGATCCGCCCGCCTCGGCCTCCCAAAGTGCTGGGATTACAGGCTTGAGCCACAGTTCTCAATTCTTAAACTTGGGATAGATTTTCTCTTTTTTGTTGTTTTTTGGAAGGTAAGGGTCTATGTTGCCCAGGGTAAACTCCTAGGCTCAAGAGATCTTCCTGCCTCCATCTGTGGTATCTAATGAGAACTCTAAACTATTGTAATACTTGGCTTCAGCACACTGGAATGTTTTATATTTTAAGGTTTTTTATTTAGCCACATGACCAAAGTATCAAGCACTTGTAAGTGGTTAAAACTAAACTGAAATAAGACAATGCTATTTTTGTCAAATAATTCCTCAAAACATACCTTTCCAGATTTCCATTTGATTTCAGTGGACTTTGAAGATGGATCACCACTCTCATTCAGATGAAATTCTTTGGAGAGAACTTTATTTTCAAAGTAAGGATTTTCATCAAAATACTGTAATAAATAATTGAAAGATCAGAAATACGAACAGGACTTCCAACCAAAGCTCACACTGATTTCCACAGTGGCAAACAAGATTAAGTTAGAGATACTTACAAAATCTATTCTGTAACCTGATTTAATATCTTCAAATTCTGTCACTTCAACTCTGGTCAAATAATGCAGTGCCTCTTCGTCTTCCTCCCCAAGCAGTGCAGACACTAGGCCAGAAAATTACAGGTCAGTTGAATTTTCAACAGGCACACTAACAACAATTTAAGTGATCCCTTTAAAATTTTTCCAAACTTAGTGAGCATCTTTGGTTTTATAAACCCATTATCAACTAAAGGCAATTGCTAAATGAGAGACTGTCACTATCTTTCATCAAGCAATTAGAATATAGCTTCTCCTAAACAGAATAGAAAGCAGTAGCTCTAAGTCTTTTCCCATCTTTGAGGTTTTTTTTTTTTTTTTTTTTTTTTTGAGACAGTCTCACTCTTGTCACCCAGGCTAGAATCAAAGGCGCACAATCTCGGCTCACTGCAACCTCCCCCTCCAGGATTCTCCTGCCTCAGCCTCCCAAGTAGCGAGTAGCTGGGATTACAAGCGTGCGCCACCATGCCCAGCTAATTTTTTTGTATTTTTAGTAGAAACAGGGTTTCACCATGTTGGCCAAGCTGGTTTCGAACCCCTGACCTCAAGTGATCCACAAACCTCGGCCTCCCCAAAGTGCTGGGATTACAGGTGAGCCACCACACTCAGCCTGTCTTTGTTGCATGTGACCCAGCATGCTGGACTAAGTCTTCACCAAGCTTCCTCCATTCTAACAAACATTGTTTTATCCTTTAACAATGCCCTGTCCAAAACATACCTTGTGGATGGTTGACAAATGTTGTTACCCAAAAATTTGGGATTTTGGCGATCAATTCTGACCTCTTCTGAAAAAATGGTTGGCGGAGTTTGTTATATTTCTGTTCTACTTTCAAAATCTCCTCACTGGCTTGTTCATTAAGTCTGAAGCAAATGAAAAGAGATGTTGACAATGACAGTATTTAACAAATTAAAAAATTGGTTGAGATTACGGAATGTGTATTTACTTACTAGCTTGAGTCATGCAAAATACCAAATTATAATAACTATTATCACCTAATTTAGACACTCAAAACTAAGATGGCAATTTTGTCTGATTTATCAATAAACACTCAGTAATGACTGTTGAGTGCCCAAACTCAACACTCTGGTAACGTGTGTATTTACTTCACCCACTCTATTTCCAGTCCAATTTCAACTGTTTCCCTCAAGCACAATTTCTAAAGTGGCTAATCCCATAACAAAGTTGTAAGGCAAGTTACAGCAACCACTGATGCCACACTGCTAAACCATCACTACACTGCAATTGAGACAATTTTTCAGTCTTTGAAAGCAAACCCAAACCTTGTAAGGTCGATGTACTTTCAAAAACTTTGTACCATCACTTCACCAAAAAACACTGAATCTACGCAAGTATTTCCAACCAAGTTAGAATCATTTCCCCTTTGACAGTGGATAGATTTGACCACAGCTCCAATAATTACTGGGCTATTAGACAAATCTCAGAAAATTTCTCCAAAGTGTATTAAGAAAAATGTTACCTGTCTATTTCATTTTGTACTTCATCAATGTGTTCAATCGCTTCTTGCTGTTCTTTTTCTGCAAAAAAGGAACAAAAAACTTAATTCTAATTATAAGATAAATTTACCTAGTTTTCCAGATGTTAATACTATAATATTCCAAAAGCCATTAAAACAAAAACAAAAACGCCTACTACAAAGGTAAGCGGTTCCACATGTTCATGCCTGTAGCTGACAAATTTCTTTTTAATTAATTAAAAGACCATTCACAAGTCATGCTGTCTGCTGGTTTACTCAGAAATTGGTTTTCTATAGTGCCTTTTTAAAGAGTTTCACTACAGCAGACCGATCATTAAGGTTTCTACTATGAAAGATACAGAATAACCTTATTTAGAAGTCTTCACGTTTATTATATCACTTTATACACTTGCAAAAGAACAGTAGCAGCTGCTAACTAGAATATGGAAACTAAATCCATGACAATGATACAAATTAGGCCACCACTACCACCTATCAAGGTAATACCACCTTTCATAGAAAGTTGACGACTCTGCTATTACAATGAAGACACCAGACACGCCTACAAAGACTGGAAAGGCACGGGGCTCCATCCTACACACTGGCCTTCCCCTTCTCAGAACACGAACCCCTCCAACCCAACTCAGGCGGGCGGACCGCAGATGCGGCCCCACACGACTTTGGAGCACTTACTGGGAGCAACTATTAAATCAGAAAGCAGTGAGGCACAGAAGGGAGAGGAAGAAAAGGGGGTGTGCTCTGGAATAGGTGCCCTTTTGTCCTGTAAAGACTACAAACCCCCTACAAAGCTAAGTGGGTGTGAAGGGGCCATATCGCGCGGTTCATTTCCGGTAACCATCCCGGGATTGGCAGCCCCCCTGCCGAGAGCCTCCTAGGCAGAGACCAGCTTTCTTAGCCATTTCCAAGACCCCCGATACACTGGTCGCGTCGCCAGGTTTCTCCGCACGCTGGCGCGACGGGGCGGCCGCCCCACGTGGGGAGCGCGCCCGGGCTGGCCAGAGCATCCTCCCGGCCGGCCAAGGCCCAGCGCGCGGCCGCCCGCGTGCTCCCCGCGCCCCCACCCCACCCCAGCTCCAGGCAGAAGCCCCGCCGGGGCCAGCCTCTGGGCGGGGGTGCCGGGGGCGCCGCCGCGGGCCGGGCGCGAAGCGGAACCGCGCGGGAGGTCGGGCGCGGGGCCGCGTCCGGCCGCACCATGTGGCGGCGGCGGCGGCTGATGGGAGCGAGGCATCATGGCGGAGCACAATAAAGAGAGGCTTCTCGGGAGGGAGGGAGGGGGAGGAGAGCGAGGGAGGGGGGAGAGGAAGGGGGGGTCTCCTCCGCCCGCGCCGAGCAGGCCGCAGCGCCCCCGCCTCGCAGCGCCGGCCGCCGCCGCGGCGCCACCCAGGCCCCTAGCCCAGCCGCGCACAAAAAAGGGCGCCGAGTCCGCGGGCCCCCGCCCGGCCGCGCCGCGCCCCCCCGCCCGGCGCCCCCCGCGCGCGCCCCGGGCCCCGCCGGCGGCCTGCGGGCCGGGGCGGGCGGCGAAGATGGCGGCGCGGGCCGGCCCCCGGGCTCGCTGCTCTCACCTGAGGTCTCGTCGGCCCCGTCGTGGTTGGAGTTGAGCTCCTTTTTACTGACTTTGGCCGCCGGCGCCGACATGGTGCTGCTCCGCGGTCGGGGGGGGAGCGGGGAGGGGGAGAGAAGGGAAGGCGAAGGGGGCGGGCAGGCGGCTTCCCCTCACGCCACACGCGCGGGCGCCCGCTCGGTCCGGCCGCCTCCTCCCGGCGCTCGCTCGCTCTCCCTCCCCCTCGCTCGCTCGCGCGCGCTGCCCTCGCGGCCTGACGCCGAGGGACGGGCTGGGGCGGCGTGCCGGGCCCCGGCCCGGGCTCCTGTTCGCGGAGGGGAGGCGGAGGCGGCGGCGGCGGGCGGCTCGGCTCCCTCACTCGCGCTCGGCGCTCCAGCCAGCTCGCTGCTCGCTCTCCCTAGCCGCCTCCTCCTCCACCTCCTCCTACGGCGAGGGGCGGGCGCAGAGCGCAGGCGCGCCAGGCCCCGCGCGGATGCTCCGCCTCTGGCCGGGGAGGCTCGCGCCGCGCCGCCATTGGCCTGGGCGGCGGGATGAGGGGGCGGAGTCGCGGCGCGGAGACACAGGGCCCGGCGAGAGGCGGGAGGAAGGCGCGCGGCGACGCACGACCGCCCCCCGCGCCGCGTCCCCTCCCCCGCTCTCCCCTCTCCGGCCCGACCCAGGACACTGGCGCGCGGCGGGCCGGTAGGCGGGGCCTCGCACGGAGGCGCGGGTGCCCCCGGCCGGCGCGTCACGTGGTGAGCGAGCGGCTTCCCTGCTCCGCGGGGCACCGGGAGCGGGGCTCCCACCACCCCGAAAGTGCAGGCCCGGCCTCGCATGGGGGCCCCGAATTCCGCCCGGCCTCTCGGCGCCTTCCACTTCATGGAGAAAGCAGGGGGCATCCCATCCTGGATGCCAGATGGGGAACTGCCGATCGGACTCAAACTCGGGCTCGTGTGCGAAGCCCCAGGCTGTGTAATCCGCGCTCAGGGCCATTCCTGGGTTTTAGTGCAAGCCCTGCCCAGCAAGCTTGTACCCTTGAGCAAGTCACCCTTCCTCTCTCAACCCGTTTCTGTTATGAAATGATAAACGTTACGACACTGAAGCCACATTAAACTCGAAGTCGTGTGAAGGCAGGGAGGTACCACATTAGTCCGCGGTGCCGAGCGCCCGCAAGAATCATACTGAGCGTTAAGTGCCAGTTTCAGCACTGCATGGCACGGTTGTCTCACCGAGGCCTCACAACAGCCCCATGCGATAGGCGGTGTTCTGTTCCCAGAGATGAAAGGGGCCAACAAGGTCTACTTGAGAGGCAAAGCTCTGAACCACTAAGGAGGGCCAAAACATTTGGTTTAAATAATATTTTTCAAGTAATGCGGATGCCCCACATTCTGTCCCTCCAGCGCCCCAAGTCATGAACCATAAAAAGCCTGAAAAACCTTGATTAGTAGCATTTGTTTGTTTTGAGACGGGAGTCTTGCTCTGTCCCCCAGGCTGGAGTGCACAGTGGCGCAGTCTGGGCTCACTGCAAGCTCTGCCTCTCGGGTTCAAGCAATTCTCCTGCCTCGGCCTCCCGAGTAGCTGGGGCTACAGATACCTGCCACCATTCCCGGCTAATTTTTGTATTTTTAGTAGAGATGGAGTTTCACCACCTTGGCCAGGCTGGTCTACTGACCTGGGGTGATCCACTCACCTCGTCCTCCCAAAGTGCTGGGATTACAGGCGTGAGCCACTGCGCCCGGCCAGTACCATTTGTTGATTTTAGTGATACGCTGGCCAGTTTCAAATCCTGGCCAGTTTCAAATCCTGGCCATGCAGTAGCTCACTCCCGTTATCCCAACACTTTGGGAGACCAAGGCAGGAGGATCGCTTGGGCCCAGGAATTCCAGGCTTCAGTGAGCCCCAATGCAGCCACTGTACTGAAGCCTGAGTGACAGAGCAAGACCCTGTCTCTAAAAGAAAAACAAAAAAATACCTGAAATCTCTCTTTGGACATTTTTAACCAGAACTTGGGGTTGGAATTCTGCCTTCCAGAACTCACACTTTACTATTGGCTCTTTTTTTTGGGGGGGTGGGGACCAAGTCTCACTCTGTCTTCCAGGCTGGAGTGCAGTGGCGCCATCTCAGCTCACTGCAATCTCCGCCTCCCGGGTTCAAGTGATTCTCCTGCCTCAGCATCCTGAGTTGCTGGGATTACAGATGTACATCACCACGCCCTGCTATTTTTTGTATTTTTTGGTAGAGACAGGTTTTCACCATGTTGGCCAGACTGGTCTCAAACTCCTGACCTCAGGTGATCCACCTGCCTCTGCCTCCCAAAGTGCTGAGATTACAGGCATGAGCCACTGAGCCCGGCCGACTATCAGCTCTTAAAGCTCAAGCAGCATCTTTTATGTTCAAGACAGTGCCTGGTGAGTGTCTTAGCCTCCCGAGTATCTGGGATTACAGGCGCCTACTACCACGCCAAGCTAATTTTTGTATTTTTTAGTAGAGACAGGGTTTCACCATGTTGGCCAGGCTGGTCTCGAACTCCTAACCTCAGGTGATCTGCCCACCTCGGCCTCCCAAAGTGCTGGGACTACAGGCATGAGCCACCCACTGTGCCTAGCATAAACTAAACTTTGTTGCAAGTTGACAGAACCAAGATTCTAAACCAAGTAGCAATTGACAAAGCCCTTACCTTAAAACAGTTTTTCTATTTTTATTTTATTGTTATTATTATTATGAGACAGGGTCTCTCTCTGTCGCCCAGAACCATGGCTCACTGCAGCCTTGACCTCCTGGGCTCTGGGGATCCTTCCACCTCAGCCTTCTGAGTAGCTGGGATCACAGGCCAAGTGCCACTGCCACCTTGCCTGGCTAACTTTGTATTTTATCTTTTGTAGAGACGAGGTATCACCATGTTGCCCAGACTGGTCTCAAACTCCTGAGCTCAAACCATCCTTCAGCCTCAGCCTTCCAGAGCTCTGGGATTACAAGAGTTAGCCATCGCACCCTGCCTCTATTTTTTTAATGTGACCAACAGTCAGAAGTACTTTTGACATCATGACCTAGCACACACAAAGCAAAACTTACCCTTACCAAGGGTGATGTGATTCTAATTTCCTATTTAAAATGCAGGTCACACCCCACCAAATTGATTGCACGACCCACTCCTGGGCTGAATCTGTCTGAGAACACTATGCCAAGGGCTGGCTGCTTCCATTCTCAAAGCCTGACCCACAGGGTCACTCCTGACCCACAGTGTCTCCTAAGTGCCTGATCTGCCTGTTTCCCAAGCACCTGCAGGGGTCCCAGGGAAACCTGTAATGCCTTCTGATGGGGGAGTGGGCTTTCAGGTTCCCTTTCTGGCCTCCCAACCCTCCCTGCCACCTCCCTGCCCCTCTTTTCCTGCCTTTCCCCACACAGTGCTTCTCAAGATAAATATGAGCACACTAGGAAGTTGAAGAGAAAGAGAAAGCAAAAGGGCCAGGGGTGTCAGTAAACACGGGCGAGCCGGGGGCACACTGAGAAGTTACTCACCCACTGTTAGGAATCTACTCTCTCCCCGTCTCCAACGCCAGTAGCTCTGCATTCTCTCTCCTTGGCCTCTCCCCTCACTCAGAATTCCTCCCTTTCTTCTCTCCTCTCCTCCTGGCCCCTTTGGTGGTTTTCGTTGTTGTTGTTGTTGTTCTTGTCGCCCAGGCTGGAGTGCAATGGCACGAACTCTGCTCACTGCAACCTCCGCCTTCAGAGTTCAAGCAATTCTCCTGCCTCAGCCCCCCAAGTAGCTGGGATTACAGGCGTGCACCATCACACCTGGCTAACTGTCTTTGGTAGAAATGGGGTTTAGCCATGTTGGCCAGGATGGTCTTGAACTTCTGACCTCAGGTGATCTGCCCACCTCGGCCTCCCAAAGTGCTGGGATTACAGGGGTGAGCCACCGCACCTGGCCCCCGGCTCCCTTTGAAGAGGACAGAACCCCACTGCCAGAAAGACTGGAACAGAGAGAGGCTGGCATTCCCCACAGTGCTGCAGTGTCCCAAGCACAGACCAAAAAATCTCCAGAGCCTGGAACATCTCCCCCGCCACAGACACATACACATCTCTTTGAGCCTCCTGTTCTGATCTGTAAAATTGGGATGTCCACAGCACATGGCTGTGAGGATAGAGAAGTGCTTGGCACAGCTTCTGGCATGCCATCAGTGCATACTAAGCAGCAGGAGCTGTTCTTTGGGTTTAGATGAACCCCCTCACACCTTTCCATCCCTTCCAGTCCTGTTAATGCTCCCAGGAAGCTCACTGGAAGGAGACTAGGAAGACTCACCCACATTTTGCTGCGCACAAATGCACTCTAGAGCACTGATGATGTGCTAGGCGCTGTCTAGTGCTTCCCTTAGATTTCAAACTCACAGCAATCCTGGAGATGAGTACTGTGGATCCCATTTTACAGAAGAGAAAACAAGCACAGGTTGTTTTATGTGGCTCACCCAGCAAGGTAGGTTTCAAGCTGGGCAGGAGGTCTCTGCATCCCATGTGGAGGAAAAGGGACTGAGACCCAGTAAAAGTGCTAACAGGTCCACACTGAGCCCTGAGGTAGGGCTTCTCCTCAGTGTGTCTTCCTTAAGAGTCGCTTGCCCTCAGCCAATCAAAGCTTCCCGTTTCCTTGCAGGCCCTGGGCCTATCCACACCCAGCCCCGGAAGGCTCCACCACAACCCTCCCCTCTAAGCCAGACCTATTCACCAGAACAGTCAACTCTGTATCCAGCTCCAGCTATGTCCTCCCAAAATGCAGCCCTCACCTCTAAGTTTAATGGGGGGAAAGGCAGGCATGAAACTGCTGGTTACAGTGTAACGACAAGAGGGTGGGGCAGCGTGACTCTGGGACTCCTAACTCCCAAGTGCTGGGGCTCACAGAATGCCCACAGGAAGTGACTTTCCAGCAGAGAGCTGGAGGTGGTGCACAGGTAAGGAGAGGAAAGGGCAAGTGGGTGTCTAGGCCCTGAGGTCAGAGGGTAGAGTCCCAGGAGGTCAAGGTGAAGGGTACCACCTTGAGGGAGGCCTCCAGGTGGGGAGTCTCAGGAGTTGAACCAGGAGAGGTCGGCGGGGACCGGGTGGGCGGGCCAGAGGTTTCTGAGCACCTGGAGGACGCGGGGAGGCAAGGGAGGGGTTTAAGCCGGGGAGTGGGCCACGTGATTGGCTATGCTCAGGCTGAAGGGGAGGAGGAGGAAGTTGGAAGCCAAGATGAGGAGGTGGCAGAGATTCAGGCCAGAGTTGTGGGCCGCCGTCGGCAGCAAGAACAGAGAGAGGTGGACAGATCTGAGAGATACTGAGGTAGAACCACCAGGAATCGGGGATTTGGCTGGATGTGGAGGGGTGAAGGAGGGGCCTCAGGCTGGCTGGCAGTGCCCCTTGCCAAGAAAGGGAACCCCAGAGGAGGAAGTTTGGGGGCTGGGGAGACAAGCTCAGGGGTCAGTGTTGAGTTGGGGGCAGGGATGAGCTCCCGTGCACTCCCGTTCTCCCAGTCTAGTCCCTTCTGGTTCTTCACGTAAACTTAATCCACCATCCCAGGTTTAAAACCCTTCGGGGGCACTTAGGCGTCACATCTCAAGAGGGACTGGGGGGAAAAAAATCAGAGTCAATGCTTGCAAATCCCTTAAATCTCCAATAAAACTTAGCGCAGAAACGTACCTCCCTTCTTCGGCAAGCCTGCAGAGGCCGGTATCTCCTGCGGTCCCAGAGCAGGAGGGGGTCTTGGTTTCTTCTTTTGAGGCGGGAGTGGAGACTGGCGTTTAGGGGCCATGCTGTTAGGGAAGTCCCAGAACCAGACCACGAGTCTCCTCGCTCGTCCGGAAGCAGGCTGAACACTGAGACTGCCCCAGGTGCCAACGGCTTAAATCTGCACTGGAGCCGCCCTGCCTGGAAGGGATATTTACATGACAGTGGGACACACACCCCAGCTCCCTCCCCCAGCCTCATCCCACCCACCCTCCAATCAGGAGAAATTTCTTTTAGTTGCTCTCTGCCTGGCTCTGCAGGGGCACTCTTGGCTTTGGGGGAGGGGCAAGTTCTTCCTTGAGGAGAGGATCCCTGTGCTTTCTAGACCTCCTGGTTTCACGTGAAACCCCCGCAGCCTATCCCCCAGTTCGTTCCCAAATCCCCAGGTAGACAGGCCTGCCCCTACTGAGAACTTATCCTCTTTTTTTTTTTTCTCCTTTGGCCTCCCAAAGATTTAAACACGTGCTGTTGCCTCACCTAAGCTTGGAACATTCCTCAGTAAACCACACCCCCACTGCCCGGTCTCACTAACTCCTTGCTGACCTCCCTTGTCTCTGCTTGAAGGGATAGATTAATGTTGAAAAAAAGGTTTCCCAATCAAGAATTACAAAGGAATTAGATGCCTGCATTAAAAAAAAAAAAAAAAAAAGAATTACAAAGGAAGAGGGAAAAGCAGGAACCTTTGGAGACTTGGAGTGTTTATTCACTCTTCACTTATTTCAGAAAGGGATACAAGTTAAGAGTTAGAAGAGGGTTTATGTTAGCTGGGCGTGGTGGTGGGCGCCTGTAATCCCAGCTACTTGGGAGGCTGAAGCAGGAGAATGGCTTGAACCTGGGAGGTGGAGGTTGCAGTGAGCCGAGATCGTGCTACTGCACTCCAGCCTAGGTGACAGAGCGGGACCCTGTCTCAAAAAAAGACTTTTTTTTTTTTTTTTTTTTTTTAAGACAAGGTCCCAGCCGGGCGCAGTGGCTCACGCCTGTAATCCCAGCACTTTGGGAGGCCCAGGCAGGCGGACCACGAGGTCAGGAAATCGAGACCATCCTGGCTAACACGGTGAAACCCCGTCTCTACTAAAAATACAAAAAAATTAGCCAGGCGTAGGCTGGGCGCGGTGGCTCACGCTTGTAATCCCAGCACTTTGGGAGGCCGAGGCAGGCGGATCACGAGGTCAGGAGATCGAGACCACGGTGAAACCCCGTCTCTACTAAAAATACAAAAAAATTAGCCGGGCGTGGTGGCGGGCGCCTGTAGTCCCAGCTACTCGGAGAGGCTGAGGCGGGAGAATGGCGTGAACCCGGGAGGCGGAGCTTGCAGTGAGCCGAGATTACGCCACTGCACTCCAGCCTGGACGACAGAGCGAGACTCCGTCTCAAGAAAAAAAAAAAAAAGCCAGGCGTGGTGGCGGGCGCCTGTAGTCCCAGCTACTCATGAGGCTGAGGCAGGAGAATGGTGTGAACCCGGGAGGTGGAGCTTGCAGTGAGCTGAGATGGCAACACTGCACTCCAGCATGAGCGACACAGCGAGACTCTGTCTCAAAAAAATAGACAAGGTCCCATCCTGTCTCTGAGGCTCAAACACATTAGTGATCATGGCTCACTGCAGCCTCAACTTCCTAGGCTCAGGTGATCCTCCCACCTCAGCCTCCTGAGTAGCTGGGACTACAGACATCGCCCCCATGCCTGGCTAATTTTTTGTATTTTTAGTAGGCACGGGGTTTGGCCATGTTGCCCAGGCTGATCTCCAACTCCTGGTCCCAAGCCAACTGCCCACCTCAGCCTCCCAAAGTGCTGGTATTACAGGCATAAGCCACCACACCAGACCAGAAGAATTTTTACTATTTATTTATTTATAGAAAGAGTCTCACTCTGGGCCAGGCGCAGTGGCTCACGTCTGTAATCCCAGCACTTTGGGAGGCTGAGGCGGGCGGATCACAAGGTCAGGAGATCGACATTGTGCTGGCTAACACAGTGAAGCCCCATCTCTACTAAAAATACAAAAAATTAGCGGGGCGTGGTTGCAGGCACCTGTAGTCCCAGCTACTCCGGAGGCTGAGGCAGGACAATGGCCTGGACCCAGGAGGCGGAGCTTGCAGTGAGTGGAGATCACGCCACTGCACTCCAGCCTGGGCGACAGAGCGAGACTCCGTCAAAAAAAAAAAAAAAAGAAAGAGTCTCACTCTGTCATCCAGGCTGGAGTGCTATGGCATGATCCTTGGCTCACTGCAACCTCTACCTCCCAGGTTCAAGCAATTCTTCTGCCTCAGCCTCCTGAGTAGCTGGGGTTACAGGCACCTGCCACTATGCGTGACTAATTTTTGTATTTTAAGTAGAGATGGGTTTTCACCATGTTGGCCAGGCTCTCTTGAACTCCTGACCTCAAGTGATCCGCCTGCTTCAGCCTCCAAAGTGCTGGGATTACAGGTGTGAGCCACTATGCCCAACCCAGAAGAATTTTTAGAAAGCCACTTGTCTGGGGGTCACAAAGGCCACTGTCATTGGGGGTCTGTCAGGGCATAAAAATGAGTAAGGCAAAAAACAAAAGCACAACAGCTAATAGAAGGTAGATTGGTAGGCCGGGCGCGGTGGCTTACGCCTGTAATCCCAGCACTTTGGGAGGCCGAGGCAGGCGGATCACAAGGTCAGGAGATCGAGAGCATCCTGGCTAACACAGTGAAACCCTGTTTCTACTAAAAAATACAAAAAATTAGCTGGGCGAGGTGGCGGGCGCCTGTAGTCCCAGCTACTCGGGAGGCTGAGGCAGGAGAATGGCGTGAACCCCAGGAGGCGGAGCCTGCAGTGAGCCGAGATTGCGCCACTGCACTCCAGCCTGGGCGACAGCAAGACTCTGTCTCAAAAAAAAAAAAAAAAAAAAAAAAAAAGAAGGTAGATTGGTACAACTAAGGCGGAAAACTGCATGCCAAGACTATCCAAGCTGAATGTGTTCATGCTTTGTGACCCAGCAATGGTACTCCTCCCTACAGCTCCAACAGATATGCATAACGTGTACCAATATTTGTACAAGAATGTTCACAGCAGCAAGATTCATAATAGACAAACTGGAAACAATGCAAATGTCTGTCCAAGGTAGAATGAATACATTGTGAGATATTCAAGAAAAGGAAAGTTACAAAGCAATGAAAATAAATGGGCCAGATGAGGTGGCTCACACCTGTAATCCCAGCACTTTGGGAGGCCGAGGCAGGTGGATCACCTGAGGTCAGGAGTTTAAGACCAGCCTGGCCAACATGGTGAAACCCTATCTCTACTAAAAATACAAAAATTAACCAGGAGTGGTGGCACGCACCTGTAGTCCCAGCTACTCGGGAGGCTGAGGCAGGAGAATCACTTGAACCTGGGATGCTGAGGTTGCAGTGAGCTGAGACTGCGCCACTGCACTCCATCCAGCCTGGGCGACAGAGTGAGACTCCATCTCTAAAAAAAGAAAAGAATGACTGGTACTCGGAATGATGTGAATGCAGCCTACAAATACAATGTTGAGTGAAAGACAAAGACACGAAATAGTATACACTGTGCGATTTCATTTGTATAAAGTACAAAAACAAGCTAGGTGTGGCAGCTCACACCTGTAATCCCAGCACTTGGGGAGGCCAAGGTGGGTGAATCACTTGAGGTCAGGAGTTTGAGACCAGCCCAGCCAACATGATGAAACCCAGTCTCTATTAAAAAATACAAAAATTAGCTGGGCATGGTGGCACGTGCCTGTAATCTCAGCTACTCAGGAGGCTGAGGCAGGAGAATCACTTGAACCCAGAAGGTGGAGGTTGCAGTGAACCAAGATCAGGCCACTGTACTCCAGGATAGGTGACAGGGTGAGATACTGTCTCAAAAATAATAATAATAGGCTGGGCATGGTGGCTCACACGTGTAATCCCAGCACTTTGGGAGGCCGAGGCAGGCAGATCACAAGGTCAGGAGATTGAGACCATCCAGGCTAACACAGTGAAACCCCATCTCTACTAAAAATACAAAAAATTAGCCAGGTGAGGTGGTGGGCGCCTGTAGTCCCAGCTACTCTGGAGGCTGAGGCAGGAGAATGGAGTGAACCCAGGAGGCAGAGCTTGCAGTGAGCCGAGATCCCACCACTGCACCCCAGCCTGGGCGACAGAGCAAGACTCCATCTCAAAAAAATATATAATAATAATAATAATAATTGACTGGGCATGGTGGCTCACACCTGTAATCCCAGCACTTTGGGAGGCCGAGGCAGGAGGATCATGTGAGGCCAGGAGTTTGAGACCAGCTAGGCCAACATGGCAAAGCCCCGTCTCTATTAAAAATACAAAAATTAGCCGGGTGTGGTGTCACATGCCTGTAATCCCAGCTACTTGGGAGGCTGAGGCACGAAAATCGCTTGAACCTGGGAGGCAGAGGTTGTGGTGAGCCGAGGTCACACCATTGCACTCCAGCGTGGGCAACAAGAACGAAACTCTGTCTCAAAAAAAAAAAAAAGAAAAGAGGAAGAAATAAAGTACTAAAACGGGCAAAATTAGCATGTACTATTAGAAGTCCAGAGTCTTGTGGTATAAGGGTATGTGGAAGAGACATTAGGGGACTCTAGGGTCCTGGTGATGCTCAGTTTCTGGATGGGGCTTGCTACCCCAGTGTATTTCATTCATGAATCTTAGGTTTGCCAGATTTTATATATGTGTGTCTGTGTATCTATTTTTTTGAGATAGGGTCTCCCTTCCTGTTGCCCAGGCTGGAATGCAGTGGTGCAATCATGGCTCACTGCAGCCTTAACTACTACTTAGACTGAGACAGGAGAATCACCGGAAACCAGGAGGCAGAGGCCACAGTGAGCTGAGATCGTGCCACTGCACTCCAGCCTTGGCGACAGAGCAAGACTCCATCTCAAAAAGAAAAAAAAAAAGTTAGCCAAACATAAAGGCATGTAACTTTAGTCCCAGCCACTCAGGAGGCTGAGGCAGGAGGATGGCTTGAGCCCAGGAGGTAGAGGCTACAGTGAGCTATGATTGCTCCACTGCACTCCAACTGGGTCAACAGAGCAAGACCCTGCCTCAAAAAGTAATTAATTAATTAATTACTTTAACTAAATAAATCTTAGTCATAAGTCAATGACCTCAATACTTATAAAAAAAGTGAGCTTTCTCTGGTGGAAGAAAACGTGGAGGATGTGCCACCATCACCCGTGTCCCTCATCGATTCCCTCTCTTCTTTTTGAGCTGCTGAGACTCTGGGCTCCTTCTAATGCATTTTGAAAGTCACAGGTGTCTTGATTTTACAAAGGGCAAGCTGAGCCTGACAGAGGGGATTTGCCTAAGATCATAAAGAGAATAACCGAGTTCTAATGAGAACCAGATTCGAGGATCACCTCATCACAGGGATGTGCTTGCTAACAAGCCTAGGTCTCAGTGTATGTATCTGTAAAATGGATGATAATACCTGCCTCTTTGTTTTATTTATTTATTTATTTATTATTTATTTAATTATTTTGTGATGGAGTCTTGCTTTGTCCCCCAGGCTAGAGTTCAGTGATGCAATCTCAGCTCACTGCAAGCTCCACTTCCCAGGTTCACGCCATTCTCCTGGCTCAGCCTTACGAGTGACTGGGACCACAGGGACCCGCCACCATGCCCGGCTAATTTTTTTGTATTTTTAGTGGAGACAGAGTTTCACCGTGTTAGCCAGGATGCTCTCGATCTCCTGACCTCATGATCTGCCTGCCTGGGCCTCCCAAAGTGCTGGGATTACAGGCGTGAGCCATCACGCCTGGCCCTCTTTGTTTTATTATAAGATTACCTGGCAGGAAGCGGTGGCTCACGCCTGTAATCCCAGCACTCTGGGAGGCTGAGGCAGGTGGATCACTTGAGATCAGGAGTTCAAGGCCAGCCTGGCCAACATAGTGAAACCCCATCTCTACTAAAAATACAAAAATTAAGCGGGCGTGGTGGTGGGTGCTCGTAATTCCAACTACTCAGGAAGCTGAGGCAGGAGAATCGCTTGAACCTGGGAGGTGGAGGCTGCAATGAGCCAAGATTGCACCACTGCACTCCAGCCTGGGCAACAAGAGCAAGACTCCGTCTCAAAAAAAAAAAAAAAATTACCTGTGGTCTCCACACATGAGCATCGAAAATGAAAAATTAATTTTTTTTGCACCTGGCCTCTTTTAAAAAAAATAATTAGGCTGGACATGGTGGCTCACACCTGTAATCCCAGCACTTTGGGAGGCCGAGGTGGGCAGATCGCCTGAGGTCAGGAGTTCGAGACCAGCCTGACCAACGTGGAGAAACCCCATCTCTACTAAAAATACAAAATTACCCGGGCATGGTACACATGCCTGTAATCCTAGCTACTCGGGAGGCTGAGGCAGGAGAAACTTGAATGCTGGAAGCAGAGGTTGTGGTGAGCCAAGTTTGCACCATTGCACTCCAGCCTGGGCAACGAAAGCGAAACTCTGTCCCCCCGCCCCCCCCAAAAAAAAAAAGAAAAGAAAACTGCAGCTAAGTGGAAGGGAAAAAAGCAAAGTCCAAACCCACGTGGTTAGTATGTTACCATTTGTGTAAAAGAGGGGTAGATAAAAACACTTTGCCAGTATACCTTTAACACAGCTGTTGAAGGATTCCCAAGAAATGAATCACATGGCTGTCCTCAGAGAAAGGACTGGGTGATCAGAGGTGAGAGGACAAAGATAGGTGGTAGAAGTGTTACTCTACCTTGCCGTGTTTTGTTTTTTTTTTTCAGATGGAGTTTCCCTCTTGTAGCCCAGGTGGGAGTGCAGTGGCGCAGTCTTGGCTCACTGCAACCTTCTGCCTCCTGGGTTCAACCGATTCTCTTGTCTCAGCCTTGCGAGTAGCTGGAATTACAGGTGCCTGCCACCACGCTGAGCTAATTTTTGTATATATATATATTTTTTTTTAGTAGAGATGGAGTTTCGCCATATTGGCCAGGCTGGTTTTGAACTCCTGACCTCAGGTGATCCACCCACCTCGGCTGACCCAAAGTGCTGAGATTACAGGCGTGAGCCACTGTGCCTGGCCTATGCATTTTGTTTTCTTTTTTTTTTTTTTTTTTTTTTTTGAGACGGAGTCTTGCTGTGTCACCCAGGCTGGAGTGCAGTGGCGCGATCTCGGCTCACTGCACGCTCCGCCTCCCGGGTTCAGGCCATTCTCCTGCCTCAGCCTCCCGAGGAGCTGGGACTACAGGCGCCCGCCAACACGCCCGGCTAATTTTTTGTATTTTTAGTAGAGACAGGGTTTCACCGTGTTAGCCAGGATGGTCTCGATCTCCTGACCTCGTGATCCGCCCGCCTCGGCCTCCCAAAGTGCTGGGATTACAGGCTTGAGCCACCGCGCCCGGCCGCATTTTGTTTTCTTGTTTTTGCTTTTGAGATGGAGTCTCACTCTGTCACCCAGGTTAGAGTGCAGTGGAGCGATCTCAGCTCACTGCAACCTCTGCCTCCTGGGTTCAAGCAATTCTCGTGTCTCAGCCTCCCAAGTAGCTGGGAATATAGGCACAAGCCACCATGCCTGGCTAATTTATTGTATTTTTAGTACAGATGGAGTTTCACTATGTTGGATAGGCTAGTCTCGAATTCTGCTCTGCATTTTGAGTTTGGAGGCTTGTGAACTTCTTTTTCTTTTTTTTTTTTTTTTTGAGACAGTTATAGGAGTGAGCTATGGCACCTGGCTCTTTGTGAACATATTTTTTTTTTTTTTTTTTTTTTTTTTTTGAGACGGAGTCTCGCTCTGTCGCCCAGGCTAGAGTGCAGTGGCGCAATCTCGGCTCACTGCAAGCTCCGCCTCTGGGGGTTCACGCCATTCTCCTGCCTCAGCCTCTCCGAGTAGCTGGGACTACAGGCGCCCGCCACCACGCCCGGCTAATTTTTTGTATTTTTAGTAGAGACGGGGTTCCACTGTGGTCTCGATCTCCTGACCTCGTGATCCGCCCGCCTCGGCCTCCCAAAGTGCTGGGATTACAAGCGTGAGCCACCGCGCCCGGCCGTGAACATATTACATTAAAAATAAAACTGGCTGGGCACAGTGGCTCACGCCTGTAATCCCAGCACTTTGGGAGGCCGAGGCAGGCGGATCACGAGGTCAGGAGATCAAGACCATCCTGGCTAACACGGTGAAACCCCATCTCTACTAAAAATAAAAAAAAATAGCCGGCCGTGGTGGCAGGCGCCTGTGGTCCCAGCCACTTAAGAGGCTGAGGCAGGAGAATGGCCTGAACCCGGGAGGCGGAGCTTGCAGTGAGCAGAGATCTCACCACTGCATTCCAACCTGGGCAACAAAGCGAGACTCCTCCGTCTCAAAAAAAAAAACAACACCTAGGGCCAACCATAGTGGCTCAGGCCTGTAATCCCAGCACTTGGGGAGGCTGAGGGAGTCAGATCACTTAAAGTCAGGAGTTCGAGACCAGCCTGGCCAACATGGCAAAACCCTGTCTCTATTACAAAATAGAAAAATTAGCCTGGCGTGGCGACAGGTGCCTGTAGTCCCAGCTACTCTGGAGACTAGGGCAGGAGAATCACTTGAACCCAGGAGGCAGAGGTAGCAGTGAGCCAAGATCACACCACCATACTCCATCCTGGGTGACAGAACAAGACTCCGTCTCAAAAAAAAAAAAAATTCAAACACGTAAGACCTCACTTTTCCTGTTCATTTGTTTGTTTGTTTGGACTGAGTCTCGCTCTGTCGCCCAGGCTGGAGTGTAATGGCAGGATCTCGGCTCACTGCAACCTCCACCTCCTGGGTTCAAGTGATTCTCCTGCCTCAGCCTCCCGAGTAGCTGACATTACAGGTACCCACTATCATGCCCGGCTACTTTTTCTTTTTTTTTTTTTTTTTTGAGACGGAGTCTCGCTCTGTCACCCAGGCTGGAGTGCAGTGGCTCGATCTCGGCTCACTGCAAGCTCCGCCTCCTGGGTTCACGCCATTCTCCTGCCTCAGCCTCTCCGAGTAGCTGGGACTACAGGCACCCGCCACCACGCCCGGCTAATTTTTTTTTGTATTTTTAGTAGAGACGGGGTTTCACCGTGGTCTCGATCTCCTGACCTGGTGATCCGCCTGCCTCGGCCTCCCAAAGTGCTGGGATTACAAGCGTGAGCCACCGCGCCCGGCCACTTTTTCTATTTTTAGTAGAGACGGGGTTTCATCATGTTGGCCAGGTTGATCTTGAACTCCTGATCACAGGTGTCCACCCACCTCGGCCTCCCAAGTGCTGGAATTACAGGCGTGAGCCACTGTGCCCGGCCTGTTTGTTTGTTTTTTAATATTTTTTCTTTTTTTTTTTTTTTTTTTTTTTTTGAGACGGAGTCTCGCTCTGTCGCCCAGGCTGGAGTGCAGTGGCGCAATCTCGGCTCACTGCAAGCTCCGCCTCCCGGGTTCACGCCATTCTCCTGCCTCAGCCTCTCCGAGTAGCTGGGACTACAGACGCCCGCCACCACGCCCGGCTAATTTTTTGTATTTTTAGTAGAGACGGGGTTCCACTGTGGTCTCGATCTCCTGACCTCATGATCCGCCCGCCTCGGCCTCCCAAAGTGCTGGGATTACAAGCGTGAGTCACTGCGCCCGGCCAATATTTTTTCTTTATTTTTAAATTGAGACAGGGTCTTGGTTTATCGTCCAGGCTGGAATGCAGTGGTGTGATCATAGCTTACTGCAGCCTCCACCTCCCAGGCTCTAAGTGATCTTCCCTCCTCAGCCTCCTGAGTAGCTAGGATGACAGGCGTGCTCCAGCAAATCAGCTAATTTTTGTATTTTTTGTAGAGACAGGGTCTTGCTATATTACCCATGCTGGTCTCGAACTCCTAGACTCAAGTGATCCTCCTGCTTCAGCCTCCAGGGTAGCTGGACCTGGCCCACCTTTCCTTTCCTCTCCAGCTTCTAAAATTTGAGCTTCCTGGACTCCCAGGGGCGTTACTAGGCAACTGTGGCAACTCTGCCCAGTTCTAGAATGGAGCTACAGGGCAGCTGGGGGCAAAGCAAAAGGTGTCCCTCCACTCCACCCAAAAGTTGACAGGCTCAGGGAGTACCAGATGTTCCATAACCCTGAGGCCAGGCTCCCTCTTGGAACCAGAAGTTTCCAAAACATTGTATTGTTTTGTTATCTGTTCGCCTGTCCGCTCGGGATGGCTGTAGATAGCTACCATTTATTGAGCATCAGCTGGACCTACATGTGGCGCTGACTAAGCATTACCCTTTTGAATCCTCCCATCCATCTTTATAGGATAGTATTATGCCCTTATTTTACAGTTGGGAGAATCAAACCAAATGAAGAATCAAGGCTCCGCCAGGCTCGGTGGCTCATGCCTATAATCCCAGCACTTTGGGAAGCTGAGGTGGGCAGATCACCTGAGGTCAGGAGTTAGACTAGACTAGGCTGGCCAACATGGTGAAACCTCATCTCTACTAAAAATACAAAATTGGCTGGGCATGGTGGTGCATGCCTGTAATCGCAGCTACTTGGGAGGCTACAGCAGGAGAATCGCTGGAACCCAGGAGGCGGAAGTTGCAATGAGCTGAGATCGCGCCACTGCACTCCACCCCGGGTTGACACAGCAATACCCTGCCTCTAAAATAAATAAATAAAAAATAAATAAAGACTCAAAGACATAACTTGCCCTAAAATCAATGAGCAAGGAGTAGAGGAGTCAAGATTCCAACCCCTGTCTTTCTGGCTCCCCTATACCAATATAGCCTTAGTGTAATGAAAACAGACTGCTAGCCGGGCGCGGTGGCTCACGCCTGTAATCCCAGCACTTTGGGAGGCTGAGGCGGGCGGATCACGAGGTCAGGAGATCGAGACCATCCTGGCTAACACGGTGAAACCCCGTCTCTACTAAAAAAATACAAAAAATTAGCCGGGCGAGGTGGCAGGCGCCTGTAGTCCCAGCTACAAGGGAGGCTGAGGCAGGAGAATGGCGTGAACCCCGGGGGGCAGAGCCTGCAGTGAGCCGAGATCGCGCCACTGCACTCCAGCCTGGGTGAAAGAGCGAGACTCCGTCTCAAAAAAAAAAAAAAAAAAAAAAGAAAACAGACTGCTCAGGAAGGCTGACGGTGAAGCAAGGCTGGTCTCTGAGACCCCCGGGAGATCAGCTCTGACAGGGCCCCAGGAATCTCCTGGTAGAGTTTCTCTACCACAGAGATTTCTCTTTCCTTGCCCCTCACACTGAGCTCTGGCTCCTTAGTATTCCTTAGAAAGTTATCATTGGCTAGGCATGGTGGCCCACGCCTGAATCCCAGCACGTTAGGAGGCAGAGATGGGCAGATCACTTGAGTCCAGGAGTTTGAGACCAGCCGCACGACATGGCTAAACTCCATGTCCAGACATTTTTTATTTTTTTTGAGACGGAGTCTCGATCTCTCTCTCTCAGGCTCGAGTGCAGTGGTGCGATCTCGGCTCACTGCAACCTCCGCCTCCTGGGTTCATGCAATTCTCCTGCCTCAGCCTCCCAAGTAGCTGAGACTATAGGCGTGTGCCACCATGCCCAACTCATTTTTGTATTTTTAGTACAGACAAGAGAGTCACCATATTGGCCAGGCTGGTCTCGAACTCCTTACCTTGTGATCCACCATCCTTGGCCTCCCAAAGTGCTGGGATTACAGGCGTGAGCCACCACGCCAGGCCAAAAAAATTTTTTAAATTAGCTAGAGACGGCTGGGCATGGTGGCTGATGCCTGTAATCCCAGCACTTTCAGAGGCCAAGGCAGGCAGATCACGAGGTCAGGAAATCGAGACCATCCTGGCTAACACGGTGAAACCCTGTCTCTACTAAAAATACAAAAAATTAGCCGGGCGTGGTGGCAGGCGCCTGTAGTCCCAGTGACTCAGGAGGTTGAGACAGGAGAATGCCATAAACCCGGGAGTTGGAGCTTGCAGTGAGCCGAGATCGCGCCACTGCACTCCAGCCTGGGCAACAGAGTGAGACTCTGTCTCAAAACACACACACACACACACACACACACACACACAAATTAGTTAGCGATGACCAGGTGTGGTGGCTCGCGCCTATAATCCCAGCACTTTGGGAGGGTGAGGTGGGTGGATCACCTGAGGTTGGGAGTTCGAGACCAGCCTGACTAACATGAAGAAACCCGGTCTTTACTCAAAATACAAAAATTAGCCAGGCGTGGTGGCGCATGCCTGTAATCCCAGCTACTCAGGAGGCTGAGACAGGAGAATTGCTTGAACCTGGGAGGCTGAGGTTGCGGTGAGCCGAGATTGAGCCATTGCACTCCAGCCTGGGCAACAAGAGTGAAACTTCATCTCAAAAAAAAAAAAAACCAACCAAACAAAAAAATAGCTGGGCGTGGTAGCTCACGCCCGTAATCCCAGCACTTTGGGAGGCCGAGGGGGGCAGATCACGAGGTCAGGAGATCGAGACCATCCTTGCTAACACGGTGAAATGCCATCTCTAACTAAAAATACAAAAAAAATAGCCGGGCTTGGTGGCTGGTGCCTATAGTTCCAGCTACTTGGGAGGCTGAGGCAGGAGAATGGCGTGAATCCGGGAGGTGGAGGTTGCAGTGGGCTGAGATCGCGCCACTGCACTCCAGCCTGGGCGACAGAGCGAGACTCCATCTCAAAAAATAAATAAATAAATAAATAATAAAAATACAAAAATTAGGCCGGGCACAGTGGCTCAAGCCTGTAATCCCAGCACTTTGGGAGGCTGAGGTGGGCGGATCATGAGGTCAGGAGATCGAGACCATCCTGGCTAACACGGTGAAACCCTGTCTCTACTAAAAATACAAAAAAAAATTAGCTGGGTGTGGTGGCAGGTGCCTGTAGTCCCAGCTACTCCGGAGGCTGAGGCAGGAGAATGGCTTGAACCCGGGAGGCAGAGCTTGCAGTGAGTCGAGATCAAGCCACTGCACTCCAGCCTGGGCAACAGAATAAGACTCCGTTTCAAAAAATAAATAAACAAATAAATAAAAAATAACAAAAATTAGCTGGGCATGGTGGCGCACACCTGTAGTCCCAGCTACTCGGGAAGCTGAGGCAGGAGAATGGCTTCAACCCGGGAGGCAGAGGTTACAGTGAATCGAGATCGGCCACTGCCCTCCAGCCTGGAGACAGAGCGATACTCCGTCTCAAAAAAAAAAAAAAAGAAAAATTAGCCAGGCCTGGTGCATGTGCCTGTAATCCTAACTACTCGGGAGGCTGAGGCAGGAGAATTGCTTGAACCAAGGAAGCGGAGTTTGCGGTGAACTGAAATCAAGTCACTTCACTCCAGTGTGGGCGACAGAGCAAGACTCCATCTCAAAAAAAAAAAAAAAGACAAGGTCCCACTCTATTGCCCAGGCTGGAGTGCACAGAAGCACGATCACAGCTCCCTGTAGTCTTGAACTCCTGGGCTCAAGTCACCCTCCCACCTCAGCCTCTCTGGTAGCTGGGACAGGTGCTCATCACTGTGCCTAGCCCAAGTTCTTCATGTGCTTCTTGACTGATGATGCTACTGCTTTTGTAAACTGCCCATTCTTGGGTGTTTCTTTTCTTTTTTTTTTTTTTTTGAGACGGAGTTACGCTTTTGTTGCCCGGGCTGGAGTGCAATGGTGCAATCTGGGCTCACTGCAACTTCTGCCTCCCAGGTTCAAGCGATTCTCCTGCCTCAGCCTCCCAAGTAGCTGGGATTACAGGCATGTGCCACTATGCCTGGCTGATTTTGTATTTTTAGTAGAGACGGGGTTTCACCATGTTGGTCAGGCTGGCTGGTCTCCAACTCCTGACCTCGGGTGATCCACTGCCTCGGCCTCCCAAAGTGCTGGCATTACAGGCCTGAGCCACCACACCCCATCGCGTTTCTCTCTCTCTTTTTTTTTTTTTTTTTTGTTGTTGTTTGAGATGGAGTCTCACTCTGTTGCCAGGCTGGAGTGCAGTGGTGTGATCTCGGCTCACTACAACCTCCTCCTGGGTTCAAGCAATTCTCCTGCTTCAGCTTCCCGAATAGCTGGGACTACAGGTGTGGGCCACCACACCCAGCTAATTTTTGTATTTTTAGTAGAGATGGCGTTTCACCATGTTGGCCAGGATGGTCTCGATCTCTTGACCTCATGATCTGCCCACCTCAGCCTCCCAAAGTGCTGGGATTATAGGTGTAAGCCACTGTGTTCAGCCTCTCTTTTTTTTTTCTGAGATGGAGTTTCACTCTTATCGCCCAGGCTGGGGTGATATGGCACAATCTCAGCTCACTGTAACCTCTGCCTCCCAGGTTCAAGCGATTCTCCTGCCTTAGCCTCCTGAGTAACTGGGATTACAGGCACCCACCACGACGCCCAGCTAATTTTAGTTTTTTTTTTTTGAGATGGAGTTTCGCTCTTGTTGCCCAGGCTGGAGTGCAATGGTGCAATCTCAGCTCACCACAACCTCTGCCTGCCAGGTTCAAGCAATTCTTCTGCCTTAGCCTCCCAAGTAGCTGGGACTACAGGCATGCACCACCACACCCAGCTATTTTTTTGTATTTTTAGTAGAGATGGGGTTTCTCCATGTTGGCGTGGCTGGTCTCAAACTCTCGACCTTAGGTGATCTGCCCGCCTTAGCCTCCCAAAGTGCTGGGATTACAGGCGTGAGCCACCACACCCAGCTATTTTTTTTTTGTATTTTTAGTAGAGACAGAGTTTCACCATGTTGGCCAGGCTGGTCCCAAACTCCTAACCTCCGGTGATCTGCCCCTTGGACTCCCAAAGTGCTGGGATTACAGGCATGACCCACCAGCGGTGTCCAGCCTTTTTTTTTTCCTTTGAGACAGAGTCTTGCTCTGTCACCCATGCTGGAGTACAGTGGCAGGATCTTGACTTAGTGCAATCTCTGCCTCCTCAGTCAAAGCAATTTTCTTTTTTTTTTTTTTTTTTTTTGAGACGGAGTCTCGCTCTGTCGCCCAGGCTGGAGTGCAGTGGCGCGAGATCTCGGCTCACTGCAAGCTCCGCCTCCCGGGTTCATGCCATTCGCCTGCCTCAGCCTCTCCGAGTAGCTGGGACTACAGGCGCCCGCCACCACGCCCGGCTAATTTTTTGTATTTTTTTTTAGTAGAGACGGGGTTTCACCGTGGTCTCGATCTCCTGACCTCGTGATCCGCCCGCCTCAGCCTCCCACCAAAGTGCTGGGATTACAAGCGTGAGCCACCGTGCCCGGCCTTTTTTTTTTTTTTTTTTTTTTTTTTTTGAGACAGAGTCTCGCACTGTCGCCCAGGCTGGAGTGCAGTGGCGCAATCTCGGCTCACTGCATGCTCCGCCTCCCGGGTTCACGCCATTCTCCTGCCTCAGCCTCTCCGAGTAGCTGGGACTACAGGCGCCCGCCACCACGCCCAGCTAATTTTTTTGTATTTTTAGTAGAGACGGGGTTTCACCGTGGTCTCAATCTCCTGACCTCGTGATCCGCCCGCCTCGGCCTCCCAAAGTGCTGGGATTACAAGCGTGAGCCACCGCGCCCGGCAGTCAAAACAATTTTCATGCCTCAGACTCCCAAGTAGCTGGGATTACAGGTGTCCACCACCATGCCCAGTCAATTTTTGTATTTTTAGGCCAGGTGCAGTGGCTCATGCCTGAAATTTCAGCACTATGGGAGGCCGAGACTGGCGGATCACAAGCTCAGGATTTCAAGACCTGGCTCAGCAGCATATTGAAACCCCGTCTCTACTAAAAATACGAAAAATATAACCGTGCATGGTGGCACACACCTGTAATCACAGCTACTAGGGAGGCTGAGGCAGGAGAATCCCTTGAACCTGGGGGGCAGAGGTTGCAATGAGCCAAGTTTGCGCCACTCATCTCCAGCCTAGGCAACAGAGCGAGACTCCATCTCAAACAAAGTTACGCTCTTGTTGCCCAGGATGGCGTGCAATAGTGCGATGTCGGCTCACCGCAACCTACACCTCCTAGGTTCAAGCGATTCTCCTACTCAGCCTCCCAAGTAGCTGGGATTAGAGGCATGTGCCACTACGCCCGGCTAATTTTGTATTTTTAGTAGAGACAGGGTTTCTCCATGTTGCTCATTTTGGTCTTGAACTCCCGACTTCAGGTGATGTGACCGCCTCAGCCTCCTGAAGTGCTGGGACTATAAGTGTGAGCCACCGCACTGGGCCTTCTTTTTAATTTTTATTTTTTTTAGTTTTTAAAATTTTAAAAATTTTTTTTTTTTTTTTTTGAGACGGAGTCTCGCTCTGTCGCCCAGGCTGTAGTGCAGTGGCGCAATCTCAGCTCACTGCAAGCTCCACTTCCCAGGTTCACGCCACTCTCCTGCCTCAGCCTCCCGAGTAGCTGGGACTACAGGCGCATGCCACCACGCCTGGCTAATTTTTTTTTTTTTGAGACGGAGTCTCGCTCTGTCGCCCAGGCTGGAGTGCAGTGGCGCAATCTCGGCTCACTGCAAGCTCCGCCTCCCGGGTTCACGCCATTCTCCTGCCTCAGCCTCTCCAAGTAGCTGGGACTACAGGCGCCCGCCACCACGCCCGGCTAATTTTTTTTGTATTTTTAGTAGAGACGGGGTTTCACCGTGGTCTCGATCTCCTGATCTCGTGATCTGCCTGCCTCAGCCTCCCAAAGTGCTGGGATTACAAGTGTGAGCCACCATGCCCGGCCTAATTATATATTTTTAGTAGAGATGGGGTTTTGCCATATTGGTCAGGCTGGTCTCAAACTCCTGACCTCAGGTGATCCACTGGCCTCAGTCTCTCAAAGTGCTGGGATTACAGGTGTGAGCCACTGCACCGGGCCATATTGCAGGTTAGTTGTTATACGCTCCTTAGCATATTTTGACCCCCATATACACTGTCCTGGTAAGTATTTTATTTCTATGTATTCAAGGCACTTGATCTTTCCTTTTTTTTTTTTTTTTTAGACAGAGTCTCACTCTGCTTTCCAGGGCTGCAGTGGCATGATCTCAGCTCACTGCAACTTCCACCTCCTGGAATCAAGCGATTCTCATGCCTCAGCCTCCTGAGTAGCTGGGATTACAGGCGCATGCCACCATGCCCTGCTAATTTTTGTATTTTTAGTAGAGATGGGATTTCCCCATGTTGGCCAGCCTGGTCTCAAACTCCTGACCTTGTGATCCGCCCATCTCAGCCTTCCAAAGTGCTGGGATTACAGATGTGAGCCACCGTGCCCAGCGTTTTTTTCTTTTTTAAAGATGGTCTCACTCTGTTACCCAGGCTGGATCTGGAGAGCGATAATCAATGACTTACGACCGAATGCTGTGGCTCACGCCAAGGTGGGCAGATCATAAGGTCAGGAGATGGAGACCATCTTGGCCAACATTGTGAAACCCGTCTCTACTAAAAATACAAAAATTAGCTGGGCGTTGTGGCCAGATGCAGTGGCTCATGCTTGTAATCCCAGCACTTTGAGAGGCCGATGCGGGCAGATTACAAGGTCAAGAGATCGAGACCATCCTGGCCATCATGGTGAAACCCCATCTCTACTACAAATACAAAAATTGGCTGCCAGGTGTGGTGGCTCACACTTGTAATCCCAGCACTTTGGGAGGCCGAGGCGGGCGGATCACGAGGTCAGGAGATCGAGACCACGGTGAAACCCCGTCTCTACTAAAAATACAAAAAAATTAGCCGGGCGTGGTGGCGGGCGCCTGTAGTCCCAGCTACTCGGAGAGGCTGAGGCAGGAGAATGGCGTGAACCCGGGAGGCGGAGCTTGCAGTGAGCCGAGATCGCGCCACTGCACTCCAGCCTGGGTGACAGAGCGAGACTCTGTCTCAAAAAAAAAAAAAGAAAAAAAATTGGCTGGGCATGGTGGCACGCACCTGTAGTCCCGTCTACTCGGGAGGCTGAGGCAGGAGAATCGCTTGAACCCAGGAGGCAGAGGTTGCGGTGAACCAAGATTGTGCCACTGCACTCCAGCCTGGCAACAGGGTAAGACTCCCTCTCAAAAAAAAAAATTAGCTGGGCGTGGTGACGAATGCCTGTAATCCCAGCAACTCAGGAAGCTGAGGCAGGAGAATCACTTGAACCAGGGAGGTGGAGTTTGCAGTGAGCTGAGATGGAGCCACTGCACTCCAGCCTGGCGTCAGAGCGCGGCTCTGTCTCAAAAAAAAAAAAAAAAAATACAGGACAAGGCAGGCGGATCATAAGGTCAGGAGTTCGAGACCAGCCTGGCCAACATAATGAAACCCCGTCTCTACTAAAAATACAAAAATTAGCCAGGCGTGGTGGCCCACGCCTGTAGTCCCAGCTACTCAGGAGGCTGAGGCAGGAGAATCGCTTGAACCAGGGAGGCGGAGGTTGCAGCAAGCTGAGATTGTGCCACTGCACACCATCCTGGGCGACAGTGCGAGACTCCATCTCAATAAAAAAATTAAAAATAAAAATAAATAATCACAGTTTAATGCAACCTCGACCTCCTAGGGCTCAGGTTATCCTCTCATCTTAGCCTAGTAGCTGGCACTAAAGGCACATATCACCACTCCTAATTAATTTTTTTTTTTTTTTGAGATGGAGTTTTGCTCTGTTGCCCAGGCTGGAGTGCAATGGCGCGATCTCGGGTCACTGCAACCTCTGCCTCCTGAGTTCAAGCGATTCTCCTGCCTCAACCTCCTGAGTAGCTGGGATTACAAGTGCCTGCCACCACACCTGGCTAATTTTTGTATTTTTCATAGAGATGGGGTTTCACCATGTTGGCCAGGCTGGTCTCGAATTCCTGACCTCATGATCCACCCTCCTCCGCCTCCCAAAGTGCTGGGATTACAGGAGTGAGCCACCCTGCCTGGCCTAATTTTTGTATTTTGTAGCAACAGGGTTTTGCTATTTTGCTCAGGCTGGTCTTGAACTTCTGGGCTCAAGTGATCCATCCACCTTAGCTTCTGAAAGTGCTGGGATTTCAACAGGCATGAGTCACCATGCCAGGCCTTATCTTCTTTTTTTTTTTTTTTTTTTGAGATGGAGTCTTGCTCTGTCGCCCAGGTTGGAATGCAGTGGCACAATCTTAGGTCTTTGCAACCTCTGCCTCCTAGGTTCAAGGGATTCTGCTGCCTCAGCCTCCGGAGTAGCTGGGATTATAGGCACTGACCACGCCCAGCTAATTTTTGTGTTTTTAGTAGAGATGGAGTTTCATCATGTTGGTTAGGCTAGTCTTGAACTCTTGACCTCAAGTGATCTGCCCAGCTCAGCCTCCCAAAGTGCTGGGATTACAGGCGTGGGCCACCATACCCGGCATTGTCTTCATTTTTAACATTCCAGTTTATAACCAACCTGAATTAATTTTGTAGTATGATGTGTGGATGTATTTTGGCTTTTTTTTTTTTTTCTGAGACAGGGTCTCACTCTATCACCAAGGCTGGAGTGCAGTTGGCACGATCTTGGTTCACTGCAACCTCCACCTCCCAGGTTCAAGCGATTCTCATGCCTCAGCCTCCCAAATAGATGGAATTACAGGCGCCCACCACCACGCCCACGCCCGGCTAACTTTTGTATTTTTAGTAGAGATGGGTTTTCTCCATGTTGGCCAGGCAGGTCTGGAACTGCTGACCTCAAGTGATCTGCCCACCTTAGACTCCCAAAGTTACTTTTCCAAAATATTTGTCAATTGATCCAATGCATTTTTTTCTATGTTTTTGAGATGGAGTCTTGCTCTGTCTTCCAGGCTGGAGTGCAGTGGTGCCATCTAGGCTCACTACAACCACTGCCTCCTGGGTTCAAGCGATTCTCCTGCCTCAGCCTCCCGAGTACCTGGGATTACAGGCACACACCACCATGCCTGGCTAAGTTTTGTATTTTTAGTAGAGACGGGGTTTCACCATGTTGGTCAGGGTGGTCTCGAACTCCTGACCTCGTGAGCTGCCTGCCTCGGCCTCCCAAAGTGTTGGAATTACAGGCGTGAGCCACTGGGCCCGACCTTTTTTTTTTTTTTTTTGGACACGGAGTCTCACTCTGTCGCCCAGGCTGGAGTGTAGTGGTGCAATCTCGGCTCACTGCAACCTCTGCCTCCCAAGTTCAAGCGATTTTCCTGCCTTAGCCTCCCAAGTAGTTGGGATTATGGGCGTGTGCCATCATGCCTAGCTAATTTTTGTATTTTTAGTAGAGACAGCATTTCACCATATTGGTCAGGCTGGTCTGGAACTCCTGACCTCCAGTGATCCACCTGCCTCAGCCTCCTAATGTACTGGGATTACAGGTGTGAACCACCGCGCCTGGCCCCAACACATTTGTTTTATTCAATACGTGTTGATTAAGTACTTTTTATGAGAAAGCCCTAATTTAAGGTCATGGCAAATATAACGGTGAGACTAACATGACCCATCTCTGGCTGAGTAACTTTGAAATTCACAGATTTGGCCGGGCACAGTGGCTCACACCTGTATTCCCAGCACTTTGGGAGGCCGAGGAGGGTGGATCACAAGGTCAGGAGTTTGAGACCAGCCTGACCAACGTGGTGAAATCCGTCTCTACTAAAAATTCAAAAATTAGCTGGTCGTGGTGGCAGGCACCTGTAATCCCAGCTACTCAGGAGGCTGAGGCAGGAGAATTGTTTGAACCTGGGAGGTGGGGTTTCAGTTAGCCGAGATTGCGCCAGTGTACTCCAGACTGGGTGACAGGACGAGACTCTATCTCAAAAAAAAAGAAAAAGAAAAAGAAAAAAATTCACAGTTATAATTTTACCCAAATAGCTGTTGTTTATGTGTTATATTTTTCTTGTTTTTATTTTTATTTTTGTTAAAAAAGAGATGGGATCTTGCTATGTTGCCCAGGCTGGTCTCGAACTCCTGAGCTCAAGTGATCCTCCACCCTTGGCCTTCCAAACTGCTGGGATTACAGGTGTGAGCCACCTCACCTGGCCAACGTTTTTTCAACAGAATTGGTGCTGCATGTATAATGTTGAAAAACGAAATACTGGTGGGGCATGGTGGCTCACGCCTGTAATCCCAGCACTTTGGGAGGCTGAGACGGGTGGATCACCTGAGGTCAGGAGTTCGTGACCAGCCTGGCCAACATGGTGAAACCCTGTCTTTACTAATAATACAAAAATTAGTTGGGCGTGGCGGCAGGCACCTGTAAAGCGAGCTACTTGGGAGGGTGAGACTGGAGAATTGCTTGAACCCACGAGGCGGAGGTTGAAGTGAGCTAGGATTGCAACATTTCACCTCAGCGTGGGTGACAGCAAGACTCTGTCTAAAAAAAAAAAAAGAAAAATGAAATACTGGTATTCACATATTTAGAACAATTGCCTACACAGAACCATATTCATTCATTTAAACAATACTTATAGAGTGTCTAATATATGTGAGGCAGCAGTGATTGTAATCAGTGCTTTGAACAAAATACACAAAATAGGGTAATACTTCCCTAATGAGTTGGCTTTTGAACACAGGCATCAAGGATGTGGGGAGGAGGCATTGTGACCATCAGGGGAAGAATATGCTAAACAGGCTGGGTGTGGTGGCTCATGCCTGTAATCCCAGCACTTTGGAAGGCTGATACCTGAGGTTAGGAGTTCAAGACAAACCTGGCCAACATGGTGAAACCCTGTTTTTACTAAAAATACAAAAAAAATTAGCCAGATGTGGTGGCGGGCATCTGTAATCCCAGCTATTTGGGAGGCTGAGGCAGGAGAATCGCTTGTACTGGGGAGGTGAAGTTTGCAGTGAGCCAAGACCACACCATTGCACTCCAGCCTGGGCAAGAAGAACAAAACTCCGTCTCAAAAAAAAAAAAAAAAAAAAAAAAAAGGCTGAGTGCAGTAGCTCACACTTGTAATTCCAGGTTTTTGAAAGGCCGAGGCAAACGAATCACTTGAGCCCAGGAGTTCAAGACAGCCTTGGCCACATGGTGAAACCCATTCTACAAAAAATACAAAAAATTAACTGGGCATGATGGCGTGTACCTGTAGTCCCAGCTACTAGGGAGGCTGAGCTGGGAGATCACTTGAGCACTGGATGTCGAGGCTGCAGTGTGCCATGATGGTGCCACTGCATTCCAGCTTGGGTGACAGAGTGAGACCCTGCCTCAAAAAAAAACAAAAAAAAAACTATAATAGATATGAACAAAACCTAACTGGGCTAGACAAAATGGAACAAATACATCTACTTTCAGATTAAAAGGAGCCCAAGCCCCATCTCATTCTAGCACACCCTACTCCACTGTCCTGGCAGTAGCAGGTACGGCCATCTGCGGGGGTGCTTGTCCTCAAAAATGTCCCCAGCCAGCCTGTGTCTTTGTCACTCTATGGAGCTCACACCCACTTTTCTTCCTTCCTCTCCTTCCCTAGTCCCCTGCACTAGGTCAGACAGTCCCCTTTGGGGTACAGGAAACAAAGCAGGAGGAGTTTGAGGTCCCTACACTGCAGCAGAAGAAGAGGAAGGAGTGGGGCCTGAATTGACCATAAAGGATGTGGGGGCCACGTTGTTCCACTGTAATATCAAGGAGGGGGTGGCCACTGTTTGTCTCAGCCTGGGGCTCCCCCTCTAAATTCCTATTTGTAGTTACTAGAATGAAAAAAAAAACATGTATTTTCCGGGATAGATAAATAAATAATCCACTGGCAGAGATCAGAGAGGTTTAATCTGGACCATTATGAATTGGGGCCAGGTGCGGCAGCTCACCCCTGTAATCCCAGCACTTTGGGAGGCTGAGGCAGGTGGATCACCTGAGGTCAGGAGTTTGAGACTAGCCTGGCCAAACCCCATCTCTACTAAATATACAAAAATTAGCCAGGTGTGGTGCCCCACGCCTGTAGTCCCAGCTACTCAGGAGACTGACACGAGAATTGCTTGAACCTGTGAGGCAGAGACTCTGTCCCAAAAGAAAGAAAAGGCTGGGTGCAGTGGCTCACGCCTGTAGTCTCAGCACTTTGGGAGGCCAAGGCAGGCGGATCACCCGAGAGCAGGAGCTCGAGACCAGCCTGGCTAACATGGTGAAACCTACAAAAATTAGCCAAGCATGGTGGCAGTTGTCTGTAATCCCAGCTACTCTGTAGGCTGACACAGGCGAATCACTTGAACCTAGGAGGTGAAGGTTGCAATGAGCCAAGATCACGCCACTACACTCCAGCCTGGGGGATAGAGTGAGACTCTGCCTGCAAAAATAAAAAATAAAAAATAAATAAATAAATAAATAAATAAATTAGCCATGAATGGTGGCGGGTGCCTGTAATCCCAGCTACTCGGGAAGCTGAGGCAGGGAGAATTGCTTGAACCCGGGAAGTAGGTTGCAGTGAGCTGAGATCGCACCATTGCATTCCAGCCTGGGCAACAAGAGCAAAACTCCATCTCAAATAAAACAAAACAAAACACCCAAGACTGTAACACTTGTGTTTTGGAATTATGACTATCCTGCTGCTTTACGTCCAGTATCCATCTGTAGGGCACACCAGCCTCTCAACACAAAGGGCATGGGCAGATGGTGCTTTCATTATGGCCACCATTGGTTGAGACCCCTTCAGGTTTCAGGCTCTTTTTTTTTTTTCCCCAAGACGGAATCTCGCTCTGTCGCCCAGGCTGGAGTGCAATGGCACAATCTCGGCTCACTGCAACCTCCGCCTCCTGGGTTCAAGTGATTCTCCTGCCTCAGCCTCCAAAGTAGCTGGGACTACGGGCACATGAAACCATGCCTGGCTAATTTTTTGTATGTTTAGTAGAGATGGGTTTTTTTTTTTTTTTTTTTGAGACGGAGTCTCGCTCTGTCGCCAGGCTGGATTGCAGGGGTGCAATCTCGGCTCACAGCAACCTCCGCCTCCCAGGTCCAAGCGATTCTCCTGCCTCTGCCTCCCTAGTAGCTGGGATTACTGGCACCCGCCACCACGCCCAGCTAATTTTTGTATTTTTAGTAGAGACGGGGTTTCACCATGTTGGCTAGGCTGGTCTCCAACTCCTGACCTCAGGTGATCCGCCTACCTCGGCCTCCCAAAGTGCTGGGATTACAGGCATGAGCCATGGAGCCCGGCCGGCTTTTTTTCGGACATTCATCCCCTGAGGATCAAGTTAAGTGTGATTGTTATTAGGACCTGATGCATGGGAGCCTCCAAAGTAGCTGGGACTACGGGTGCCTGACACCACGCCTGGCTAATTTTTTGGTTTGTCTTTTTTTGAGGAGTTTCACTCTTGTCGCCCAGGCTGGAGTGCAATGGCTCGATCTCGGCTCACTCCAACCTCCACTTCCCGGGTTCAAGCAATTCTCCTGCCTCAGACTCCTGAGTAGCTGAGATTACAGGCACCCGCTATGTCACCCGTATAATTTTTGTATTTTTGTAGCGACAGGGTTTCACCATGTTGCCCAGGCTGGTCTTGAACTCCTGACCTCAGGTGATCTGCCCACCTCAGCCTCCCAAATTGCTGGGATTACAGGCGTGAGCCACCATGCAGGGCTGTTTTTTTTTTGTTTGTTTTTGAGATGGAGTCTCGCTCTGTTACCCAGACCGGAGTGCAGTGGGGTAGCAATTCTCCTGCCTCGGCCTCCGGAGTAGCTGGGATTACAGGCATGCACCACCACGTCTGGCTAATTTTTGTATTTTTAGTAGAGACGGGGTTTCACCAAGTTCGTCAGGCTGGTCTGGAACTCCTGACCTCAGGTGATCCACCCGCCTTGGCCTCCCAAATTGCTGGGATTACAGGCGTGAAACACCGCGGCCGGCTCAACACAACAACCTCATTATTAAAACAGTTTTGACCAGGCGCAGTGGCTTTTGCCTGTAATCCCAGCACTTTGGGAGGCTGAGGTGCACAGATCCCGAGGTCAGGAGTTCGAGACCAGCCTGGCCAATATGGTGAAACCCCATCTCTACTAAAAATACAAAAATTACCCGGGCGTGGTGGTGCATGCCTGTAGTCCCAGTTACTTGGGAGGCTGAGACAACAGAATCACTTGAACTCAAGAGGTGAAGGTTGCAATGAGCTGAGATTGTGCCACTACACTTGAACCTGGGCGACAGAGCGTGACACCATCTCAAAAACATAAATAAATAAATAAAAAATAAAATAAAATTAGACAGCTTTGTCAGGCCAGGCATGGTGGCCCACGCCTGTAATCCCAGTACTTTGGGAGGCTGAGGTGGGTGGATCAGGAGGTCAGGAACTCAAGGCCATCCTGGCTAACATGGTGAAACCCTATCTCTACTGAACATACAAAAAATTAGTTGGGCGTGGTGGCACGCGCTACTCTGAAGGCTGAGGCAGAAGAATCACTTGAACCCGGGAGGCAGCGGTTGCAGTGAGCCAAGATCACACCACTGCAGTCCACTCTGGGTGACAGAACAAGACTGTTTAAAAAAAAAAAAAAAATAGGCAGGGCACAGTGGCTCACGCCTGTAATCCCAGAACTTTGGGAGGCCGAGGTGGGCAGATCACGAGGTCAGGAGACCGAGACCATTCTGGCTAACACAGTGAAACCCTGTCTCCACTGAAAATACAAAAAAACTTAGCTGGGGGTGGTGGGGGGCGCCTGTAGTCCCAGCTACTTGGGAGGCCGAGGCAGGAGAACGGCGTGAACCCAGGAGGCGGAGGTTGCAGTGAGCCGAGATCATGCCACTGCGCTCCAGCCTGGGCGACAGAGCGAGACTCCGTCTCAATAGAGAAAGTAAAAAAAAATAATAATACTGAGTTTTGAGGGTTTTTTTTTTTTTTTTTTTTGGACAGGGTCTCACTCTGTCACCCATGCTGGAAGACAGTGGTGCAATCATGGCTCACTGCACTTGACCTCACAGGCCCAAGCGATCCTCCCAACTAAGCCTCCAGAGTAACTGGGCCACAGATGCATGCCACTACACCTGGCTAATTTTTTTTTTTGAAACGGAGTCTTGCTCTTGTTGCCCAGGCTGGAGTACAATGTTGCCATCTTGGCTCACTGCCACCTCCACCTCCCGGGTTCAAGTGATTCTCCTGCCTCAGCCTCTGGAGTAGCTGGAATTATAGGTATGTGCCACCACGCCTCGCTAATTTTGTATTTTTAGTAGAGACGGGGTTTCACCATGTTGGTCAGGCTGGTCTCGAACTCCTGACCTCAGGTGATTCACCTGTCTCGGCCTCCAAAAGTGCTGGGATTACAGGTGTGAGCCACTGCACCCAGTTCTAATTTTTTAAATTGATTTTGTCTTAGAGATGAGGTGTCCCTATGTTGCCCAGGCTGATCTCAAACTCCTAGGCATCAGCCACCACATGGACCTTAGTGAGTTTGTGTGTTTTTTTTTTTTTTTTTTTTTTTTGAGATGGAGTCTTGCTCTGTCATCAGGGCTGGAGTGCAGTGGTGTGATCTCTGCTCACCGCAAGCTCTGCCTCCCGGGTTCACGCCATTCTCCTGGCTCAGCCTCCCGAGTAGTTGGGACTACAGGTGCTTGCCACCATGCCCGTCTAATTTTTGTATTTTTTAGTAGAGACGGGGTTTCATCGTCTTAGCCAGGATGGTCTCGATCTCCTGACCTCGTGATCCGCCCGCCTCGGCCTCCCAGTTGTGAGTCACCGCGCCTGGCCCCTTAATGAGTTTTTAAAAAGTCCCTTTTTCTTCAGTCTACATTTGAGGAAGGGCCTTTCTAGGTGGTGGTAAACTGAGGCCTGAGGGGTGGGCTTGAAGCAGGTGGAGGCAGAGGCCATGGGGTGGAGAGAGGGTGGGAACAGGGAGGGAATCTTGGGCCCTGAAGGGATTAAATTGTGTTTTCAAATATCTGCTTTGGCCTGGTGAGTGGCTTAGCCTGTATTCCCAGGACTTTAGGAGGCAGAAGTGAGCAGTTCAGTTGAACCCAGGAGTTCCAGACCAGCCTGGGCAACATGGGGAGACCCCCGCCCCCGTCTCTACAAAAACACAAAAATTAGCTGGGGATGATAGTGCAAGCCTGTAGTCCCAGCTGCTTAGGAGGCTGAGGTGGTTGGATGGCCTGAGCCCAGAGAGGTTGAGGCTGCAGTGAGCCATGATCATACCACTACTCCAGCCTGGGTGACAGAGCCAGACCCTGTCTCAAAAAAAAAAAAAAAAAAAAATTAGGCCAGGTGAGGTGGCTAAACTGAGGTCAGGAGTTTCTTTTTTTTTTTTTTTTTTTTTATGGAGACGGAGTCTTGCTCTGTTGCCCAGGTTGGAGTGCAGTGGCACAATCTTGGCTCACTGCAACCTCTGCCTCCTGGGTTCAAGCAATTCTCCTACCTCAGCCTCCCGAGTAGCTGGGATTACAGGTGCCCGCCACCACGCCCGGCTGATTTGTTTTTGTATTTTAGTAGAGACAGAGTTTCACCATGTTGCCCAGGCTGATCTCGAACTCCTGAGCTCCGGCAATCCACCTGTCCCGGCCTCCCAAAGTGCTAGGATTACAGGCTTGAGCCACCGCGCCTGGTCAAGGTCAGGAGTTTCAAAGCAGCATGGCCAACATGGTGAAATCCCGTCTCTACTAAAAACACAAAAAATTGGCCAGGCGTGGTGGCGGTTGCCTGTAATCCCAGCTACTCGAGAGGCTGAGGCAGGAGAATCACTTGAGCCTGAGAGGTGGAGGTTGTAGTGAGCCAAGATAGTGCCACTGCATGCCAGCCTGGACGACAAAGTGAGACTCTGTCTCAAAAAAAAACAAACAGGCTGGGCGCAGTGGCCCATGCCTGTAATCCCAGCACTTTGGCAGGCTGAGGCGGGCAGATCATTTGAGGTCAGGAGTTCCAGACCAGCTTGGCCAACATGGTGAAACCCTTCTCTACTAAAAATACAAAAATTAGCCCAGTGTGGTGGCATGTGCCTGTAATCCCAGCTACTTGGGAGGCTGAGGCATGAGAATCGCTTGAACTGGGGAGGTGGAGTTGCTGTGAGCCGAGATAGTGGCACTGCACTCCACCTTGGGCGACAGAGTGAGACTCTGTCTCAAAAAAAAAAAAAAAAAGTAGCATCTATCCTTCCAGATCATTTTTTAGAATTTTATTTATTTATTTATTTATTATTATTATTATTTTTTGAGACGGAGTGTTGCTCTGTCGCCCAGGCTGGAGTGCAGTGGCGCGATCCCGGCTCACTGCAAGCTCCGCCTCCCGGGTTCTCACCATTCTCCCGCCTCAGCCTCTCCGAGTAGCTGGGACTACAGGCGCCCGCCACCACGCCCGGCTAATTTTTTGTATTTTTAGTAGAGACAGGGTTTCACCGTGGTCTCGATCTCCTGACCTCGTGATCCGCCCGCCTCGGCCTCCCAAAGTGCTGGGATTACAAGCGTGAGCCACTGCGCCCGGCCTAATTTTTTTTTATTTTATTATTTTGTTGTTGTTATTATTATTATTATTATTATTTTGAGACAGGGTCTCACTCTCTTGTCCAGGCTGAAGCACAGCATGGTTCAATCAGGGCTCTCTGCAGCCTCAACTTCCCTGACTCCAGGGATCCTCTCACCTTGGCCTCCGGAGCAGCTGGGACTACAGGTGTGTGCCACCATGCCTGGCTAATTAAAAAATTTTTTTTTGTAAAGAGGGAGTTTTGCTATGTTGCCCAGGCAGGTCGCAAACTCCTGGGCTCAAGTGATCCTCTTGCCTTGGCCTTCCAAAGTGCTGGCCATCTCGCCTGGCCTACTATTTTTTTAGAGATAGGGTCTTGCTCTATCACTCAGGCTGTAGTGTAGTGGTGTAATCATAGCTCACTGCAGCCTCAAACTACTGGACTCAAGGGATCCTTACACTTAGCCTGCCGACTAGGTGGGACTACATGCACGTGCCACCATGCCCAGCTAAGTTTTAAAACTTTTTTTTGTAGAGACGGGGCTCTCACTATGTTGCTCAGGCTGGTTTACGAACTCCTGGCTTCAAGCGATCTTCCTGCCTTGGCCTCTCAAAGTACCAGGATTACAGGTGTGAGCAACCGCACCCGGCCTATTTGTTTATTATTTATTTTTTTAGTCCTCAGGTCAGAATCTCCAGTGTTTTTTAATTGCGGTGGGGCGCACGGAATGGCAGAACGACATAATACAGTATAAAAGCAGTTCTTTCCTCAGGGTGAGAACTTAATAACAAAGAGACGTTCTGGGCTCTTTGCCTGACACACAGTAGGCACATTATTTGGTTATTTGCTTTTAATTTCGATTTAATAAGCATGTTTCTGTAGAAGACCTCATTTGGGCCTCCCAGCTTTTTAACCACATTTAGGATCTCCGTAGGAATATTTTTCATCATCATTCTGTTGAGACAGAGACTGAGGATTAAAGGGAGATCACTTGGCTTCGAGGTGACAGCCTGTTCGAGTGGCGCGGTTCTCGGATCTGCTGGAAGCAACAGCTGCTCAGCCGAATTTGCGCCCCCAGGCCCAGAACTCGCAGGCCGGCGACCGCCGCAGGCTGCCGCCCTCTCTTCGCTTCTGCGCTTGGCTGCTCAGCGCCATCTTTGAACCTGGCACCAATGCCTGACTTCCGCAGTTTCCTCGCCCAGGAGTAGCGCGCCTACCCCGAGCGTGCTTTTTCTGGGGACCGGGTATGCAAAACCGGTCATGCTTCTCTCTCTGGCCGGGAAGAATCATTACTTTTCTTTCTTCCAGGCCTTGCAGGAGGCGCTGCGACCAATTCAAACATGGCGCTGCCGGCCTCACGTTTCCCGCTAATGGCGGCGTAGGGGCGGAGGTCGCGCCTGAGTGCGTCCGTACAAGAGGGCGGCACCGTCTCCATGGCAACCCGCGCGCAGCCCGGGCCACTCAGCCCGGCGGGAAGCGCGGGTGTTGCGGCGCTGGCGACAGGCGGGGTTGCCAGCTGCCCGGGGCCAGGGCGGCCAGGGCTGCTGCAGGACGAGACTCTGGGTGTGGCGTCCGTGCCTTCGCAGTGGAGGGCCGTCCAGGGCATCCGCGGGGAGACGGTGAGGGCGCGGGCCCCGCGCGGAGCGACGCGGGCGGGAAGGCGCGGGCGCAGCGCGGCAGCCGGGTGGGTTCGGGCGTCCCACCGTTTGCCTTTACAGTTTATTCCACAGAAACTGACCCAGAGGATACTCTCGGCCCATTTTTTAACAACAAAAAGTGGAAAAACAAAACACCTCCAAGGATCCCACGTTTTGAAGGATTTTGTGTGAACTGCAGTTTTTAAGCATTTCAAACTAACAACTTTTTTTGGTTTTGTTTTTTTTTTTTGAGACAGGGTCTTGCTCTGTCGCCCAGGCTGGAGTGCAGTGGTGCGACCTCGGCTCACTGCAGCCTCAGCACCTGGTGCTCGAGCGATCCTCCCACCTGCGCATCCAGAGTATCTGGGACCTCAGGCGCGCGCCACCACGCTGGCTGTTTATTTATTTATTATCTTGTAGAGATGGGGTCTCCCTGTGTTGCCCTGGCTGGTTTCCAACTCCTGGGCTTAAGCTGACCTCCTTCCTCGGCCTACCAAAGTGCTGGGTTTACAGGCGTGAGCCACCGCGTTCAGGCCAACTTTTTTTTTTTTTTTTTCTTGAGACAGTCTCGCTCTGTCGTCCAGGCTGGAGTGCAGTGGCGCGAACTCGGCTCACTGCAAACTCCGCCTCCTGGGTTCACGCCATTCTCCTGCCCCAGCCTCCCGAGTAGCTGGGACTACAGGCACCCGCCACCACGCCTGGCTAATTTTTTTGTATTTTTTAGTAGAGACGGGGTTTCACTGTGTTAGCCAGGATGGTTTCCATCTCCTGACCTCGTGATCCGCCCACCTCGGCCTCCCAAAGTGCTGGGATTACGCGTGAGCCACTGCGCCCGGCCTTCTTTTTTTACTTTTTTTTGAGACAGAGTCTCACTCGGTCGCCCAGGCTGGCGTGCAGTAGCGCCAGCTACTTGGTTTCTTTCTTTCTTTTTTTTTTTTTTTTTGAGACGGAGTCTCGCTCTGTCGCCCAGGCTGGAGTGCAATGGCGCGATCTCTGCTCACTGCAAGCTCCGCCTCCCGGGTTTATCCCATTCCCCTGCCTCAGCCTCCCTAGTAGCTGGGACTACAGGCGCCCGCCACCACGCCCGGCTAATTTTTTGTATTTTTTTTTTTTTTTTTTTTTTTTTAGTAGAGACGGGGTTTCACCTTGTTAGCCAGGATGGCCTCGATCTCCTGACATTGTGATCCACCCGCCTCGGCCTCCCAAAGTGCTGGGATTACAGGTGTGAGCCACCGCGCCGGCCCAGGCTAACTTTTAAATGACCAAACTGCATCGTAAATTCTAGATAAGCCAGTTTTCCAGGTGTTTAATCAAACACGCACAAAAGGAGGTGCTCTGATGAGATGAGGGGCGGGGCTGCTGCGTGCTCAAGGCCTCTCCCAAGCGGTCTGTGCGGACTTTGAGCTTGAGCACCTGCTGTGTGCCAGGAGCAGTTCAAGGGTTGGGGACTCATCAGAAAAGAAGACAGACATCTCTCCTCGAGCTTACATGGGGCAGTGGCAAGGGCTGTAACATTAACAGTATATTTAATAAGTAAATTATGCAGTGTGTTAGAAGGTGAATAGTGCCATGGACAAAAGAAAAAGCTGAGAGATTGGAAGGACTGGGTTGGGGATTGAGAGGGTGGTTTGCTGGGTGGGTTACGGTGAGAGGGTGACCTTTTAGCAAAGATTTGGAGGAGTGAGCATGGGCTAAGTGGATACTTGCGGTAGAGTCATCTAAGGAGATGAAAAGTCAAGTGCAAAGTAGGGTGCCCTGGCATTGTGCCTGTATTCCCAGCTACTTGAGCAGCTGAGGCGGGAGGATCCGTTGAGCCCAGGAGTTGGAGGCTGCAGTGAGCTATGATTGCACCACTGTGTTCCAGCTTGGGTAACAGTGAGACCCTGACTCTACAGGGGAAAAAAAAGGTCAGTGCAAAGGCCCTAGGGCAAATCTGTCTGTTTGAGGAGGCAGGTGGGGCTGGAGAAGAGTGAGAGGGATGGGAAGAGTGGTCCCAGGTGAGGTCAGAGAGGGTAACTAAAGGAAAGGCAGGTCAGGTGGGGGCTGTCAGTATTGTAAGGACTTATGTTTTTCCTCGGAAAATGAGCAGCATTGGGTGCTGCACATGTCCCAGAAGAGAATACTGAGGCTTAGCTTGCTGCACGAACCTGCAGAGAGCCCAGATCCTCCCCAAGGCCAGTGAGGTTTCCATGAAGTCTTACTCTTGAGGACAGATTTCTTACCTCAGGCCTAAAAGTCTGCACAGCTGAAGCCAGGATCTGATCTGGCTTTCAGGCACTTCCCACTTTGCTGTGCTGTATGGGAGCGGTTCTCAGGGAAAGGCAGGGCACTAGGTGGTTTAGTTAACTGTCTGTCCTTATCGCAGGTCAATTGATGATTTAGATGCACTGGCTTTTAAGCAATACTCAAAATAGCTCTTGCTGAACATTTTGTTTTTGTTTTTTGTTTTTTTTTTGAGACGGAGTCTCGCTCTGTCACCCAGGCTGGAGTGCAGTGGCACAATCTTGGTTCACTGCAAGCTCTGCCTCCTGGGTTCACGCCATTCTCCTGCCTCAGCCTCCCGAGTAGCTGGGACTACAGGCACCCGCCACCACGCCTGGTCAATTTTTTGTATTTTTAGTAGAGACAGGGTTTCACTGAGTTGGCCAGGACGGTCTCCATCTCCTGACTTTGTGATCCGCCCGTCACGGCCTCCCAAAGGGATTGCAGGCGTGAGCCACCACGCCCGGCCTTGCTGAACATTTTTAGAAGACTCTAGGTTGGGGCTAGGCACGGTGGCTCAAACCTGTAATCCCAGCATTTTGGGAGGCTGAGGCTGGTGGGTCACCTGAGGTCAGGAGTTCGAGACCAGCCTGGCCAATATGGTGAAACCCCATCTCTACTAAAAATACCAAAAATTAGCCGGGTGTGGTGGTGCATGCCCGCAATCCCAGCTACTCTGGAGGCTTAGGTGGGAGAACCACTTGAACCTGGGAGGCGAAGTTGCAGTGAGCCGACATTGTGCTACTGCACTCCAGCCTGGGTTACAGTGAGACTCTGTCTATAAAAAATAATAATAAAAATAAAAAGTAGACTCTAGGTTAGGAATCATTGATTCAGTTTAATACTTTTTTTTTTTTCTAATACAGAGAATGAGATTGAGTCTGGCTAATTTTCTTGTAGATAGCTTTAACCTGTAGAATCCCAAGAAAATGATTCTAATACTTGGGTGCGAAGGCTTTCATCTGTGAGGATGGTTCACTCGAAACACAGCCAGCTCTCTTACCTAAGGAGATTCTTTTATGTTGTAAGAATGTTTCAGGGGCCAGAAGAAGGTGGTAAGTTACTTCTTTCATCCCTTCCCTTTCTTTTGTCCCCTTCCCACTCTTCCCTTCCCTCGCTCCTTCCTTTCTTCCTTCCTTCTTTCCACAGGGTCTTGCTCTGTCTCCCAGGTAGGAGTGTAGTAGTGCCATCTTGACTCACTGCAACCTCCAAGTTCCAGGCTCAAGCCATCCTCTTGCCTCAGCCTTCTGTGTAGGAGGGATTACAGACACATACCACTGTGCCCAGGTGATTTTTAAATTTTTATTTTATTTTATTTATTTTTTTGTGTGAGATGGAGCCTCTTGCCAGGCTGGAGTGCAGTGGTGCCATCTCGGCTCACTGCAGCCTCCGCCTCCTGGGTTCAAGCGATTCTCCTGTTTCAGCCTCCTGAGTAGCTGGGATTACAGGCACGCCCCACCACGCCCAGCTAATTTTTGTATATATATTTTTTTGAGACGGAGTCTTGCTCCGTTGCCCAGACTGGAGTGCAGTGGTGTGATCTCGGCTCCCCACAACCTCCGCCGCCCGGGTTCAAGTGATTCTTTTGCCTCAGCCTCCTGAGTAGCTGGGACTACAGGCACGTGCCACCATACCCGGCTAATTTTTGTATTTTTAGTAGAGACAGAGTTTCACTATGTTGGCCAGGTGGGTCTTGAACTCCTGACCTTGTGATCCGCCTGCCTTGGCCTCCCAAAGTACTGGGATTATAGGCATGGGCCACCATGCCTGGCGTGACAAAGCTGTCTAATTTTATTTTATTTTATTTTATTTTATTTTTTTGAGACGGAGTCTCGCTCTTTCACCCAGGCTGGAGTGCAGTAGCGCGATCTCGGCTCACTGCAGGCTCCGCCCCCTGGGGTTCACGCCATTCTCCTGCCTCAGCCTCCCTTGTAGCTGGGACTACAGGTGCCTGCCACCTTGCCCGGCTGATTTTTTTTTTTTTTTTTTTGAGACGGAGTCTGGCTCTGTTGCCCAGGCTGGAGTGCAGTGGCGCAATCTCGGCTCACTGCAAGCTCCGCCTCCCGGGTTCACGTCATTCTCCTGCCTCAGCCTCTCCGAGTAGCTGGGACTACAGGCGCCCGCCACCACGCCCGGCTAATTTTTTTTTTTTTGTATTTTTAGTAGAGACGGGGTTTCACTGTGGTCTCGATCTCCCGACCTCGTGATCCGCCCGCCTCGGCCTCCCAAAGTGCTGGGATTACAGGCGTGAGCCACCGCGCCCGGCCTTTATTTTATTTTAATTTATTTATTATAGTGGCGCGATCTCAGCTCACTGCAAACTCCGCCTCCCGGGTTCACCCCATTCTCCTGTCTCAGCCTCCTGAGTAGCTGGGACTACAGGTGCCCATCACCACGGCTGATTTTTTGTATTTTTAGTAGAGATGGGGTTTCACTGTGTTGGCCAGGATAGTCTCAATCTCATGACCTCGTGATCCACCTGCCTTGGCCTCCCAAATTGCTGGGATTACAGGCGTGAGCCACCGCGCCTGGCCTGGCCTTTTTTTTTGGAGACAGAGTCTCGTTCTGTGGCCTAGGCTGGAGTGCAATGGCGTGATCTCAGCTCACTGCAACTTCCGCCTCCTGGCTTCAAGCGATTCTCCTGCCGCAGCCTCCTGAGTAGCTGGGACTACAGGTGCATGTCAGTACGCCTGGCTAATTTTTTTTTTTTTTTTTTTTTTTTAGTAGAGGTGGGGTTTCTCCGTGTTAGCCAGGATAGTCTTTATCTCCTGACCTCGTGATCCGCCTGCCTCGGCCTCCCAAAGTGCTGGGATTATGGGTGTGAGCCACCGTGCCCTGCCCAATTTTTTTTATTTTTAGTAGAGATGGGGTTTCGCCATATTGGCCAGGTTGGTTTTGAACTCCCGACCTTTCACCATGTTGGCCAGGCTGGTCTCAAACTCCTGGCCTCAAGTCATCTGCCTGCCTCGGCGTCCCGGGTTCAAGTGATTCTCCTGCCTCAGCTCCCGAGTAGCTGGAATTACAGGCATGTGCCACCATGCCTGGCTAATTTAGTATTTTTAGTAGTGAGGGAGTTTCTCCATGTTGGTTAGGCTGGTCTCGAACTCCCGACCTCAGGTGATCCACTTGCCTGGGCCTCCCAAAGTGCTGGGATTACAGGCGTGAGCCACTGTGCCCGGCCTCGTTTTTTTGTTTGTTTGTTTTTTTGAGACGGAATTTCGTTCTTGTTGCCCAGGCTAGAGTGCAATGGCACAATCTCGGGTCACTGCAGCCTCCACCTCCCGGATTCAAGCGATTTTCCTCCATCAGCCTCCCGAGTACCTGGGAGTACAGATGTGCACCACAGCACCTGGCCAACTCTTGGTACTTTCTTTTTTTTTTTTTTTTTTTTTTTTTGAGATGAAGTTTCGCTCTTGTTCCCCAGGCTGGAGTCCAATGGCACAATCTCAGCTCAGTGCAACCTCTGCTTCCTGGGTTCAAGCGATTCTCTTGCCTCAGCCTCCTGAGTAGCTGGGATTACAAGTGCCTGCCACCATGCCCACCTAATTTTTGTATTTTTAGTAGAGATGAAGTTTCACCATGTTGGCCAGGCTGGTCTCAAACTCCTGACCTCAGGTGATCTGCCCGCCTTGGCCTCCCAAAGTGCTGCGATTACAGGCGTGAGCCACTGCACCCGGCCCGACTCTTGGTACTTTCTAATTGGTCTTGTTCCTCTGGTTCTTGTGTGATTTCTGAGCCAACCTGGTCAGTTTCTGTGCCAGTCTGATGAGAATGTTCAGTACTTTGGGTCGCCTGGATCAGTCTTCCAGTGCCTTGTAGAAGCATTGCCCTTTGAGATTGTAGCCAGTCCACGTGCTCATTCTCTGCAGCACATGTGCTATGTTTCTTTCCTTTTTTCTTTTTTTTTTTTTTCTGAGATGAAGTTTTACTGAGTTACCCAGGCTGGAGTGCAGTGGTGCTATCTCAGCTCACTGCAACCTCTGCCTCCTGGGTTCAAGCAATTCTCCTGCCTCAGCCTCCTGAGTAGCTGGGATTACAGGCGCCTGCCACCATATTCAGCTAATTTTTTATATTTTTAGTAGAGATGGGTTTCACTGTGTTGGCCAGGCTGGTCTCAAACTCCTGACCTTGGGTGATCTGCCCGCCTCGGCCTCCCAAAATTCTGGGATTACAGGCATGAGCCACCGTGCCTGGCTGTGTGCCATATTTCATGTCTCCTCGGCCTCCAGGTGTGGCTCTCCAAGGTGTGCTTCTCACCTCCTGATAGTTTGGCAAGGTCCTTCCAGTAGTGTTTTTTGAGACAGTCTCAATCTGTCGCTCAGGCTTGAGTGCAGTGGTACGATCTTGGCTTACTGCGACCTCTGCCTCCCGGGTTTAAGCGATTCTCCTGCCTCAGCCTCCCGAGAACCTGGGATTACAGCCGCGCGCCACCACGGCCGGTTAATGTTTGTATTTTTAGTAGAGATGGGGTTTCACCATGTTGGTCAGGCTGGTCTTGAACTCCTGACCTCAAGTGATCTGCCCACCTCGACCTCCTAAAGTGCTGTGACTACCGGTGTGAGCTACTACCCCCGGCCCTTCTGGTAGTTTTGAAGCTTAGACATCATGGGGTTACAGAAAGATAGAGGTGCATAATGTAGTTCCTCCTCCATCTCTGCCAGCTTTTTGTTTCCTTCCTGTTGCTTTTCATCAAAATCTCTGATCAGCTTCTCTTTGGTCCCCACTGCACCCAGCAGCCGTTTGGGCACTCCTTGTAGGCCTTCATAGAGACAGTGAAAGATCTCATGCCGCTTCCTGACATGCTCCGAGGAGGGGGCAGAGGTGGCCATGGCACAGGCTGTGCTCAAGCATCGGCCACAGATTCTGGGTGCTGGGTGTGCTCCTAGCCTGACAGAACCGCACCCAGCCCCTTAGCCGTCATGATGACCACTGCGCCACTGCTGCCTGGTGCTTTTTGAGTTAACTTTTTGTTCTTTATACAAGTAATCTATGGGCTGGCGTGGTGGCTCATGCATGTAATCCCAGCAATTCGGGAGGTTGAGGCGGGTGGATCACCTGAGGTCAGGAGTTGAAGACCAGCCTGGCCAACATGGTGAAACCCCATCTCTACTAAAAATACAAAAATGGGGCTGGGCGTGGTGGCTCACGCCTGTAATCCCAGCACTTTGGGAGGCTGAGGCGGGCAGATCACCTGAGGTCGACTGGGAGTTGAAGACCAGCCTGACCAACATGGAGAAACCCTGTCTCTACTAAAAATACAAAATTAGCCGGGCGTGGTGGCGCATATATATATATATATATTTTTATATATATATTATTTGGCCTGACTTGACTTTTCTTGCCACGTCCCTATCTGTTTAGAGGGACAGTGTCCTGGACCTTAATTTTCGATCTGAGTTTAAGGGTGCAGATCCTTTTTATCAGTGGCTTGGCCCTGGACCTTAATTTTCGATCTGAGTTTAAGGGTGCAGATCCTTTTTATCAGTGGCTTGGCCCTGGACCTTAATTTTCGATCTGAGTTTGAGGGTGCACATTCTTTTTATCAGTGGCTTGGCCCTGGACTAGTAAAGCAGTCTCTCTTCTGTGAAGTGCGATTGTTAGGATATTTCTTATGGGTTTGAATGGGACTGTTGACCAGAAAGCCAAGTGAAAGCCAGTGCTGTTCGCATGGAGTTTCTGAGTGTCAGTGACTGGCCCTGCTGTCTCAGCTGAGGCGGGCCTCCTCATTCCTCTTCTCAAAGGTAGTCAACACTGGAATGTCCTGGAAAGTGTTGAAAAATGTGGACTCCTGGCTTCTACTTGCAGTTACTGTGGCTTACTTTGGATGTGGTATGACCTGGGGATCTGGTTTTGTAATTATCTCCCTAAATGATTCTAACGCTTAGCAAAGTTTGAGAACCACTAGGACCACTAGTTTAATCCAGCTACTTTCCAGTAGAGTTACTTTTTTAAAAAAATTTTTCATTTATTTATTTATTTTTTAGACAGAGTCTCGCTCTGTCACCCAGGCTGGAGTGCAATGGCGTGATCTCAGCTCACTGTAACCTCTGCCTCCCGGGTTCAAGTGATTCTCCTGCCTCAGCCTCCTTAGTAGCTGGGACTACAGGCACGCACCACCATGCCCAGCTAATTTTTGTATTTTTAGTAGAGATGGGGTTTCACCATGTTGGTCAGGCTGGTCTTGAACTCCTGACCTCGTGATCTGCCTGCCTCAGCCTCCCAAAGTGCTGGGATTACAGGTGTGAGCCACTGCACCTGGCCCAGTTTTTTTTTTGAGATGGAGTCTCACTGTCTTGCCCAGGCTGGAGTGCAGTGGTGCAGTCTTGGCTCACTGCAATCTCTGCCCCCTGAGTTCCAGCAGTTCTCCCACCTTAGCCTCCCCAGTAGCTGGAATTATAGGCACGTCCCACTAGGCCTGGCTCTTTTTTGTATTTTTAGTAGAGACGGGGGTTTCACCATGTTGGCCAGGCTGGTCTCCAACTCCTGACCTCAAATGATCCTCCCACCTTGTCCTCCCAAAGTGCTGGTGGTCTGATTCTGTCTCCCAGCCTGGAATGCAGTGATGTGATCGTAGCTCACTGCAGCCTCAAACTCAAGCTTAAGCGATCCTCCCACGTCAGTCTCCTGAGTAGATAGAACTACAGGTGCACACCATCACGCCTGGCTAATTTGGAAAATTTCTGTAGAGTCAGAGGTCTTGCTTTGTTACCCAGCTGGTATTGAACTCTTGACCTCACGTGAGCCTCCCACTCAGCTTCCCAAAGTGCTGAAATTAAAGCTGTGAACCACCGTGTCTGGCCCATTTTAACCATTTTAAAAAGTATGCAATTCAGAGGCATCAAGTATAATTCCAGTGCACAGTCATCACCGCGATCTGTTGAGCTTTTTCCCAGTGGGGTGCATTTTTGACATTCAGGTCTGTCTCCCATGATTTAGCTCCTTGAGGGCAGGGGTGAGTCTCCTGTAGTTTTCTGTGTCCCAGAGGTGCCTAGGAAATGCTGAATTGAATGGTTTCTTATGTGCTTTCAGCCCTTGGCAGGCCTCTGCTGCATCCCTCCTCTGAATTGACCTGGCTGCCTAGCTCTGGGCCTCTAAATGAGTGCCTCTTCTGGACTGGCTGTAGCTTCCTGCCCAGCAGATTCTCTCTCTCTCTTTTTTTTTTTTTTTTTTGAAATGGAGTCTCTGTCGCCCAGGCTGTAGTGCAGTGGCACGATCTTGGCTTACTGCAACCCACACCTCCCAGGTTCAAGCCATCCTCCCACCTCAGCCTCCCTAGTAGCATCAATTACAGTCGCCCACCAACATGCTTGACTAATTTTTTTTTTTTTTTTTTTTGTATTTTTAGTAGAGACAGGGCTTCACCATGTTGGCCAGGCTGGTCTTGAACTCCTGGCCTCAAGTGATCTGCCTGCCTCGGCCTCCCAAAAGGCTAGGATTACAGGTCTGAGCCACCATGCCTGGCCCTACCCACTTGGCTTGGCTGGGCCTGGCTTGGTCTGGCCCCGCCCAGGAGATTCTCTAGCATATGGCACCCCCTGCTGGAGTGGGCTTGTTTGAGACAGAGTCTGGCTCTGTTGCCCAGACTGGAGTGCAATGGTGCGAGCTCAGCTCACTGCAACCTCTACCTTACTGGTTCAAGTGATTCTCCTGCCTCAGTCTCCCGAATAGCTGGGGTTACAGGCGTGTGCCACTACACCTGACTAATTTTTGTATTTTTAGTAGAGATGGGGTTTTGCCATGTTGGCCAGGGTGGTTTCAAACTCCTGGCCTCAAGTGATCCTCCTGCCTCGACCTCCCAAAGTGCTGGGATTACAGGTGTGAGCCATTGTGCCTGGCCAGTGTTCGGTTTTCATTCAGAGAAGTCGGGCTTGGGGCCTAGCTTGTGGCTTGGGTAGGAGGTTTTCCAAGAAACGGGTCCTGTGGGGCAGGTGGACTTCCCAGGAGGCATCTCCTCACCTTTCTGGGCCTCAGTTTCCCTCCTCTGAGAGGCAGGAGTGCTGATGTTCTGGGCTTCTCCATGGCTGCAGGCTCTCTTGGGGCAAGAGAATTGGGCTTCAGGCTGCAGAGGGTCCCTGGGACCTCAGACTCTCAAGAGGGTGGACCCTGCTGGTCTTGCTTTGGTAATTACTGTTCTCTGATTCTCTCCGAGGATGTCCTGGTGTGATTACATAAAGTCTTGCCCAGCCCTTTGTATTCCCCTGAACACACTTTATTTATTTATTTATTTTTGAGACGGAGTCTCGCTGTGTTGCCCAGGCTGGAGTGCAGTGGTGCGATCTCGGCTCACTGCAACCTCTGCCTCAGCCTCCTGAGTAGCTGGGATTACAGGTGTGTGCCACCACGCCTGGCTAATTTTTTGTATTTTTAGTAGAGGTGGGGTTTTACCATGTTGGCCAGGATGGTCTCGATCTCCTGACCTCGTGATCCACCCGCCTTGGCCTCCCAAAGTGTTGGGATTACAGGTGTGAGCCATAGCGCCTGGCTCCTGATCTAGGTGTGGGAGGCTGGCTCTGGGCCCAGCGTCCTCCACACTCCCCTCTGAGAGTGGCCTAGGAAGCGAGGATCCTGACTCCCATGCCCCATTTCTTTCTCTGACTTCCCTGGGGGCGGCTTATTGGAGCCTTACCCTCTTGCCAGTCACACACTGCCTGGCATGGTGGCAGGGTATGGACTTGGGCCTCGTCCCCAAAGGGATGTCAAACCATGGGAAGCTCACTTAGGTATCCTGGAGCACAAAGAGTAATGGTGGCTTCTTACCAATTCACAGGAAATTTGCAGGTGCCATATTATTGTTTTTTTTTGTTGTTTGTTTTTTGAGACAGAGTTTCGCTCTTGTTGCCTAGGCTGGAGTGCGATGGCGTGATCTCAGCTCACCACAACCTCTGCTTCCCGGGTTCAAGTGATTCTTCTGCCTCAGCCTCCCAAGTGGCTGGGATTACAGGTGCGCTCCACCATGCCTGACTGATTTTTGTATTTTTAGTAGAGACGGGGTTTCACCATGTTGGTCAGGTTGGTCTCGAACTCCTGTCCTCATGATCTGCCCGCCTTGGCCTCTCAAATTGCTGGGATTACAGGTGTGAGCCACCGTGCCCAGCCAACCTGGCTAATTTTTAAATTGTTTGTGGAGACTGGGTTTCCCTATGTTGCCTAGGCTGGTCACAAACTCTTGGACTCAAATGATCCACCCTTCTCAGCCTCCCAAAGTGCTGGGATTACTGGCATGAGCCACTGTGCCTGCTTAGCATAATTTGTAAGGGCCCTAGAATTATCTGGATATAAATGAGCTTTCGCTTTTACTTGAAGTCATCAGCTGCATTAGCCCCTAACAAGAGAGTCAGCCTGTCTTTTGAAGCTTTGAAGCCAGGCATTGACTTCTTTTTTTTTTTTTGAGACGGAGTCTTGCTCTGTCACCCAGGCTGGAGTGCAGTGGCACAGTCTCGGTTCACTGCAACCTCCACCTCCCGGGTTCACGCCATTCTCCTGCCTCAGCCTCTTGAGTAGCTGGGACTACAGGCGCCCGCCAACACGCCCGGCTAAATTTTTGTATTTTTAGTAAAGACACGGTTTCACTGTGTTAGCCAGGATGGTCTCCATCTCCTGACTTTGTGATCCGCCCACCTCGGCCTCCCAAAGTGCTGGGATTACAGGCGTGAGCCACCGCGCCCAGCCGCCAGGCATTGACTCCTTTCTAGTTTCCAAATTCCTAGATGGCGTGTCCTTCCAATGTTTCATCTACTTTGAAAATCTGGGCCAGGTGTGGTGGCTCATGCCTGTAATCCCAGCGCTTTGGGAGGCCCAGGCGGGCTGATCACCTGAGTTCAGGAGTTTGAGACCAGCCTGGCTGACATGGTGATTCCCTGTCTCTATTAAAAATACAAACATTAGCCGGGTATGGTGGCAGGCATCTGTAATCCCAGCTACTCGGGAGGCTGAGGCAGATGAATTGCTAGAACCCAGGAGGCGAAGGTTGCAGAGATCATACCACTGCACTCCAGCCTGGGTGACAGAGTGGGACTCTGTCTTAAAAAAAAAACAACAAAAAACCAACAAAAAAAAGAAAATCTGTTGTTTAGTGCGGCCACCTTCATCAGTAATCTGAGCTAGATCTGGAGAACTTGCTCCAGCTTCTCCAGCAGCACTTGCTGCTTCACCTCGTATTTGTACATTATGGAGATGGCTTCTTCCCTTAAACCTCATTAGCCAACCTCTGCTGGCTTCACACTTTTCTTCTGCAGCTTCCTCACCTCTTTCAGCCTTCATGGAGTTGAAGAGAGTTAGGACCTTGATCTGGGTTACGGTGTCTTAAGGAAATGTGGCTGGATTGATTTTCTATCTAGGCCACTAAACTTTATCCCTATCAGCAATAAGCTGTTTCACTTGTAATCTGTGTGTTCCCTGGAACAGCGCTTTTCATTTCCTTCAAGGACTTTTCGTTTGCATTCACAACTTGGCTGTTTGTTGCAAGAGGCCTGGCTTCAGCCTGTCTCAGCTTTCAACATGCCCTCCTCACTAAGCTTAATCATATCTAGCTTTTGAATTAAGAGACTTGGAACTCTTCCTTTCCCTTGAACATTTAGAGGCCCCTGTAGGGATATTAATTGGCTTACCATTTTTTTTTTTTTTTTTTTTTTTGAGATGGAGTGTCACTTTGTTGCCCAGGCCAGAGTGCAGTGGCACGATCTCGGCTCATTGCAACCTCTGCTTCTTGGGTTCAAGTGATTCTCCTGCCTCAGCCTCCGAAGCAGTTGGGACTACAGGCGCCCGCCACCATGCTTGGGTAATTTTTTTTTTTTTTTTGAGACAGAGTTTCACTCTTGTTGCCCAGGCTTGGTTCAAGTGATTCTCCTGCCTCAGCCTCCTGAGTAGCTGGGGTTACAGGTGCGCGCCACCATGCCCAGCTAATTTATGTATTTTTAGTAGAGACGGGGTTTTGCTGTGTTGGCCAGGCTGGTCTCGAACTCCTGACCTCAGGTGATCCGCCCGCCTTGGCCCCCCAAAGTGCTGAGATTACTGGCATGAGCCACTATGCCCGGCCAATTTTTGTATTTTTTTTTTTTTTTTTTTTTAGTAGAGATGGGATTTCACCCCATTGGGCAGGCTGGTCTTGAACTCCTGACCTCAGGTGATCTGCCCACCTCGGCCTCCCAAAGTGCTGGGATTACAGGCATGAGCCACTGCGCCTGGCCTAATTAGCTTACTTTCAATATTGTTTTGTCTCGGAATAGGGAGGCCCAAGGAGAGAGAGAGAGACAGGGAATAGCTGGTCAGTGGAGCAGTCAAATCACACGCAACATTTATCGATGAAGTTCACCGTCTGACATAGGCACGATTTGTGGTGCTGCAAAACAATTGCTGTAGTAACATAAAAGATCATTGATCACAAATCAGTATAACAGATGTAATAAGAATGAATAAATTTGAAATATTGTGAGAATTGCCAAAATGTGGCAGAGGCGTGAACTAAATGCATGCTGTAGGGAAAATGGCCCAATAGGCTTGCTCAGTGCAGGGGCACCGTGATCCTTCAGTTTGTGAAAAGTGCTGTATCTGCAAAGCGTATGAAGCAGAGCGCAGTGAGACGTGGTGCAGCCCGGCTTCGCACTTGTTCGGGAGAGCACCGTGGCTAAGATGCAGTTTACTGTCGTGAGGTCAGACAATCTAGTGGCAAGTCAGGTTGGCCAGGCGCGGTGGCTCACGCCGATAATCCCAGTACTTTGGGAGGCCGAGGAGGGAGGATCACTTGAGCCCAGGAGTTGGAGACAAGCCTAGGTAATATAGTGAGACCCTGTCTCTATGAAAAAATTCTTTTAAAAAATCAGCCAGGTGTGGTTGTTGTGGACCTGTAGTCCCAGCTACTTGGGAGGCTGAGGTGGGAGGATTGCCTGAGCCCAAGAGGCAGAGGTAGATTGCAATGAGCTGTGACCACTTCATTGCACTCCAGCCTGGGCAACAGAGTGAGACCCTGTCTTAAAAAAAAAAAAAAAGGCCGCCTGGGTTCAAGTCGATCACCTTTTGCTGTGTGACCTTGAGTGAGTTTCTCTGTGCCTCAGTGCCAACATTAATATGAAGATAGGATTTACTTTGTAGGGTGGTTGTGAGGAAGAAGGGTGATGTGGGTGAAGTTCTTGGCACAGTGCCTGGAAGTGAGCTCTTACCAACTGGCACTGTCATCAGGATCGTGGCTTCCATGGAGTTTGAGATTCTCCCTTAGTCCTCTTGCATCTTGGCTCGGCACATGCACTTTCTGATCCCCTGGCCCATTCATTCATTCCTTGGTGTGTGTGGTCCCTCAGCAGCCTCCTCCAGCTCTATGGCTTCAAGTCACATGTCTGGTCAGAAACTCTCCAGAGCTTCGTGACCTCCCCCGGAAATACTTGGTGCCTCCCCATGGGTGGCTGAGGCATCTGAGTCCAAAGCAGGCCCCACAGAACTGCCCTGTGTTCTCTGCCTGAGTGTGACCTCACATCTGGGGATGCCCTGTCCACAGGTTCTCAGTGCAGATCCCAGGGTCACCCTGGATTCCCTTCTTTCCATGATTCCCAGAGTCCAACACGTCTTCTTGGGCTTTACTTGCTCTGTTTCCCCAGCTGGAGTGCAGTGGCACATTCAACGGCTCACTGCAGCCTCCACTTCCTGGGCTCAAGCAATCTTCCCACTTTAGCCTTCTGAGTAGCTGGGGACTACAGGATGCGCCGTCATGCCTGGCACATTTTTTTTTTTTTTTTTTTTTTTTTTTTTTTTTTGAGATGGAGTCTTACTCTGTCACCCAGGCTGGAGTGCAGTGGCACGATCTTGGCTCACTGCAACCTCCACCCCCGAAGTTCAAGCGATTCTCCTGCCTCAGCCTCCTGAGTAATTGGGATTACAGGCGCCTGCCACTGCGCCTGGCTAATTTTTTTGTATTTTTAGTAGAGACGAGGTTTCATCATCTTGGCCAGGCTGGTCTTAAACTCCTGACCTCGTGATCCACCCGCCTCGGCCACCCAAAGTGCTGGGATTATAGGCCTGAGCCACTGCGCCCGGCTTCTGGCAAATTTTTAATTGTTTTGTAGGTACAGAGTTTCTCTCTGTTGCCCAGGCTGGTCTCAAACTCCTGGACTCAAGTGATCCTCTTGCCTCAGCCTCCTAAAGTGCTGGAATTACAGGCGTGAGCCACTGCACTTGGGCAGTTTTCCTCCATAACATTTTATTCTGGCCCACGACACTCCTTCCTCAAGCTTTCCACTTGGCTGGCTCCTTCATGTCCTTCACATCTCAGTTCAAATGCCACCTCCCTAAGAGGCCACCCTTGCCATCCCATCCAGACAGCCTCCCTGACTGTTTCCTTCCTTTCTCGTGCCTCTGCATGTGCTCAGTGCTGTGTGGATTTGGTGTTTTTTTGTTGTTTATTCATCTCTTCCCCACCCCTGTGTAAGCGCCTGGGGCACAAGAATCTTACACATTTTCTTTTCTGCTGTGTCCTCATTACCCAGACAATGCCTGGCAAGTAGATGCTCAATAAGTAATTTTTTTTTTTTTTTGAAATGGAGTCTCGCTCTGTCACCTAGGCTGGAGTGCAGTGGCGCGATCTTGGCTCACTGCAAGCTCTGCCTCCAGGTTCACGCCATTATCCTGCCTCAGCCTTCCTGAGTAGCTGGGACTACAGGCACCCACGACCATGCCCGGCTAATGTTTTTGTATTTTTAGTAGAGATGGGGTTTCACTGTATTATCCAGGATGGTCTCGATCTCCTGACCTCGTGATCCACCCGCCTCAGCCTCCCAAAGTGCTGGGATTACAGGCGTGAGCCACTGCGCCCAGCCTCAATAAGTAATTTTTTTTTCTTTTTTTTTTTTTTTTTTTGAGACAGTCTCCCTCCATAGGCCAGGCTGGAGTGCAGTGGCGTGATATTGGCTCAGTGCAACCTCTGCCTCCCGGGTTCAAGCAGTTCTCCTGCCTCAGCCTCCTGAGTAGCTAAGATTACAGGCACGTGCCACCACATCTGGCTAATTTTTTTTTTTTTTTTTTTGAGACGGAGTCTCGCTTTGTTGCCCAGGCTGGAGTGCGGTGGCATGATCTAGGCTCACTGCAAGCTCCACCTCCTGGGTTCACACCATTCTTCTGCCTCAGCCTCCCGAGTAGCTGGGGCTACAGGTGCTCGCCACCATGCCCAGCTAATTTTTTGTATTTTTAGTACAGATTGGGTTTCACCGTGTTAGCCAGGATGGTCTCGATCTCCTGATCTTGTGATCCACCCGCCTCGGCCTCCCAAAATGCTGGGATTACAGGTGTGAGCCACTATGCCCAGCATTTGTGTGTGTGTGTGTGCGTGTGTGTGTATAAATGAACATCTGCTTTGTGCCAAATACCATGCAAAGTGCTGGGGATACAAAGATCAGACAGAGTGTTATGCTGGGGGGCTCACGGTTCACTAGGACACAGATAAGCAGAGAGAATTGAGTGGCCTGTGGAGGTGAGGGTAGGTACCAGTGCTGAGGCCTCTGTGTTCAGAAGAGAACTGTCCTGGTGAGTCCGACCCCCTTCCTTCCTCCGGGCTTGCCTCCTGGCCCAGCTTGAATCCCGCATGAGATGGGAAGGAGGGAGTGTGGCAGTCCAGGGCCTTGTCATTGTCCCTTGAGCAGCCACCCGAGGAGAGCCCCTCACAGATAGCAGCAATCACCATGATTGCTTCTGCCCAGAGAGCCTTCGTTTGGTGCAGATTGGGCATGGCTGTAAGAAAGGGAGGCTGGCCTCTCCTTCCCTGTTCTGATGTTTGTACCTGTGCCAGGTACAGCTGTAAGCAGGGGACCAGGAATAGTAGGCGTGGTGGCAGGGTGGAGAGCAAGGCCTCTGGGGGCGGTGCTCTGCCTCCCACCCAGCAGCTCATAGTGGATGCTGAAGCTGCTGTTGCTCACCTGGGTGCTGGGAGGGCTGCCTGCTGAGGGAGGGCCTGGTGGTGTGAAGCTGGGGTGTTCATGGGCATCAGACCATGTGTCTGCCAGGGTGCTGCTGTGAGCCGATGTGGTTCTGCCTGCCCTCCGTGTCTTCAGAAATGGAGCCCTCTGACTCCTCCGAATTGTACCAAAAATCTTGGGCACGGTCTCACTGGCCTGTGTGGGCCACTTGGCCAGCCCTGAATTGGTCACTGTGGCTGAGGTAGGGACACAGTGCTCTGATTGGCTGGCACTGTTTGATTGTGAGACATAGGAGAATCAAGGGGCCATCTCCAACCAAGACCTCACTGAGAGAGGCCCCTAGCCTGAGACCCACAGCAGCAAGGAGGGGGTCAAGCAGGAGGGGCAGGCAAGGGGCTGGGCGGGGGCTGTGCGAGGACAGCTGGGTGGTGACACTTGTTTTCACCCTCGCCCCAGAAAAGTTGCCAGACGTCCAGCATTGCCACTGCCAGTGCATCCGCTCAGGCCAGGAATCATGTGGACGCCCAGGTGCAGACGGAGGCCCCTGTGCCTGTCAGCGTGCAGCCCCCGTCCCGGGACGACATACCCCGGCTCGCAGCCTTTCTTCGGAGAGTAGAGGCCATGGTCATCCGAGAGCTGAACAAGAATTGGCAGAGCCACGCGTTTGATGGCTTCGAGGTGAACTGGACCGAGCAGCAGCAGATGGTAGGGGATGGGCTGGTGCAGCCTTGGGTCGAGCCCCTGCCCCACTTCTGTCTCCCCTTGTTTTCCTTCCCACAAATAACAGCTGTGCCAGTCGTCATCACGGCCAGCAATTACCAGGTTCTAATGTCCTGCCTGGTACTGGGCTAGGTTCCCTAAGAATAAGTCAGTGAGCCTTCACTGCTGACCTTGAGGTTGGTGTTGTTCTGTCCACTTTACAGTTAGGGAGATGGACACCCTATGTGGAAGTAACGTCCAGTGTGAAACTGAGAGGGTGAGCAGTGGAGGCAGGCTAGAGCCTGGGTGGCCCAGCTGCCCTGCCTCCCCATGTACAGTGCAGTGAGGGCCTTCTTTGGGCCAGGCACAGTTTAAGAATGTCTCCTTGGCCAGGTGTGGTGGCTCACGCCTGTAATCCCAGCCCTTTGGGAGGCTGAGGCGGGTGGATCACGAGGTCAGGAGATCAAGACCATCCTGGCTAACACAGTGAAACCCCGTCTCTACTAAAAATACAAAAAAAAATTAGCCAGGTGTGGTGGCGGGCACCTATAGTCCTAGCTACTCGGGAGGCTGAGGCAGGAGAATGGCGTGAGCTCGGGAGGCGGAGCTTTCAGTGAGCCGAGGTCGCGCCACTGCACTCCAGCCTGGGCGACAGAGCGAGACTCCGTTTCAAAAAAAAAAAAAAATGAATGTCTCCTGTGGTATCTTCTTCACTCCTCAAAACAACTGTATGAGGCCGGGCGCAGTGGCTCGCACCTGTAATCCCAGCACTTTGGGAGGCCAAGGTGGGCAGATCACCTGAGGTCAGGAGTTAGAGACCAGCCTGGCCAACATAGTGAAACCCCCTCTCTACTAAAAATACAAAAATTAGCCGGGCATGGTGGCCCACGTCTGTAGTTCCAGCTACTCGGGAGGCTGAGGCAGGAGAATCGCTTTAACCCGGGAGACAGAGGTTGCAGTGAGCTGAGACTGCACCACTGCACTCCTGCCTGGGCGACAGAGCAAGACTCCATCTCAAAAAAAGACAAAAAAAAAACAAACAAAACAACTGTATGAGGTAGTGCTATTATAATCTTCAGTTTATAGATGAGGCTGAGAGAGGTTAAGTGCCTTGTCCAGGTCCACACAGCTATGCCCTGGCTGAGCCAGAATTTGAACCCCAGTCTCCGGTTTCACTACCACGCTCTGGGTCATCTGCCCTCCAGGTACAGTCCAGAGTCATGACCCTGTAAATTCTGATGGCCAGTTGGGCAGACAGCATTGGGTTTGAGATGAGGGAGCTTTTGTCTTTTTCTTTTTTTTTATTTTTTTGAGACGGAGTCTCGCTCTGTCACCCAGGCTGGAGTGTAGTGGCACGATCTTGGCTCACTGCAACCTCTGCCTCCCGGGTCCAAGCGATTCTCCTGTCTTAGCCTCCTGAGCAGCTGGGATTACAGGCGCCCGCCACCACGCCCAGCTAATTTTGTATTTTTGGTAAAGCCGGATTTCACCATTGCTGGTCAGGTTGGTCTCGAATTCCTGACCTCAGGTGATCTGCCTGCCTCGGCCTCCCAAAGTGCTGTGATTACAGGCGTGAGCCACCGCGCCTGGCCAAAAAAATTTTTTTAGAGTTAGGGTCTTCCTATGTTGCCCAGGCTGTAGTTCAGATGGGCTCAAGAGATGCTCCTGCCTCAGCCTCCTGAGATGATTTTTTACAAAGTATAAACATTTCTTGAACCAAAACCCAGATCAAGAAAGTGAACATTATGAGGCCTGCAAGAGCTTCCTTCCACCTCCTAGCCCACTGTATAGCTTTGTCTGAAAATAATAGGTTCACGCGAGTCGTGGCTTGGATTGGTGCTGCGTTCCTTTTTACAGCTGCATGGTGTTCCGTCGACAGACCACATTCATTTAGCCACTCATCAGCTGATGGACATTTGGGCTGTTCCCCTTTTTGGCTATAGTGAGTCATGCTCCTGTGGACATTGGTGTACAGATGTCCATGTGGACATGAGTTTTCATTTCTCTTGGGTCTAAACTTAGGAATAGAGTTGCTGGTCCTGGTCTCCTGCCAGCTTGTTCTCCACAGCAGAGGCACCTCTTGCACATGCTGCAGCAGTGCACGGGGTGTGCTGTGGAGCTCTTTGTGGAGTGTGGAGTCTTTCCAGTGGATAGTTTTTTTTAATTTTTTTACAAAATGAATTTTTTTTTTTTTTTTTTTTTTTTTTTTGAGACAGGGTCTTGCTCTGTTGCTTAGGCTTGAGATCAGCAGTGCAACCTCTGTCTCCTGGGTTCAAGTGATCCTCCCACCCCAACTTCCTGAGTAGCTGGGATTGCAGGCTCTGGCTCCTATGCCCAGCTAATTTTTGTGTTTTTGGTAGAGATGGGGTTTCACCATCTTGCCTATGCTGGTCTTGAACTCCTGAGCTCAAGCTATCCTCCTGCCTCAGCCTCCCAAAGTGCTGAGATTACAGGCGTGAGCCATCGTGCCTGGCCTTCAGTAGATAGTTTCTTTATGTAGAATCATGAGGTCAACAGATCTGAAACGTCAGAGGATCTGAGAGGCTGTTTGGATTCCTGGCACACACCACTTCCTGGGTAGCTGCTGCCTACCCCTGGCTAGGCTGGTCGTCAGCCTCCTCACACGTGGCTCTGGCCGGCTTTGGGGCTGAAAGCAAGATGCTAGAGCTTGACAAAAAATTGTGTGCAGGCAGGCACAGCGGCTCACTCCTGTCATCTCAGCACTTTGGGAGACCGAGGCAGGCAGATCACCTGAGGTCAGGAGTTCGAGACTAGCCTGGGCAACATGGTGAAACCCCATCTCTGATAAAAATACAAAAATTAGCCAGGTGTGGTGGCGCTCGCCTGTAATCCCAGCTACTTGGGAGGCTGAGGCATGAGGATCACTTGAACCCGGGAGGTGGCAGTTGCAGTGAGCGGAGATTGTACCATTGCATTCCAGCCTGGGCCACAGAGTGAGACTGTCTCAAGAAAACCAACCAACTAACCACAATCACCAACAAAAAATCATGTGTGTGTAGCACAGCGTGATGTCGGATGGTTTGCTTGACCCCTTGTACTTGGCTGCGTTGAGCACTTTTATGCTGCTGGGCAACCATCCCCACCTTCCTGCTGCAGCCCCTGAGGCTTGGAAACTGTGGAGTGTGCCTGTGAGGCAGCCACTGCTCTGAGCGGGAGCCTGGTCGGCCTTGCTTCTTAGGCCATGCCTTCTGGGCTTCTGGAGACATCCTGCTGGGGCAGATGTGGGGATGAACGTGCCACATTTTCCTCTAGGCCTGGCTGATGGACTTGAGGGCCTCTAGGGCCAAGGGTGGCCTGGCCTAGGTGGGGTTGGTTAGGCAGTCACGAGGCCCCCTGCTGGTGGCTTTGGGACTCAGGGTTGGGGATGTCTCCGCAGGTGTCTTGTCTGTATACCCTGGGCTACCCGCCAGCCCAAGCGCAGGGTCTGCATGTGACCGGCATCTCCTGGAACTCCACTGGCTCCGTGGTGGCCTGTGCCTACGGCCGGTGAGTGGCAGCGGGGGGTGGGTGAGGGGCAGCGCGCCACCCCAGGACCCTCGTTGGGCCTTGTCTCTGTAGCTGCACAGGGAAGGGTTGGTTCCAAGAGCTTGGCCATCCTGGGAGTCTCTTCTGAAGGCTTCCTGGGCAGAGTTGACAACAAGTGGCAGAAGAGCAGGCAGTGGGGCTGAGTGCCAGGACCACCCTCCCCCCTGCCTGGCGGCCCTGGGCCTGCCTGCCTCGCCCGCCCCACCAGCTGCTTTCCCATCCTGCATGGCATGGACCGTCCTTGGTGCCTGGGGACCGTTTTCCAGAGAATGCCAAACCCTTGGGGTGCTAGAGTGGAGCGTGGGCCACTTCAATACCCAGAGTAGTGTCTGGTGGTGACAAGGACACAGCGAGTGTGTCAGGGGCTAGTGGGGAGAGAGGTGGGGTGGGTGATAGGAGCCCCATCCAGGGGCACAGCCGGCTGAAGCCTGTCCCTGCACAGGCTGGACCATGGGGACTGGGGCACGCTTAAGTCCTTTGTGTGTGCCTGGAACCTGGACCGGCGAGGCCTGTGTCCCCGGCAGCCGTCGGCCGTGGTGGAGGTCCCCAGCGCTGTCCTGTGTCTGGCCTTCCACCCCACGCAGCCCTCCCACGTCGCAGGTGAGCTGCCTGCTGCGTCCACCTCCTCTCCTCTCAGGGCTTCCCGCCCTGCAGAGGGCACAAGGGAGCTTTCCATGGGCCCTTTGTCCCGGAGACAGGAAGGCGGGCCCTGACCCCCTCAGCCTAGAGTCCAGGTGAAGGTCTGCAGTGAGCCCTGAGGGGTGGAACTCGGGGGAGGAGTCAGGAAGGGGGCCAGGGTCGGGGCCAGGGCTGGGGGCTGTGGAGAGGTCAGAAGAGGCAGGTGCCTTTGGGAAGCCGTCAGTGGTAGGGGGCAGGCAACGCTGGAGGGAGCTGCCAGGCGCAGGGCAGGGGTGTCCGGCAAAGCTCCCTGGGGTACAGCAGGGGAGCTGGGGACTAGGACTCTCCCTCTGCGGGGATGACTTCCAGCCAAGTGGCTCTGCGCCTGGCCCTGGCCCTGGAGGTGGGCTGGGGTGGGTGTTTGGTCAGGAATTCAGGCTGGGGGTGGGGCTGAGCCTCTGCCCAGGCCCACTGTCCCTGCAGGAGGGCTGTACAGTGGTGAGGTGCTGGTGTGGGACCTGAGCCGTCTTGAGGACCCGCTGCTGTGGCGCACAGGCCTGATGGATGACACCCACACAGACCCTGTGTCCCAGGTCAGGGCAGGGGCTACCGGGCGGGGTGGGCCCTGAGGCAGAGCTGGGGAGAGGGCGCCCACTCTCCTAGGAAGGTCACCCGGGCGTTGGCAGTTGGACAGCTGCCTCCTGCATTCTCGGAGCTCCCACAGCATGAGTCACCCCCGTCAGGAGCCACTCCCAGGGCCCTGTGGCCATTCCCAGCCTCCTCTGCAGGCACCAAGTGAGCAGCGCTGGGATTCTGGGACTGGAGAGGGCCCTGGGAACCCTCCAGGCCTGCCCCCTGGTGGGTGAGCCTGGCTCTGGGTCCTCCTGGAGAATTCTTTTTTTCCTGGAAGAGAGGGAGGGTGGGGGTGGAGCGTGACACCTGGGCAGGTGTCCCTTGTCTCCATCCTGGCCCTGCATGCTGTCAACTCAGGTGGTGTGGCTGCCCGAGCCCGGGCACAGCCACCGCTTCCAGGTGCTGAGTGTGGCCACCGACGGGAAGGTGTTGCTCTGGCAGGGCGTTGGGGCAGGTCAGCTGCAGCTCACAGAGGGCTTCGCCCTGGTCATGCAGCAGCTGCCACGGAGCACTAAGCTCAAGAAGGTACGTGGGCACCCGGAAACTGCCTGGCCTGTGCCGGTGAGCCTTGGGGGCGGGAAGGTGTGGCAGCGGGCCTGACTTGCTGTGATCTCCCCTCCTGTTCTCTAGCTCTGTTGGGACAGTGCCATCTGATGCCCTTGGCTCTGACCCTGCTGCTGCCATTTCTCCACAGCATCCCCGCGGGGAGACCGAGGTGGGTGCCACGGCAGTGGCCTTCTCCAGCTTTGACCCCAGGCTGTTCATTCTGGGCACGGAAGGCGGCTTCCCGCTTAAGTGTTCCCTGGCAGCTAGAGAGGCAGCCCTCACGCGGATGCCCAGCTCCGTGCCCCTGCGGGCCCCAGCAGAGTTTACCTTCTCCCCCCACGGCGGTCCCATCTATTCTGTGAGCTGTTCCCCCTTCCACAGGTAGGTAGGGGAGGCCTGGGGCACAGTGGGGCCGGGGTGTCCCTGCCCTGTGGGTCTCTAGCCTGCCAAGCCTCATGACGAACTGCTTCAAGTGCTTGCCCTCTGCCTACCCTGAGACCCGTGTTCAGGTCTTTGGTGGTTGGCCCAGGCATCGTCCCTTCTCTAATGAGAGGACCAACTCCAGGCTCAGGGACCTGGGAGGCCCTTCACGAGCCTGGCAGCCCAGGAGGGGTCTGGTGTTGGGGGCCAGCACCACCCAGACCCCAGCACCAATTCCCTTGCCTGGCCCCCTGCATCCCATCTAGGAATCTCTTCCTGAGCGCCGGGACTGATGGGCATGTCCACCTGTACTCCATGCTGCAGGCCCCTCCCCTGACTTCGCTGCAGCTCTCCCTCAAGTATCTGTTTGCTGTGCGCTGGTCCCCAGTGCGGCCCTTGGTTTTTGCAGCTGCCTCTGGGGAAGGTAGGAAGGGGCTGCTAGGCCTGGATCTCTTTAAGGGGTGGGTGGTCTGGGCCCTGCTTTTACCTGGGGTTCTGGGTTGGGGAGAGACTGCATGTAGGGATAAGGACGGCTTCCCTCCAGCAACCCAACTCAAAGCAACTGTGGCTGCACACGACAGGATTGAACCCAGGCGTTAGCCTCCTCCTGCCATGTGGTTGGTCTCTAGAGTTTCTCTTACTCAACGTATCTCTCTTTGCAGGTGACGTGCAGCTGTTTGATCTCCAGAAAAGCTCCCAGAAACCCACAGTTTTGATCAAGCAAACCCAGGATGAAAGCCCTGTCTACTGTCTGGAGTTCAACAGCCAGCAGACTCAGCTCTTGGCTGCGGGCGATGCCCAGGGCACAGTGAAGGTGTGGCAGCTGAGCACAGAGTTCACGGAACAAGGGCCCCGGGAAGCTGAGGACCTGGACCGCCTGGCAGCGGAGGTGGCGACCTGAGGGGTCCCGGGAGGCGGGTGCAAGCCTTTGCTGTGCCGAGCCTTGTGTTTCTGACGTAAGCTGAATGAAGAAAAGCAAAGCTTTGGGGGAAGTCATCATTTATTTGTCTTTTACATGAAAACACATTTGGGGGAGGGTGGGAGAGAGAACAAGGGGAGGAGCCAGCTGCTTCGATTTTCTGAAGGCGGAATGAGGGCAGCTGCTTCAAGACATAGATTTGGGTCCCCACAGTGACGTGGTGATTGTGACTGGACCGGAAGCGGGTTAGTGAAGCACCATTTTCTACTAAGTCTTATTCCAAGCTAAGCAGGCTTAAGGTTACAGTGGAAAGTGAGAGCACACAGAGGAGCGGACATGCAGCAAGGTGACGCGGGGCAAGCAGCGAGGGGTGGGAGACCCAGGGAGCGGCTCAGTTCACAAAAAGCGAGCGGGTGAACTCCACGTAGTCGAACGCGGTGGGGAGCTCGCGGCCCTTGCCGTCCACGTAGGGCTTCATGTGGGAGACGCAGTAGTCGGCTTGTTCCCGGGTCAGGTTCTGTGGGGCAAGAGATGGCACCTGGTGCCTAAGCCAGCTGCACCCACTTCCAACCCGACCTCCCAGGTCTCAGGATGCTGGGGGCTCAGAGCTCAGAGCTGCTGCTATGAGCAGATCCAGGACTTCTGTCCATACTGAGAGTTTGATTTGTAAATGGGGAGAAAACTCCTATACCCAGCACAGGGCCGGTTGCCCCAGACTCAGCTCTGCCACAAATTTGGCTTTAGTTTTCCAAAGGACACTTCTTCACCCACCTTCTAAGGCCCATACCTGGTAGAGCTCCTCCTTGGTCACGTAAGGCTTTCCCTCTGAGCTGAGGGCCCGGAAGGCGCTCTCGATCTCCTCGCTGGACTTGACGTTCTCAGTTTCGCGGCTGATCATGAAAGCCATGTATTCTTGCAGGGAGACGTGGCCATCTCTAGGGGGAGGAGCAAGAGCCTGAGCAGGGAGGGCAGGTGGGGGCTCAGGACGGAGGCTCACAGCACCTGGCCTTAGTTTACCTGTTTGGATCCACCGTGTCCAGGATTGCCTCGAACTCAGGGTCAGGTTCCCCTTCCTCCACCATGGGCAGGTCATAGCCCAGGGAGCGCAGGCAAGATTTGAACTCCTGATGGTTCAGCCTGCCAGACTTGTCCTTGTCAAAATGTCTGCAGCACAAAGCCGAGGGCAGCTCAGCACACATCCCTGCTGCCGAACACCCCCCACCCAGCCAGGGCGAGTAGGGCTGAACTCAACTCACTTAAACATCATGCTGAATTCTTTGAGGGCCTCCTCAGTCACACCTGTTGTGTTCCTGGAAGAAAAACAGAAATTAGGGAGCAGACCCTCCACACAGCAGGTGACCGTGTCTTTTCCTCCCCCCAGCCTCCCTGAGGCTGTGAGCCTGGCCCACAGCCCTCCCGGGTACCTGGCCTGGATCTGCTGCTCCAGGTTGTGCTGCATGCGCATGCCCAGCTGGTCCAGCTGGTCCCACTGCTGGGCCAGGCCCACGGTGCTGTGCTCCGTGTACTTGTTGTCCAGGATGAGGGCCTCCTCCATGGCGGCCCCCAGGTCCTCGATCTTTTTGAGCTGACTTCTCATGGCTCGGATTTCCTGGTGCTTGCGCTGCAGGGGTGGGGAGCACAGATGCTCAGACACGGGCCCTCAGCTCAGTCACCAGCCCAGGAGCCACTTACTGCCCTCCGGTTCCTGCTCCAGGCCTGGCCTGAGACCTCGTAAAACAAGAACATTCTAGGAATAGTGGGATGGGGTGAAGCTGAAGAAATCCCAACCACCTCAATAGAGGGAGAGACTTTAAATGTGAGGGTTCCAAAGCAGCTGGTAGACCTGCCAGGGGGCAGTGCACACCAAGGACAAGTATAGTGAGGACTCCAGGGAGCAGTGGCCAAAGATTTTTATTTTTAAATTTTTTTTGAGATGGAGCCTAGGCTAGAGTGCAGTGGCGCGCAATCTTGGCTCACTGCAACCTCCCGGGTTCAAGTGATTCTCCTGCCTCAATCTACTGAGTAGCTGGAATTATAGATGCCCATCACCACAGCCGCCTAATTTTTGTATTTTTAGTAGAGGCGAAGTTTCACTGCATTGACTAGGCTGGTCTTGAACTCCTAGGCTCAAGAGATCCGCCTGTCTTGGCCTCCCAAAGTTCTGGGATTATAGGCATGAGCCACTGCACCCAGCCTTATTTTTAAGACAAGGTCTTGCTATATTGCCCATGCTGGACTTTGGGCAGGTGTAGGCCACTGTGCCCAGATAATTTTTTTCAGATGGGGTTTCACTCTTGTCACCCAGGCTGGAGTACAATGGCCTGATCTCGGGTCACTGCAACCTCTGCATCCCAGAATCAAGTGATTCTTCTGCCTCAGCCTCCCGAGTAGCTGGGATTACAGGTGCCTGCCACCACACCCAGCTAATATTTTGTATTTTTAGTAGAGATGGGGTTTCACCATGTTGGCCAGGCTGGTCTCGAACTCCTGACTTCAAGCAATCCACCCGCCTCGGCTTCCCAAAGTGCTGGGATTACAGGCGTGAGTCACCACACCCAGCCCCAAAGACTTTCTTTAAAGTGAAGAGCCATCGGCCGGGTGTGGTGGCTTACGCTTGTAATCCCAGCACTTTGGGAGGCCGAGGTGGACAGATCCCTGGAGATCAGGAGTTCCAGACCAGCCTGGCCAATACGGCAAAACACTGTCTCTACTAAAAATATAAAAATTAGGCCAGATGTGGTGGCTCACGCTTGTAATCCCAGCACTTTGGGAGGCCGAAGTGGGCAGATCACCCGAGGTCAGGAGTTTGAAACCAGCCTGCCTGGCCAACATGGTGAAACCCCGTCTCTACTAAAAATACAACAATTACCCAGGTGTGGTGGTGGGCGCCTGTAATCCCAGCTACTTGGGAGGTTGAGGCAGAAGGATCACTTGAACCCAGGAGGTGGAGGTTACAGTGAGCTGAGACCACGTCCATGGCACTCCAGCCTGGGCAACAAGAGTGAAACTCCATCTCAAAAGATAAACAAAAATTAGCCAGATGTGGTGGCACACATCTGTAGTCCAGCTATTTGGAAGGCTGAGGCAGGAGAATTGCTTGAACCCGGGAGGCGGAGGTTGCAGTGAGCCAATATCGCACCACTGCACTCCAGCCTGGGCGAGAGAGTGAGATTCCATGAAGAAAGATAGTGAAGAGCCCTAGACTGCTTTAGGCCAAAGGAAAAGGGTATAATAGCACATCTGGTTCCTGACTTTAAACCAGGAAGGGAAGGGGTACCCTGGGGGGGTCGCTGGGTGAAGGGTCTCTGCTGGGCCAGAGCCCCACGGGCACTTACTTTGGTAGCTTCAAGCTGGGATTCGAGGGTCCCCGACTCTTCCACCATACAGGACCTAAACATGGAAGGACAGTGAGGAAAGGGGCCTGCTCCCAGCTGGCCGAGAGCTCAGAATGAACCTTCTCTCAGAGAGAGCAATGCCTGGCAACCTCACATTCCTTTTAAGGAAACCAAACCTAACTGCAATTGGCCATCTTTACCTAATGGGCCCCAGGGAGGGCAGGGAGCATTTCTCCCGTTTTAGAGATGGGAAGCTGCTGCCTTGGTGTGGGCCAGGGCTGAGCCCACTCATCTTGCTCCCAAGGCCAGGATGACTCAGGAATGGAGTTTAGATTCCCCCATGGGTGCAGGGCGGCTGCAGGCCTGTCTGAGCATCCTCTCTGCAGCCATGTGGGGGATGGGACACCCTGACACCTGACAGACAGGAGACCTCAGGGCAGAGGGGAGGCTGAGAACCTAACAGCCTCCCCATAGAAACTGGGTGTCTGGCAAGGTTCCTGAGGAGGGAGCCCCATTCTAGGGGGAATGACAGCACGACCCTGCAGACAAAGGACACAAGTGGAGTGCTGGGAGATCACGACCAACTGTGCCAAAAGGAGGGAGATGGCTGTGACTAAGCCCCAGATCCCGGTTCCATCCTCTAGACACAGCCAGGGAGGGAGCCTTCTCTCTAGGACCAAGTTCTGAGAGCAGATGGGCTCTGGGGAGCCTCCTTCCCAAGAGAACACAGTGCCAGGCCACAGAGGCTACCAGTAAACAAAGACAACAAACGAGTTAGGGTTACGTGCAGGGACGAATTCACACGGTGCGTGTGGCCTTGGTGGGGTTTTAGCCCAGGCTCCCCTGTACCCACATTCGCCCCAACCTACCCTTTTAAAACCCAGCGAGCCAGGGTTAGCTCTGCAATTTCCCCAAGTTCAAAGTGCTCTAGCAAGGCAAGACACCAGGCTTCCTCCTACCCCAGCAGGTCAGACTCACAGTCATGCCATGTCCCCCCGGGGAAAATGCCCCCCAGGACCTGGGGGCAGGAGGCTGGGTGCCGGTGCAGTGGGAGGACAGACCCCTCCTTCCCAAGCGGCCGAGGGCGGCAGGTTAGTCAGGGTGGAGCCGCCTGGGGATGTCAAGAGTGCATCAGTAAAGCCACAGTGAGGTAAGAAGAGAAATAAGGAGAAAAACCTTCCAGACAGATCATCCCCAACTTCATACTGATAGACACGAATGACCCGACGATATGCTATGCTATTCAAAGAAAAGAAACCAAATGAATACACCAAAGGGAGGGGAGGCAAGAGCACACTGCAACAGACACACAAGGCCCAAGCTGGCAGGGCGCAGGCAAGGGCAACCTGGTACTCGGCGGGTACCTGGAGGCAGCAGGCCCAATGGCTCACCCCAGGCAGCTCACACTAGGAAAGGGCAAGACGGGCAGGGCTTGGGAGGAGCCATAAGGTGAGGGGAGCGTGGCACCTCACGGAGACAAGAGCAAGACCAGCAGACACAGCCATGGGGCAGGGAGGGGAGTCAGGTGGCCAGGGTGTCCTACGGGCACAGGCCGGAAACTGCGATCCCTACGTCCCCAGCTGCTCTGCCATCAGAATGAGTGCCCAGCTGGATGGGTCTATTTCTCCCTTGTCCGCCTATACAGGCTTGATGTGCCTGTGTGCAGAGCCTCAGGAGTGCAGGCTAAGCCACTCCAGTCCCACCAGCCCTGGCTTTCACAGCGGGCTTGGCAGATTACAAAGATGACCCGCCCAGGCAGAGGCCCCAGGCCAAGCAGAGAAGCCCCTGCCGGGACTGGGCGGGACAGCCCTGCTCCTCCCTGGGGCTCCTCCCACGTCCTGTCTATCACATCATAACAGGTGCATTTTTGCCTTCTATTAGGGCGGACAGTTCTTGTTACCCTCCCTGACCCCAGGAAAGTAAAGTGGCAGCCTCAGCTACTTGGGGGGTGTCAGTGCCCAGCCCTTCTCAGCTGTGGACTTACCGTACCCTGCCTGAGCCCCCAACACTGCCATCTGCTTCATGCCCACTGACCACTGTTGGACACGCTGGGGAAGCAGAGGTGAGAGCCCAACAGAGCCCAGTGGCTGGACAGGCACGGGGGTTCTTAGGGCCCCTGGACTCCAGCTCTGGCCTTCATGCTTCATCACCTTCCCTACCCAAAGTGAGCCCTTGGAATCGCCCAGTGAGGCAAGGGTGGCTCCCGGCTCCCCCTGGCTTGAAGGCTCTATCGGGGACCAGGGACCACAGGCTATGGGGCAAGGCACACACTCCTTGTCAGGTGATGGGAAAGGTGGGAGGGGAAGTGCAGCCCGCCCTGGGCAGGAAGGCCCATCCCGGGATCTTCCACAAGCCAGGCCATGAGGGGCAAGCGCACGAGACCCCCACACGACAAGCCCAGGGAAGGAAGAAAACAATATTAACCCATCGAGGAGGTATGTCCTGTGGAGAGCAGATCCAAGCAGCCAGGAGACAAGGTGGTGTCCGGACAACAGCAGCAATCGGGAGGCGGGGGACAGAGAGAAGACACAAGGAAGAAAGGAAAACAAAAGCGAGAACATCAGTACCCAATGCATAGACCCTGCATCGTCTGTCGCCAAGTCACGGCGGGGGCTGACCACACGCCCTGCATCGTCCCACTCAATCCGGGATCTCTAACAACTTGATCTCTGGGACTTGCAGCACTGAGAGGCTGCTCCACCTATGCCCCCACTCCCGGCTCCAGAGCCCGACCAGGCATTGCCAGCCCAGCTTTATTCCCAGGCTGCCTCTGGTTTTACACAAAGCACCACCACCTCCTTGGGGCTGGAGGCTCCCCAGGGCTTAAGCACAGCAGGGACATGCTGCTGCCCCCCGGCCCCAGCGGGCTGGCACCTGGTCTCTTGGATCCACTGGTGGAAGGCGTTGGCGTGCTGGGCAAACTCCTGGCGCAGCTTGTCGTTCTCCTCCTGCCGCCGCTGTTCCTTCTGCAGCTCCAGCTCCCTCTCCTGAGGGCCAAAGGGGGGCAGATGCTGTGCGCTGCTGTGGCAGTGACACCAGCACCTCCTTCACAGATGGGCTCAGGGTGGTGGTGGCCTCCCCGCAAGGAACCTCCCCAAAGATGAGAGGGGAAGGAGGCTGGGAGACATGAGGCCGGCTCAGAGCACTTGGTAGTTCTTTCTCTGTTTCCACCCCCCAGGGGCTTCAGGAAGAGGCAGACCTGGAGGGAAGCAACTGGTCACAGTCAAGCAGGGAGTTGCTGGACTGTCAGAAATGGAAACTTCTGGCTGGGTACAGTGGCTCACACCTGTAATCCCAGCACTTTGGGAGGCCTGGGCAGGAGGATTGCTTGAGGCCAGGAGTTCAAGACCAGCCTGGGCAACACAACAACACCCTGTCTACAAAAATTAAAATAATTAGCCAGGTGTGGTGGCATGTGCTTGTAGTCCCAGTTATTTAGGAGGCTCAGGTAAGAGGACCACTTGAGCCTGGGAGGTTGAGGCTACAGGGAGCCATGTTAGCACCACTGCACTGAAGCCTGGGTGACAGAGACCCTGTCTCAAGAAAACAAAAATAAATGGAAACTTCTGATGAAACCATGCTCCTCCCTCCTGCTCCTGTCTTGTCATTACTCAGTTAAGTGTGGGCTCTGAGCAGGGCCCAGAGAGGGCTCTGGGAGGCCGAGCAGCTCCTGAGGGCAGCGTGAGGTGTACCTTGATGATTTTCTGTAGGTTCCTCCAGGTCTCCTCCAGGGCCTCCATGGTAAACCAGGTGTAGGGGTTGGAGGCTACACGGAAGCTCTTGATCTGGCGGTCCAGCTCGGCCAGCTGGTTGAAGTCAGCCTGGGCAGAGCTGAGGGAGGAGCGGAAGGCGTCGTGGGCCTCGCGCAAAGCTTTGATTTCTTCCAAGGAGTTGCAGCGCACGGGGTCTGTTAAGTCCTCCTCTGCATTTTCAAACCAGCTGTTGAAGGCAGAAGCCTTTTTGGCGAAGGTCAGGAAGAGGTCCTCCACCTGGAAGCAGAAGAGACTGAGTTAGCGGAGTCGCCAGGGCTGGACATGCCGACCCAGTGCGGGGCGGTTCCTGGGAATCAGAGGCGCACACAGCTCGCTGGGAGCTTAGCTCCCCTCTGCTCCTGTCTCCTGCTCCCCCTTCTTCACCAGCCTTTTTTCCCCTTCCTACCCTTAGCCCTTGTCTCTAGTCTGTCCTGCATGCTTCTGAATGGCGATCTCAAAGGGCCCTCTCATTTGCACTGGTTTTAATTGATGCCGCACCCATGTTTGAAAGCTCTGCACTGAGCTCACAGCTTCCTCAAGGGGGAGTGGCAGAGCTGGGCAGACAGAAGGTGGGCTTCCTTCCCTGAGCTGTGGGCCAGCTAAGCCTCAGGTGGCCCCATCCTCACCTTGCGGAAGTGACTCTGAGCCTCCAGAAGCTTCTTCTTGCGGGTGGCTGAGTTGGCCAGAAGCTGGCTCCACCTTTTCATGAGGGAGGCGTGCCGGGCCTCGATGGCCTTGGACTGAACGTGTTTGGCGGCGAGAAGTTGATCTTTGAGGGCAGTGATGTTGGCAATGCCTTCCTGCTGGAAGGCCTGCAGCCCAGCGTCAAAAGTTTCCTGAACAAGGAGTGACAAGCCAATTTGTGGTGACTCCACAGGACTGGAACTTGCTCTTCCTAGGCTCAGATGGCACCAGCATGTCCCCCAGATGCCCAAGCCAAACTGTCTGCCTGGACACTGCTGAGACTTGGTCACACATGCCCTCTTTCCTGCTCTCCTTCAGACCACAGATCACTGCGGCAGCCTCCTCCCACCTCCCCAACCCCAGCCTTCAGCTCTTCTGTCCCAGGGATCCCTGCCAGCTCTGCCCAGAACGGTTGCCCTGCCTCTCTCCCTGACCATTTTCATTCACCCCTCATGATTTCGCTTAGGAGAGCCTGCCCCTTCAACCCTCGCCTGCTGAAAACTGAGTGAGTGCCCCTGCAGTGCCCAGTCCCGTCAGCACCGAGCAGGTTCTGTGTCTGCTTCTCCAGTTAGTCTGGAAGCTCCCTGAGGACCAGGACAGGATCTTTTTCCTGCTGATCCCCAGGGGCTAACAGAAGATAAATGCCTCAGTGAAGACGCCACCAGTCATCTCACAGGAGATGCTATCTGCATACATTTCAACCAGTGAAGGGGCCAGGGCAGACCTGTTTGGTGAGGAGCGTCTGCACAGAAGATAGGTCTCGGCCATAATCATCTGTCTTCAAGCTGTTCTCCTTTTCACCTAGAAAACCAAGTGTGGAAAATATACCGCCCTCCTCAGTGGAGATGGATTACAAAGGAAAAAAACCAAAACCCAGACAAACCATTTTTTGTGTACAGATAAATTCCAATCTTCCTAACTGCAGCCTCAGAACCCACATTAGCGGGCCCCTCCCTGCACCCAGGCCCAGCCTCCATCTGTGCCATGACGAGCTCCTTGAAGCCTGTCCTGTAGTTCAGTTGCTGTTACTACTACCCAGGACATGTGGACCCCAATATCAGGACCCAGTTTCCCCTCACCCAGGAGCTGGGTGGCGCCCCTGACCAGGGCAGCTAGTGGTGCCTTTGCTGTGCCCACTTTGTTCATGTCATGACGTCACATTATGCCATCTCTGCGTGCAGCAGCGTTTACAGGCTTTTATTAACCCTGGTGCCAGCCCAGTTCCGGGTGGCAGCTCTGGCCTCAGGACACTGTCTCCTCCTAGCTGGCAGTCAGTGGTCTGCCCTGGTAGTAGGTTCTCTGCCATGCCCACAATTGATCAGTTTCTTCTCTGCAGAAGAAAACCAATGACACGGAAGGAGACACAAGGCAGCTCTGGGAAGGCTCTTCTGGGCCTTGCTGACAGTGCTCACCGATCCAGGACTCCACCACGTCCGCCTTCCAGTTGAACTGAAGGAAGGCCGAGTTCTCATCCAGCTTCGCCTTCCTCTGGGCTGCAGCTTTCTCCAGGTCTGACACTTTCCCGTTCAGGCCCTTCATCTTTGAAGAGATGTTCTCCTCATGGTGATTGTTCTAGGCCATGGAGAGAGGCACACACTGGTCAGCCTCACCTGCTGTGGTTACCTGACTATGCCCTCCCTGGAAAGGCTCTAAACTTCTATAAAATGGGCCACTTGCTCCCTTGTCCACTGCTGGGTAAACAATGATAGGTAAGGCTTTCGTAAGAGCAACACGGTCAAAGCCGTCAGACAAATATACCATACTGACAATTCTACTTTTAGGAATTCTTTTTTTTTTTTTTTGAGACACAGTCTCACTCTGTCGCCTAGGCTGGAGTGCAGTGGCATGTTCTCGGCTCACTGCAACCTCCGCCTACCGGGTTCAAGAGATTCTCCTGCCTCAGCCTCCCGAGTAGCTGGGACTACAGGCGAACACCACCATGCCCAGCTAATTATTTTTAGTAGAGATGGGGTTTCACCATGTTGGTCAGGCTGGTCTCAAACTCCTGACCTCAGGTGATCTGCCCACCTCGGCCTCCCAAAGTGCTGGGATTACAGGTGTGAGCCACAGTGCCCAGCCATTCCAAGGAATTAATTCTAAAGAAATATGGGCCAGGCGCAGTGGCTAAGCCTATAATCCTAGCACTCTGGGAGGCTGAGGTGGGCAGAGCACTTGAGGCCAGTGGTTCAAGACCAGCTTGGCTAATATGGTGAAACGCTGTCTCTTCTAAAAAAAAAAAGCAGCTGGTTCATTGCCAGAAGGCTGAAGGACACTCACACCAGTGATCTCCTGGCTTGAAGAACAGGGAATGTTGTCTGGGTGTGTGTTGAGGGGGTTAAGTGTGCAGGAGCCGCATCTACATCTATACATGGCTGTATCTGAAATTAGTTTCATGCTAGTTTATTTGCAGATCAGAGCAAGGAAGAAAAGCTCTCCAATGAAGTGGATTTTAGCTACATTGTTGCCGCCTATGGATCAAACCCTAGTCTCAAGGCCATGACTGCTGAGTGCGACCTCTGTGATGAGAAATCTTACTCATGATGTATGTGTGACAGGAAACCATAGCTGTTAAAACCTGTCCTGAGGCACTCCAGGTGCGTCACTGCATGTGAGTGATTGCTGGTGAATTCCCGACCCATGGACGTACTGCCTTCAGTCTAGAGCTTCTGTGTGGGAGGGACGTGGCTTCGCTGCTGCTGAGAAAGCACCAAGCCCCTTTATTTTGTTTTCTCCCAAAAGGGCTGCGAATGAAGTAGATTCATTTCTAAAATGCCCTGTACAGCCTCTAGGTTTTTGATAATTTATGGAGTGATATGATCCTATTAAATGGGAATCTCTGCGGCTGTTTGATTTAGTTGGTAGCTCTAAACCTGTGGAGAGAAAAGATCTGGCAGGTCAGACACAAAGATCTAATGTGTAGTGTCTGGGTGGGGCTTTATGGGTAATTTTTATTTTATGTTTTGCTTATTTGCATTTTCTACTGTCCCTATAAAGAGATTGTATTGCTTGAGAAATAAACTAAGAGCAGCATTTGGGAGTGCCAGTGCCTCTGTTGCTTAATGCAGAAAAAATAAGCACTGCAGAATAACTTTACTGGCTTCAAAAAGGGGGAAATATCCAACTTGTCATGAAACACAGGAATGGAATTGCTACTGGTTTCCACACAGACCTTGGTTTGGTGAACATCCCAGGAAGTGAACCTTGGGAGACCTCTGTGGTACCAACACGTGGGTGTCCCAGTGGGCGACAGAGGTCTTACCAATGGGCTCGACTCACCTTCTTAATGAGGTCTTGTCCATTGGTGCAGACGTCATTCACGCGATCCTTGTGGACAGTGAAGTCTGTCTCAAAAGCTTCATGTTTCTTCAGTAAGCCCTGGAGTAGAGGCGGCCAAGGCCCACTATTGAGAGCCTGCTATGTGTTGTGGGCTAGGCCCGGGGGACAGAGAGTGACAAAACTGCTATGGTCCCTGTCCATGCACACATTACAGTCTAGCTGGGGAAGAGGATAATAAAGAGGAACATTAATAAACAGAGAATCATAAAAGGAAGGAAAACAGGAGGCAGTGAGAGTAAACAGAGGTGGTGGGACAGGCTTCAGCAGGGATAGTCTTTGGACCTTTGGGAAGGGTCAAACCCTTTGTCATCCATCAACAGTGACTTATGGTTTCTCCCCCAAGAGGACCACAAGAATGACACAAAGCAAGCTGAAGATACACACCCAAACAAAAACGACACATTTTTAAGGTTTAACTTGAACACATCTCAGAAAAGGCCTTCCAAGTCATGTCTTTTTTTTTTTTTTTTTTTTTGAGACGGAGTCTCGCTCTATCGCCCAGGCTGGAGTGCAGCGGCGTGATCTCGGCTCACTGCAACCTCTGCCTCCCAGGTTCACGCGATTCTCCTGCCTCAGCCTCCCAAGTAGCTGGGATTACAGGCGTGCACCACCACACCCAGCTAATTTTTGTAGTTTTTAATACAGACGGGGTTTCACCATGTTGGCCAGGTTGGTCTCGGACTCCTGACCTCAGGTGATCTGCCTGCCTTGGCCTCCCAAAGTGCTGGGATTACAGGCGTGAGCCACCACGCCTGGCCCCAGGTCTTTTCCTTAGTACAATTTAAGCACTGCAGACAATGCCTTTTTGGTTGCTTCCAGGGAACTCAACTATGCAGAGGACGGGAAATGACTGACCATCTAAATTCTACCTGAATCACCCTGACCAGCAGAGGATGCTTCCCACGGTGAGGAAGGTGGCTCAAAGCTAACTCGATTCCTGAGAGTGCACACTCCTGCTTCCACATCTGGGGGCAGGAATTTAGTTATATCTGACCATGATACTTTGCAGCATTTCCTTTCCAGAGGGGAATCTATCCATCTATGCCTCTGGGCTGCCTTGGGACTTGCTCTGGCCAGAAGGCAGTGAGGATGATGTGTGAGGCCGCAGACACCTTGCAGCTCCTGCCTTTGCCTGTCTGAATGCTGCTGAAGGAGGCTGGTCTAGCCAGCTGGAGGACAACAGGCCATGTGGAAGGGAACAGAGATGTCCAGGCTGGATGACAATCAGGCTCAGCTGCCAGTGTGTGATGGATCTCTCAGCCCAGCCACACTCTGCCTGAATGCAGGAGCATGAGGGACCTCCAGTGACAGCTACAGATGCCGCTGATCCACAGATTCATGGGAAATAAGAAATGGGTGCTGCTTTCAACCACTACATTTAGGCAGGTTGTTATGTAGCAACAGTTAACCAATTTAGGGAGTATGTGATGGGCTGAACTGTGTCCCCCTCAAGAGACGGTGAAGTCCTAACTTCTGGTACCCATGAATGTGGAAACAATATTTTTGCAAACGTACTCTGCAAAGTAAGATGAGGTCATTAGGGTGGACCCTAATCCAATACACTTGACGTCCCTATAACAGAACACAGAAATGTGAATAGACACACAGAGTGATGCCAAGTGAAGACAGACTCAGAGGGAAGATGGCCACGTGAAAACAGGCAGAGACTGGAGTGATGCTGCCACATGCTAAGGGCGCCTGGTGCCAGCAAAAACTGGAAGAGGCAAGGAAGGATCCTCCCCTACAGGTCTGCAGAACATGGTCCTGCCTGCATCTTGATTTCAGACTTCTGGCCTCCAGAACTGAGAAGCAATAAATCTCTGTTGTCCTCAGCCACTCCGTTTGTGCCACTCTGTCTGTGGTACTCCGTTTGTGGTACGTATTTATGGCAGCCCCAGGAAACTGATAGGAAGACCCAAGCCCACAGCGCTGCCTGGCGAATGACAGGGCCCATGAACTGAGACTGACAAAGCCATACCAATTTTGTCTACTGAAGGGCGATGTCCCCTAGTGTGAGATCTTGAGGGCTAAAACCAACTACTGAGGCCTTGGCTGCTGGCCCTGTGTGCTCTCCTAGTAAAAGCAGGGCCCTCTAACAAACCAACAGGGAAATGATGACCAGCAGGCAGTTGCCAAGAGAGAAAGCAGGTGACACCTTTGGTTTCTGTCTCACCTGGATGGCGGCAAGAGTGTCGCCATAATCTTCACTGGCCACCAGGGTCATTTTCTCATTGATCCAGGCTTCCTCCTCTTCCACATTGGCTACAAACTGCTGATATTCCAAGGACTCTTCCAGCCGCTGACCCCTAATTACAGGAGACAGGAAGAAAATCAGCCATAATCTCCTCCAGCTTTGATTGTGATAGTTAACATATGCTTAAAAACAGTCACAAAAGCTGGACATGGTGGCTCACGCCTGTAATCCCAGCACTTTGGGAGGCCAAGGCGGGCAGATCACGAGGTCAGGAGCTCGAGACCATCCTGGCTAACACGGTGAAACCCCGTCTCTACTAAAAATACAAAAAATTAGCTGGGCTTGGTGGCGGGTGCCTGTAGTCCCAGCTACTCGGGAAGCTGAGGCAGGAGAATGGCGTGAACCTGGGAGGTGGAGCCTACAGTGAGCCGAGATTGCGCCACTGCACTCCAGCCTGGGCGACACAGCGAGACCCCGTCTCAAAAACAAAAACATTCACAAAAAAGGTAGGCCCTCACAGTCAGTCAGGCCGTCCACGGAACATCATGAATCACCCACACTCTGTGATTCCAGACTCTCATGTCTTGATTTCTGGAGAATCATGTGATTCATGTGTGATTCTGGACTAATACAGAAACTTGTATGATTCTGGACTCATACAGTGGGTCCAGATTAACAGAATGAGACCACCTCAGCATGGCCTGTAGGAGGTGGCTCTGGAGCAAACCGACTATGGCACATGTGAGGCCAAAGGTCCAGGAGACGACGGTAGGAGGGCCCAGTGGACCCCACAGCTCAGAGTCTGCCCTTGGGTGCTGGCTTCCACTTGCTCCCGGGAGCTCCTGCCTCTGACTACTCACCGGGCAGCTGCCAGCTGCTTCAGCTCTTTCCAGTGCTCCACAAACTGCGCCAGCCGCTGCTGGATCTCCTCTTTCCCGATGGTGTTATCATCGGACAGCTTCTTGCCAGTGTCCAGGACACCCTGACAGGCAAGGACGATGAGGTTAACAGCAGGTAGCTCTGCTGGTGCCTCTGTCTCGAAGCTCCCAGGAAAAGGCCTCAACATCAAGTTAGGGACTTCTCCAGGTTTGGACTGAAGGGTCATGAACACTTTAGGAACCTCAGTGAAATAAGCGCAAGGGGTTTGTCTGTCCCCTGGGGCCCACTCAAACACCTCTGCCCTCTTGGCCAGAAGGCAGCCTCCTTACCTGAATAGCCGGCTCATGCGCGGCCAGTTCTGCCTCCAGCCGCTTGTGCTTCTTCCTCAGGTTCTGCACACCGGTTAGGTCCCGGCCGTAGTCCTCAGAGCCCACCAGCAGCTTCTTCTCCCTGAATGAGAGATGGGGAACAGCACAGTTGGTCTCTGCACCTCCCTGCTTTCAAGTGGGGACATCAGGTCAACTGTGGACCTCACAGACATCTACTAATCTTTCTGGGAAAATCCTTGCCAGTTTTCTGAAAAACAAAAGCCTCTATTTCCCAAATGAGTAGTGACCAAGAACCTCTGTCCATCTATGCATCTATGAGCCCTGCTGTGTGTCCAGATTCTAGAGGGTTGGGGATGCACTGGAGGATGGGAGGCATCACTAGTGCTGCCCTGAGGAGCCCTATCAAATTATATCAATATATCTCAATCATGTATACTAAATATGTATCAATATATGTCTGTAAATATATGAAGATATTTATATATATACATATATACACACATTTTTTTTTTTTTTTTTTTGAGACAGAGTCTCATTCTGTTGCCCAGCCTAAAGTACAATGGCATGATCTCTGCTCACTGCAACCTCCGCCACTCCGGTTCAAGTGATCCTCCCACCTCAGCCTCCGGAGTAGCTGGGACAACAGGTGTGCGCCACTATGCCTGGCTAGTTTTTTCTATTTTTGGTAGAGATGAGTTTTCACCATGTTGCCCAGGCTGGTCTCAAACTCTTGGATTCAAGCGATCTGCCCACCTCCCAAAGTGTTGGGATTATAGGCGTGAGCCACCACGCCCAGCTATATAAGTAATATATATATTTTTTGAGACAAAGTCTTGCTCTGTCGCCCAGGATGGAGTGCAGTGGCACGATCTCGGCTCACTGAAACCTCCACTTCCCGGGTTCAAATCATTCTCCTGTCTCAGCCTCCGGAGTAGCTGGGATTACAGGCATGCGCCACCATGCGCAGCTAATTTTTGTATTTTTATTTTTTACTTTTTTGAGACGGAGTCTTGCTCTGGAGTACAGTGGTGCAATCTTGGCTCATTGCAACCTCCACCTCCCTGGTTAAAGTGATTACCCTGCCTCAGCCCCACAAGTAGCTGGGACCACAGGCACCTACCACCAGACCTGGCTAATTTTTATATATTTAGTAGAGACGGGGTTTCACCATGTTGGCCAGGCTGGTCTTGAATTCCTGACCTCAAGTGATCTGCCCGCCTCGGCCTCCCAAAGTGCCGTGATCACAGGTGTGAGCCACTGCACCCGGCCGCAAATGTCTTTTAAGAACAAAATCCTCTCTCTTAATTCCTTACTTCCTTAAAGCCTTCTGACCAGGAGCAGTGGCTCATGCCTGTGATCACAGCACTTTGGGAGGCCCAGGTGGGTGGATCACTTGAGGTCAGGTGAGGTCAGTTCGAGACTAGCCTGGCCAACATGGTGAAACCCTGTCTTCTACTAAAAATACAAAAATTAGCCAGGCATGGTGGCACTCTAGCTGGTGACAGAGCGAGACTCCATCTCAGAAAAAAAAAAAAAATGTTTGTTTACATGCCACATCAACTGGAATCAGTAGACTGACATTTTCGGGGGCAGATAGAGAATAAGAAAAAAACCACTCCTTCCTTGGAGAAGTGATCTTCTCCAGAAGCTCAGACACAAACTCACTAACTTTCACAGGAATCTAAAAGGCAGGGTCTAGACAGGGCCTATGTAACCAGCATGGATCACCACCACCACCAATCATCACCACTGTAAACCCGGAAAGCAGAAGACACTGAGGCATCCCAGGACTGTGTGCCCAGGCTGGGATCCTAGTCCAGCAGGGTTTCCAGCCTCACCACAACAGCCAGGAGATGGAAACCTCCTGCCTCAACAGTCAGCCTGTGGTTCCTGCTGCCCACTATTATAGGCGTAAGGGGCCTTCTAGAGGGCTGAGAAGACATACTTGATCCAGGACTCCTCGTCATCCATGTCCCGGAAGAACTGGTGCAGGCGATGGGATTCATTCAGCCTGGCTCTCCGGGAGGCCGCCATGCTCTTGATCTTCTGGAAGCGCCCATTGATGGTGTCCCTCTTGTCCTTTACTTGGGAGGTGTCAAAGGCACTGCTGGTCATCAGGCTGTCTGCCTGGCTGTTCAGGTCCTTCAGGCGATCCTGGGGCAGGGGACATAAGAGGGTCAGAAACTGGGTCTCCCACAACTATCTGCTTGAACATAAGAACTCAGGAATTCCTTACAGAGATGTGGAGTGTTGATATTCTCAAAGTATGTTATGTGAACCTCTGGCATTCTATGAACTCAAACTATTTTCATAACATTATAAGACATTATTATTTTTTACCGTGTGGACATTTGCACTGATAGTACAAAAGCAATGGAGAAGGGGGGGACATGCTGGTGCTTTAGCTCAAATCAAGGCGGTGGCAAACTACTAGCAGAAGTGGATTCTTCACTGCCACCCACTCACAGTGAAAAAAAAAATGCTGTTTCACTTAAGAATGTCCTTAAAAAGGCAGTGAAAGTTAATTTTACCGAGTAGCCATTCTTTTGTACTTGAAAGAACAACCACCAGACAAACTATAGTCATTCAGACTTGGTATCTCACAGATACTCGGTCCAGAATAAAGTGAGCCTGTCACTTCAAAGAATACTGACAGTTTGTTACTCATGATAAAATTCAAACTTTTATGAGAAAGTTAGAATTTTAGAAAACTTACACCCACCACCAGGAGCCTGAGGGCTTCCTAATATGTGAAGATTTTTCTAATGAAATTGGTGGTGGTATTAACTGCAATGTTTTGATACCATATAATCACATGTGTCAACATATAGAACAGGCATAACTCAGTGAAGCAATATTTACCAAATGAGCCATGCCATGATGTTACAAAATCATGCACAGGTAAGAGCTACACTCAAAGCCCAAGATGGACCAGTGGGTTTTAATATAATCCAGTATAAAAAGTTTACTGACAAGGTTTCAGGGGCCATTTTGCAACTAACCCCCCAACAACTTTTTTTTTTGAGACAACTTTTTTTTTCTTGCTGTCATCCAGGAGTGCGGTGGTGTGATCATGACTCACTGCAGCCTCCACCTCCTGACTGGGCTCAAGTGAACCTCCTGCCTCAGCCTCCAAGTAACTGGGACTATAGGTGCGTGCCCCAACGTCCGGCTAATTTTTGTGTGTGTGTTTTTTTTTTTTTTCTGAGACGTAGTTTCACTCTGTCGCCCAGGCTGGAGTACAGTTACACAGTCTCGGCTCACTGCAACCACTGCCTCCCGGGCTCAAGCAATTCTCCTGCCTCTGCCTCCCAAGTAGCTGGGATTTATAGGCACACGCTGCCATGCCCTGCTAATTTTTTGTATTTCAGTAGAAACAGGGTTTCACTGTGTTACCCAAGCTGGTCTCGAACTCCTGAGCTCAGGCGATCCACCCGCCTCGGCCTCCCAAAGTGCTAGGATTACAGGCATGACTCACCGTGCCTAGCCTGATTTTTGTATTTTTTTGTACAGACAGAGTCTCATCATGTTGCCCAGGCTGGTCTTGAACTCCTGGGCTCACATGATCTGCCTGCCTCGGCCTCCCAAAGTGCTGGGATTACAGGTGTGAGCCACTGTGCCTAACCACAGCTAAGCTTTAAGAAACTATGACTTTGGTATAGTATCAAAGAAAATTATTCACACTTATCCGAATCAAAATATTCCTCCCTTTTCTATCTACCTACCTGTGTAAAACTGAATTTTCATCCAATACAAAACACCACAACCTGAATTCAGCATTTTTTTTTTTTTGAGATGGAGTCTTGCTCTGTTGCCTAGGCTGGAGTGCTGTGGCGCGATCTTGGCTTACTGCAACCTCCACCTCCCGGGCTCAAGTGATTCTCCTACCTCAGCCTCCCGAGTACCTGGGATTACAGGCAGCCGCCACCACGCCCGGCTAATTTTTGTATTTTTGGTAGAGACGAAGGTTTCACCACGTTGGCCAGGGTGGTCTCGAACTCCTGACCTCAGGTGATCTGCATGTCTGGACCTCCCAAAGTGCTGGGATTACAGCCGTAAGCCACTGCACCTGGCCTTAAAATTGACTTAATTTTTAATAATGGTGAATGTTGATAAAACCTACATAATAAAAATCTCTCAAGAGCCCTCAATAACTGTCAAGTGTATCATGATCCTGAGGCCACAACCTTTGAGAATGGCTGCTTTAAGTGAAAGAAGTCACTCTCTTTTCTCAAACACGCTAGTTTTCCTTAGGAGTCAGGCAGAGCTGTGTCCCAGGCACTCGGGTCTGGCCTGCTTCCCTTTGCTTACCTCATGGGCAGATATATCTGCTTCCAGTAGTTGATGCTTTTTCAGCAGGTTGTTCACAGAAGCCAGGTCTTTGCCATAATCTTCGGATGCCAGCAGGGCCTCCACCTGGCAGTTAAAACACAAAAAGGAACGGCTACTCTGTGGTGTATACTCAGCATTCTGGAAAATTCAGGTTGCCCAGTGGCTATTCCAGGGCCTTGCTTGGACAGTTGAATACTTCTCTATCACAATGTGTTACTGTGATTCCTAGTCACCTTGATCAGCCTGCCCGGCCTGAGACACTCTCTCCACTCGGTCAGTCAAACCTAGACTCCAGAGTCTATTCATAGTAAATACTACAGCTAAAGGCAAAATGCACAGCAATCCTAGTTCAAGGAAACCCCCCTAGGAAAGAATCAGCAGTGTGGGCAAAGATTAATATTCAAAGATATTCACTACAGCAAAATATATACACCAAAAGGCTGGGAACACCTGAATGCCCAATATGGGAATGGTTATATTATGGCATGGCTCTCTGATAAACTTAATGCAATTATTAAAAAAAATTTTTTTTTTTTTTTGGGATGAAGTCTTGCTCTGTTGCCCAGGCTGGAGTGCAATGGTGTGATCCCAGCTCACTGCAACATCCACCTCCCAGGTTCAAGCGATCGATTCTCCTGCTCAGCCTCCTGAGTAGCTGGGATTACAGGAGCATGCCACCATGCCCGGCTAATTTTTGTATTTTTAGTAGAGACAGGATTTCACTATGTTGGTCAGGCTGGTCTTGAACTCCTGACCTCAAGTGATCCGCCTGCCTCGGCCTCCCAAAGTGCTGGGATTACAGGCGTGAGCCACTGTGCCTGGCCAAAACCTCTATGTTTTTATAGTCTGTGCTTTCCAAACATTCTCCATGGAGAATACATGACTGACTCTGGCTTCTTAGATGCTACTATCTTGGTTTCTAACCTGCCATAGGCTTGTTAGAGCTGCATGCCATATAACTACCCATAATCTCTTCCTATTTGCCTTCCCTATGGACATGAGTGATCTGTAGTCCAAGTGCCACTACAAGTCAGCTCTCTTCTCTAAACATTCACTCCCTTTGCTCATAAATCCCTTACAGCATGCAACTCATATGTAATAAAGGTTTCTGTCAAAAGGGGTGTCTGGTGAGCCCTGCCTTTTCATGGTTTTGGGCACTGATGGACCCACTGTGCCAAATGACTAGAAATCTCCCACTGGTGGGAAGAGAAACCACTCAGTGTTACCTCAGACAGCCAGAAGTCAAAGTCCTTGATCCCTGTGTTGAAGTTCTGCTGCTTGTTGGCTTCTTTCAGTTTCTGGCTCTTTTCAGCTGACTTTTGCACCAAGAACTGCCACTGGTCAGCTAAGGCAGCCAGGCGGGCCTAGGGAACAGAAGGGAGCCAAAAAGAAGATGAAATCTATGAAGAATCGTCCCTCTCCTAAAGCTCAATTTGAGAACTTCTAAGAGAAGAGAATGGAAAACACTCATAGAAGCCATTCTCACTAGCATTCCCCATCTGTAATTCAGCCTAAAGTCTTCTAATCCATTTAGTGTCTTAAGACTGTATGTCCAAGTTATTTTATCAGGTTGACAGTGACGTTGCTCATGTTCTTGCCAGGGCACCGGGAGCTGGTGGGCCATACCTTGACAGCATCCTCACTGCCGGCACAGGCTCCACGTTCAATGAGGGAGTTGCCCATGTCGATAACCCCACGGATCCGGTCAGCATTGGCATGCAGCTCTGCTTCAAAAGCCTGGTGCTTCTGGTGCTTGCTCTAAAAATACCAAAAAAATTTTTTCCAAACCAGTTCCTGCTAGGTTATGTCTTTTCAGGGGGAAGGGGTTCTCAGAGGGAGGGAGTGGCAGCAAACATAAAGAACTGGGGCAGGCCGGGCGCGGTGGCTCAAGCCTGTAATCCCAGCACTTTGGGAGGCCGAGGCGGGTGGATCACGAGGTCAGGAGATCGAGACCATCCTGGCTAACACGGTGAAACCCCGTCTCTACTAAAAAAATACAAAAAAAAAAAAAAAAAAAAATTAGCCGGGCGTGCTGGCGGGCGCCTGTGGTCCCAGCTACTCGGGAGGCTGAGGCAGGAGAATGGCGTGAACCCAGGAGGTGGAGGTTGCGGTGAGCCGAGATCGCGCCACCGCACTCCAGCCTAGGGGACAGAGAAAGACTCCGTCTCAAAAAAAAAAAAAAAAAAAAAAAAAAAAAAAAAAAAAAAAAAAAAGACTAACGACCTGCCGGGCGCGGTGGCTCACGCTTGTAATCCCAGCACTTTGGGAGGCCGAGGCGGGCGGATCACGAGGTCAGGAGATCGAGACCACGGTGAAACCCCGTCTCTACTAAAAATACAAAAAAAAAAATTAGCCGGGCGTGGTGGCGGGCGCCTGTAGTCTCAGCTACTCGGAGAGGCTGAGGCAGGAGAATGGCGTGAACCCGGGAGGCGGAGCTTGCAGTGAGCCGAGATTGCGCCACTGCACTCCAGCCTGGGCGACAGAGCGAGACTCCGTCTCAAAAAAAAAAAAAAAAAAAAAAAAAAAAAAAAAAAAAAAAAAAAAAAAAGAACTGGGGTAAATGCCAACGTTTTTAACAGAAGGCAATTGGAGTTTGTATGAAGTATTTTAGGGTTCATCTCTTGGGGAGTTAGCAAAGGAGAAAGGAAATGTACTAGCTCAGGAGTAGATGAATTGGAAGTCCTTTTTTTTTGAGACAGGGTCTTGCTCAGTTGCCCAGGCTGGAGTGCAGTGGCATAATCTCAGCTCACTGCAGCCTCAACCTCTTTGGCTCAAGCAATCCTCCTACCTCAGCCTCCCAAATAGCTGGGACCATGGGTGCATGACATCACACCCAGCTAATTTTTCCATTTTTTGTAGAGATGGGGTTTCGCCATGTTGCCCAGGCTGGTCTTGAACTCCTGAGCTCAAGCAATTGAGCCGCATTGGCCTCCCAAAGGGATTACAAGCATGAGCCACCAAGCCCGGCCAAAAAATCAATTCTTGCAGTAGCTATGCTAGCTATTTAGGAGTGAAGCCCTAGAATTATACACTTTCTAACACTTTCCAGAAGATGGCAACGGCCAACTTCAGTTTTGAATCTGCTTGTACATCAATTTCCATCCATGGCTTTCTCCTTATTGGAGATAGGCTCTAATGAATGAAATACATATGGACATTTCATCATCTAAAGCAGAAATCACCATTAAGCAAAATTCATAACATAAATTATAATAATGAGCAAAATAATATTTGATGGTCAGTCTTATCCCTCTGTTGACAGAGGAGAAATCTACAGCTACTACAGACATTGGCTTTGTTGATTTATCTTTTTTTTTTTTTTTTTTTTTGAGACGGAGTCTCGCTCTGTCGCCCAGGCTGGAGTGCAGTAGCGTAATCTCGGCTCACTGCAAGCTCTGCCTCCCGGGTTCACGCCATTCTCCTGCCTCAGCCTCTCCGAGTAGCTGGGACTACAGGCGCCTGCCACCACGCCCGGCTAATTTTTTTGTATTTTTAGTAGAGATGGGGTTTCACCGTGGTCTCGATCTCCTGACCTCGTGATCCGCCCGCCTCGGCCTCCCAAAGTGCTGGGATTACAAGCGTGAGCCACCGCGCCCGGCCTGATTTATCTTTAGGTAGCTGTCATTAATCAAAACACTGGGATACTGTCAGAACCCAGGCTTGACTGCAGGAAGGAATTTATTTTACTGGGAAACGAAATGGCTAGGAGAAGGATGGGCTCCTGATCCTGGGCGCCTGATATGGTTTTTATGAATCCATAAAGAAACAGAAGGTACTGAAATGCTACAAGAGACAATTGCAAGGACATAGCAGCTGTGCCACAATTCTGGGAAAAACAATTGGCTGGGTGAGAAATGCAGGGTCTCAGGGGAGAGTGTTATTTTGGGGGAAAAAAAAAAAAACTAAAAGGCAGTAGTGTTGGGGAATTCTGCATCAAATGTTTCATTTAAGAGGCAGCAACTGTCAAATGATGGAGCCATCTGGCTCAATTCAGCACTAACATTAAATGTCCTTGTTACGTTCTCCCACTGCCTGATCCCAAAAGAACAAAAAGGGTCTCAAACACTCAGATATCCTGACAAAAGTCCCATTCCCCTCTTCTTCTGTTCCTTGTTCTGGTCACCCTTTGGTTCAAATCCCATTTACTCTCTTCTCTATCTTCATTTCTTCCACCCGCTTAAACAACTTTGAGCTACATGTTGACTGAAGTCTCCTTTCACTACCTGTTGAGTGATGTCTGCTTTTATCTTAACTTCTCATTTGTGTTCCTTGAAGATTTGGAGGTATTAATAGATCATCCGTCTCTCTACAGTTCTCTAGCTGTTCTTCTCCTGACTGGCACCTCTGGATGCCAGAGTGCATATGCATTAAAACCCTCACACCAGACTGGCCTCCTCCGCCTGGGCCACCGAACCCCATGAGCTCATAGCAACTCTGAGCCAATGTCTACACAGAAAAAGCTGAAGCTGATGTTCCATCTTCAAAAGGAAGCACTCCTTGAAAGGAAATGGTCAACTACTGCCCCGCAAATCAAACACTGTACAGAATTTGCCTAAGTGATAAACTGGGGGAGAGAAGGGGGAGTAAGGCGTTGCAGGCTAATTACAACAGAGAAAGCCACATCCCACAGGGACACTTGAATGGAGTGTAATGGATGATTAGAAATGAAAAGGATGGATGAAGAGACACCAGCAGACCGTGTGACCACAATAATAACAATAATCTATGCAGAGGAACACAGATACTGGAGCTCATTTAACTACAACTCTTAAAAAAATTAAAAACTTACCAGCAGCTTGGAAAGCTACAAAAATAGATTAAAAGAACAAGAGTTCAGTACACTGATGTGGACACACATATCAGCTATTAAATAGAAACTCATTTTGTCATACTTCCCCCGGGAAGCTCAGCATTTGGGAACAGTAATAGAAGGGGGATTCTATAGACTTTTATTATAGCAGAAATAGTTTTAATGGAGACAAATGAGGAAGGCAACTTTTAAATGGCTCTGAAACTTGAGTAGGGCTTTCCCACTGGCTTGGCTTACTAAAATATTTTTCACTGACTTCTCATGGGTGCAAGGAGATTGTTTTATAAATGCTTTATTTAACAAAATCTACTCAATAACATAAGGCTCCATCAAGACCAACACCCAGTCACTTCAGCTTACCTGGATGTTGGTCGGATCCTTGTATGACTCATCACTCGCTGTTTGCAGTTTTTCACTGATCCAAGCCTCAATCTCATCCACATCCCGGCTGAACTGTTGGAGGGTTTGAGATTCTCCTAGCTTTGACCTTTTCTCAATCATCTGGGCTTTCAGACGTCGCCACCTGAAAGAGTGAAACCATGAGCTCCAACATGAACGTATCTTACTGCGGAGAAGGAAGTGGGGAGATAGAACAGGCCTGGGCCTTCATATGAGGGGATGCATCCTCTCAGGGCTGGTGACTATGTCAGTGCCACAGGACACCCACCTGTCCAAGACCTCATTGCGCCGGCTAGAAATGTCTCCCTTGGCATAATGGCCGGCAGCAATGAGCTGGTCGGCAAAGGCCTGAAGAGCAGCAATCTTCTCTTCCTGTCAGGAAACAAAGGCGTGAGGTCAAGGTGGGCCTGCAGCTGGGCCCTGCCTGGACTGCCGATCTTGAGAAAAGGATAGTTATTTTGGGTGACTGAGAACTAGCTGGTGGCAGGATCAGAATACACTGACACTTTAGAAGCAAGAGTGTAAAACGCCAAAAGAAAGCTTGATTTCATTCATTACCAGAGTAGAGTTTAACTCAAGAAGTCTCCAGGTCACTCAGGTGGGGCAGGTGTTAGGATATCAGAACAGAACAAAATTAAGCTTGATAATAGGAAAATGTTGTCAGATTTACAGCAAAGTGACTTATAAATCAAAGAGTTTTACATCTTCCTTGTTGTTTGTTCATTATTCCCTTACCTACCCACACTTTTGTTTTTCCTCCCTTTGATAATAAAATATTTTTTTTCCTGTGGCACCCCCATTATTAAAATCTCAGAAATACCAGAATCTATAAAGTTTTAAAGATTATTTATGTACATATTTTTCTTAGATGACGTAGGTATTCCTTGGAGATATAACAGTGACTATATAAGCCAAGAAAGAGATGTCAATCAGGAAAAATCCAGACTCCAACTCCGTGGTCCAGAGGCCTCACCTGGACGTTAATTGCTTTGTCAAAGTCTTCATGTTTTTTGATCAGAGCCTCTACGCTGTCCAGTGAGTCTCCTTTGTCTTCGGTATTCAAGAAGGCCTCCCGGGCAGCCATCCAGTTCTCAGCTTGCTCACAGTCCCGATGGAACAGCTAAAGAGGGCAACAGGCAGGTGAGAAAATGAGGCCCTTCAGCAAGGAAACACTTGGTCAGAAACCAGGAGCACACATACCTGCAGTTCAAGGCACTGATCCAGCATCATCCTGCGCTGAACCCAGGCCTTCTCCAGGTCTGCACGCTCCTGGTCAAGAATATCAAGTTTCTGCTTGATCTCAGGGCTGGCATAGTGTCCATGAGCCAACAGCTGCTGTCCAAACTGCTCAAATGCCTGGAAAGTGCCAGCCCTGGCATCGATTTCTGTCCGGTGTTCCTGCCAAAAGGAGGGAAGGGATTAGGTAACTGGCAGCAGATGCCCACTCTGACGTCAACCACCGACTCACCACAAAGGGTGCGAATGAGGCCTCTAGGGCCCTGCAGAGCAGCCACGTCTTTGCTACTCAGCAGGCAGGTCCACCCACCTGGTGGCGCTCCAGCAACGCCTCAGCTCCGGTGACATCCTTGGCTAGCTCATCTGAGGACACCAACCCCCGTATTCCATTGATCCAAGACATGAGGTCCCTGGAAACCAGAACCCCAGAAAAATAGCTATTATATTATCTGGTAAGGAGATCTTCTGCCCAGGAAAACAGAGAACGACATAATTCTTGCCTCAGAAAGTTATCTTGGGTTAATCTAATCTACTGAATGAGGCTAGGTCTTTGGGCAAAGTGTTTAAAAACTTCTTGTTCTTCTTGTTATTTTTTTAAAAGTCCAAATTTCTCAGAGGAAAAGTCAGTAAGTTTATAATTAAGATCTTTTCACCCTCCAGAATAACAAGTTCTAGCTACAATTAAGTCTTTGATAGCTTCAAATGAAAAAGCCTTTGTTGGCCAGGCGTGGTGGCTCACGCCTGTAATCCCAGCACTTTGGGAGGCTGTGGCAGGAGGATTGCTTGAGTTCAGGAATTCAAGACCAGCTTGGGCAATGTGGTGCAACCCTGTCTCTAAAAAAAAATAAAAAAAAGAAAAAGCCTTTCTTTAGGATTAACCCTTGAAGCCCTAGGCCTGGGCATGCATTTGATCCAGTTTCTCACAGCTGTACAACCACAAGGGCACAAAACTGAGTGTGTAAGGTCAGATATGGTATGACTCCTTTTATATGACATGTCCAGAAGAGGTAAATCCATAGACATAGAAAGCAGATAAAGGATTCCTAGTGGGTGGGGAAGAGAGAAGAGGGGGTGATTAGCTAAGGGATGTTATTCTAGGGCAATGAAAATGTTCCAAAACTAGAGAGGGGTGGCTGCACAACACTGTGAATACATTTAATGTCACTGGATTGCACATTTTAAAGTAGTTAATTGTATGTTATGTGGCCCTTACCTCAATAAAAAGAAGAAAAAGAAGACCAGCGCAGTGGCTCATGCCTGTAATCCCAGCACTGTGGGAGGCCGAGGTGGGTGGATCACCTGAGGTCAGGAGTTCGAGACTCCAGCATGACCAACATGGAGAAACCCCGTCTCTACTAAAAAAAATACAAAATTAGCCAGGCTTGGTGGTGCATGCCTGTGATCCCAGCTACTCGGGAGGCTGAGGCAGGAGAATCGCTTGAACCCAGGAGGTGGAGGTTGCGAAACTCCGTCTCAAAAAAAAAAATATATATATATATGTCTAGGGAAAAATATAATGTCATATGGCAAGGGGATGAGACAGGGTATGCCCGTACTTGCATAGGAAAGTAGGGACTTTTTTTTTTTTTTTTTTTTTTTTGAGGCAGAGTCTTGCTCCATCGCCCAGGCTGGAGTGCAGTGGTGCAATCTCGGCTCACTGCAACCTCTGCCTCCTGGGTTCGAGTGATTCTCCTGCCTCAGCCTCCCAAGTAGCTGGAATTACAGGTGTGTGCCACCACGCCTGGCTGATGTTTGTATTTTTAGTAGAGATGGGGTTTCACCATATTGGCCAGGCTGGTCTTGAACTCCTGACCTCGTGATCCACCTGCCTTGGCTCCCCAGAGTGCTGGGATTACAGGCGTGAGCCACCGTGCCCGGCTGCGGAGACTTATTTTTAACAATCTGGCATTCAGTAGTTTGACTATTTTACACTGATTATGTACTACTTTTTTCTGTTTTTAATTTTTTTTTTTTTTTTTTTTGAGATGGAGTTTCACTCTTGTTGCCTGGGCTGGAGTGCAGTGGCACGATCTCGGCTCACTGCAACCTCCACCTCCCAGCTTCAAGCAATTCTCCTGCCTCAGCCTCCTGAATAGCTGTGATTATAGGTGCCTGCCCTCACACCCAGCTAATTTTTGTACTTTTAGTAGAGAAGGGGTTTTGCCATGTTGGCCAGGCTGGTCTTGAACTCTTGACCTCAGGTGATCCACCCGCCTCGGCCTCCCAAAGCGCTGGGATTACAGGCGTGAGCCACTGCGCCCGGCCGTTTTTAATTTTTAAATTAAAATTTTATAATAGAGATAAGAGTTTCCCCATGTAGCCCAGGCTGGTCTCCGGCTCCTGAGTTCAAGCGATCCGCTTGCCTCGGCTTCCCAAAGTGCTTGGATTACAGGTGTGAGCCACTGTACCCCACTGAACATGTACTACTTTCACAATAAAAATGACCCCTACAACGAAGGCTCTATGTTCCAGAAGTCTGAGTGAACATGGCTCCGTACCGGAAATCGCTAAGGAAGCGCTGCAGGTCGTGGGAGTCACCCAACTTTGCCTTGCGCTGATCTGCACGTTTCCCCAGGCTGCTCCAGGCCTGGTTTAACTCTGTGCACTTTTCCTGCAGGTCTTCTGCTGACTCGGGATGGGACTGGATCAGGCGCTCTGCTGTTTCACCAAGGGAGTTTACCTATGGGAAGAAAGTGGTGAATGAGCTTGTAGTAAGGGGGTGTGCTCTGCAGAACAGAAGACTCTGCTCTTTCTGGGACAAAAATGCCAGAAGATGACTTTGGGTCCTCTCACCTTGTCACCAAGAGCCGCAAGGTCCCTCTCGAAGCCCTCATGCTTGCGTTGCAGGGCCTGGACACTGGCGAGATCATGTCCATAATTGTCTGTGTTTAGAGCTTGATTCTTCTCTTCAATCCATTCTTTGGTTTCATCAGCATCTCTAAAGGCGAGACACATTCAGGTTAAGAAATGCCGAGTACAACTGCCTTGATTACAGGACAGACACTAAAAAAATTTTATTTATTTATTTATTTACTGAGACGGAGTTTCGTTCTTGTCACCCAGGCTGGAGCACAATGCACAATCTCGGTTCACTGCAAGCTCTGCCCCCACCGGGTTCAAGCGATTCTCCTGCCTCAACCTCCCAAGTGGCTAGGGTTACAGTGCCCGCCACCACGCCCAGCTAATTTTTTTATTTTTAGTAGAGGTGGGTTTCCCCCATGTTGGCCAGGCTGGTCTCGAACTCCTGACCTGAGGTGATCTGCCTGCCTTGGCCTCCCAAAGTGCTGGGATTACAGGCATGTAATCCCACGCCCAGCCTAAAAAAATTTATTTAGCTGACATTTGTATATTTGTCTGTGGCTACCACCAATAACTCTAAAAAGCAAAAGAATTCACTTAGCAGGATTTACTGAGCATCCACCCTGTGTCAGATATAAACATCAGCAAGAGCCAGCCATTGCTCTAGGATCTCAGTCAGCAAGCTTGGGGGCTGTCAGGAAACCAGCAGTCACCTGTTTCTCCCTCTCCCAGCCCAGGGCTGACCCCTCACCTGTGGAACCTCTGTACTTCATGGGCGCTGCCCAAGAGCTGGCTCCGTTCCTCGGCCAGCTGCTGTAGGGACCGCCAGCGCTCATTCAGCTCCTGCAGGACAGCAAAACATCAGCTCCACTGCACTCCCTCTCCTGTCATGCCTCCAGTCAGACTTTGGGAAAATGACTTTGCTTGAAGGAGATGCTAGGGCACATATAATTTCCTGTTTCCAACCTTCCTCGCTGAATAAATTAGTATACAATATTCCAGTAAGAGCCAACCAAAACTAGCTGTGCTTGACAGCTTTAGCACCCACAAACACCTGACCTAGGTATCCCCTCTGAGGCAGCAGGAGAGACACAGCTGACTTTGCCTTACTCTCACCTCCTAGCCTGGGGCCTGGCAGGTAGCAACTGCTTCCTAAGTCACAGCTGCGTGGAGAAATCCCAGCGAGTCTGCTGCCTCCCAACACCCAATCAGCAGACTCTCAGCCAGAGCAGGCCTGGGAAGAGCCGGCATGCCACAGGACCTCACACTGCAGGCGGCAAGGAAGCCGCTCACTGCATTCCTGAGACTGTGCTCCTTCCAGCTCCCTGCCCTACTGGAAATCAGAGGGAAGGCTGGCTCCACTGTTGAGAACCGGTGGGCTCTTGACCAGGAAAGCCACCACGCTACCCAGCGGCCACGAGCGTGCTGATGTTTACTTAGGACATGCTTGGACCCAGCAGAGTTGAGATATGTCACAGGTCACCCGGTTGACAAGAACAAGAGCTCTGCTGTAGACAGGGAAGGAAGATAGTAGAGAAAACCAGGGGAGATCAGAGGAGCTGGTCACTGCTTCTTACCTTGATGGAATTAAAGGTGGCCACGGTGTGAACCATCAGACGAGCAGACTAGGTAGGGAGGAAAGCAGAAGGCAAAACTAATCAAGTGTCTGGCAGTTAGAGATCTGAGCTGCAAGTGTCATTGACGAGGTCGCTGTGATCAACCCAAATTACCTTAAAGGGATACTGGCAACATTCTTAACAGAGACATCAGTAGAAGTGTCAACTACCAGAAGGTCATGAAAATACCCAAAGTGCACAATTAGACTCAGCTGAGTAATTAATTTTATCTGATGAAGAGTGAAAAGAGAATGGTAAAAACCACAATTCTAGCAGCTAGTTGGACAGAAAAATACCTAAAAGACTAATGATTAGTGTCATTTTCTTGTCTATACTACAGGAGAACATTCCAGGAAAAAAAAAACCCTAAATTTAACAAACGCTGGCAGCTGAGACTGTTTAACGGCCAGGAGCGCTAATAATCACTTTCACCTTCAATTATAGTTACTGGGTTGCTGTTCTTTTTAACAGTATCCCCGTTGAAGGGCAATGGCTTTACCAGAGGGAAAAAATAAAGCAGTGAATTAGCTTTCAACAATGTGCATTTCAACAACGTAGCTTTCAACAACATAGATACCTCTAAAAATCTGAAATCCCTTAGGGCTAGGCATGGTGGCTCACGCCTGTAATCCCAGCACTTCGGGAGGCCAAGGTGGGTGGATCACCTGAGGTCAGGAGTTTGAGACCAGCCTGACCAACATGGTGAAACCCCATCTCCACTATACAAAAATTAGCTGGGCACAGTGGTGTGAGCCTGTAATTCCAGCTACTTGGGGAGGCTGAGGCAGGAGAATCACTTGAACCTGGGAGGCAGAGGTTGCAGTGAGCTGAGATTGCGCCACTGCACTCCAGCCTGGGTGACAGGGCAATACTCCATCTCAAAACAAAACAAAACAAAACAAAACAAAACAAAACAACACACCTTCTCCCCTGTATTCTTGGTCAGGGATGGCCCATTCTGGTTAAGCCACATTCACACCCAGATTTGTCCAGAAAAATGTCTACTGTAATGGGGAAACATCTCATTCCTCTCTTTACATCTCTGTATTGGGCATCTCTGAAGCCTTTCTTAGGCCACAGGATAAAGAGGCCAGGCAGATGGTGAATGAAGGCCTGCCCTCCTTTACATGTGCAGTTGTTCTCATGTTCACGTCATTTCCCTTTGGACCGCCTCTTACTGGTGGGACCCTGCCAACGACAGAGCTCCCTGCCGCAGCATATCCGGCACCAACACGGGTAATCAATGCAACCTAACTGTACTGAGCATTTGACAAAGACACTCTGCTTTTGTATATTAAGCATCACATTTTAAGAGTTAACAGATTCGGAAAGACACCAGCCCAAGCAAGTCCAGAAATGACTAAAGACTTAAGACAAGCTGAATATTCAGAGAAAGGCACACCAGGAAAGGACATATTTCATGATCTCGCAAAACTCTTGAAAACAATAATTTGCAAAGGCGTTCTTACCTTCCACGGTGAGGCTGTCTTGGAATCAGTTTCATCCTATTCAAAGGAAGAGGAATTTAGGCAGCCAAGCAATTGACCATGAAACAACAAAGCACCTGGCCTTTCCAGCTAATGACTCTAGTTTCCCCCAGGGGAGATCCCAGCTATTAAAACATTAACCAAAACAGCATTTTCCCTCCATAGTTTGGCTGGTAACAAACTACAAGGCTGGTTAAGAAAAATTAAGCCAACAACAGGAGAGAAAAATTCCAATTTTTTATCCAGTACAAGAAATGGACAGAATAAAGAAATTTAATAAGAAAACCACCAACTTTTCTTTATGTTGTACTCATAAGATTGTCTGCAAAGGGGTAATAAACAAACCTAAAGATAGCCATAGAAAAAGTTTTAGAAAACTGAAGAGACAAAGACTTTTTTTTTTTTTTTTTTCCCAGAGCTGCGCTTTGTGTTGCATGCCTGTTGTCCTAGATACGTGGGAGGCTGAGGTGGGAGGATTGCTTGAGGCCAGGAGTTCGAGGCTGCAGTAGGCTATAACTGCAGCTGTGAAAAACCACTGACCTCCAGTATGGGCAACAAAGCAAGACCCTATCTCTTAAAAACAAAACAAAACAAAACAAAACAACCTTTTTTGTCTTTTGGAGAATGGCAAATAGAAATCAATTTCTGGGCCAGGCGTGGTGGCTCACATCTGTAATCCCAGCACTCTGGGAAGCTAAGGTGGGCGGATCACCTGAGGTTGGGAGTTCAAGACCAGCCTGGACAACGTGGTGAAACCTCGTCTCTACTAAAAATACAAAAATTAGCTGGGTGTGGTGCCACATGCCTGGAATCCCAGCTACTCAGGAAGCTGAGACGGGAGAATCGCTTGAACCTGGGAGGTGGAGGTTGCAGTGAGCCAAGATCACACCACTGCACTCCAGCCTGGGTGACAGAGTGAGACTCCGTCTCAAAAAAAAAGAGATATCAGTTTTTGATGTTTCCCACAAATCTTTACACACAAAACGCATCTGAGGTTCAGGAACAGCAATTCTGATGAAGTTCTTGGCTTGATATTCTTCCCAAGATTTAAGTCCTTTTTATGTTCAAGATCCACGTGCAGCACCCGAAACTTACCCTGGGCATCATGCCATACACCTCCTACAAGGAGAGAGAGAAATCAGTTTTATTATTAGAAGAAATGCACATCTCTCAAGAATATTCATTATGGCCAAACCTGGAAACACAGGAGAGAATTCCAAAAAGACAAATGGAAATGCCAGTCCAAATGTCCAGCAGAGCTTCAAGTATTTATATATAAACCTTTTCTTTGAGGAACTTATGAAATTACCATTAGTTAATGCCTATATAAACATTAAATATTTAATGAGCTTACAGAGAAGACAGGAGCCCCCCCCAAACCAAATGAAAGTGAGGGATATTGGTATAAAGAAGTTAATCAAAATGGTTTTGGTCAAATAGAGGACCTGACCTACAGCCAAGTCACAATTCTGTGTTATGAAACACTGCTTGTTGGGCAGTGACAGACACAGGAGGAACAAAGCTGCATCCTTACAGCAACAGAGCCTCACTCCAAGATGGAGACACCTACCTGTTGTTGCACAGCCTGCACCTCCTCTGCCATGAGACCTTCAGACTCCAGGTCTTCAGCTACCTTGTTAATGTCCTTCAACCGTGACTCATTGGCCTTCAGGTCCTTTAAAGCAAAAGCCATAATAACTAAAACCCAAAATAGCAAGCCAAAGTCAAAGGAGACATAGTCACAAACTATGGCTTGAAACTTTTAAGGATTCTTCTACAAGGGCCTACCAAAAAAAAAAAAGAGATTAAAAAAATAAGCTATGGCTGGGCACGGTGGCTCATGCCTGTAATCCCAGCACTTTGGGAGGCCGAGGCAGGCGGATCACCTGAGGTCGGGAGTTCGAGACCAGCCTAACCAACATGGAGAAACCCTGTCCCTACTAAAAATACAAAATCAGCTGGGTGTGGGGGCCCATGCCTGTAATCCCAGCTACTCAGGAGGCTGAGTCAGGAGAATCGCTTGAACCTGGTAGGCAGAGGTTGCAGTGAGCTGAGATTGTGCCATTGCACTCCAGCCTGGGCAACAAGAGCAAAACTCCATCTCAAAAACAAAACAAAACAAAACAGGCCGGGTGCAGTGGCTCACGCCTGTAATCCCAACACTGGGAGGCCGAGGTGGGTGGATCACGAGGTCAGGAGTTCAAGACCAGCCAGGCCAAGATAGTGAAACTCTGTCTCTACTAAAAATACAAAAATTAGCTGGGCGCAGTGGCAGGCGCCGGGAATCCCAGCTATTCAGGAGGTTGAGGCAGGAGAATTGCTTGAACCCGGGGTGGGGCAGAGGTTGCTGTGAGCCAAAATCGCACCACTGCACTCCATCCTGGGCAGCAGAGCAAGACTCTGTCTCAAAACAAAACAAAAACAAAACAAAACAAAAAAAGCTATAAGGATCTGTTCAACAGGTATCCCTATGGATTGGTTTTCCCAGTCCTCAGATAATTATTGGACTCAAATTTACTTCATTAACTGTAGTTTTTTCGTTTTTTATTTTTTTTGGAGACAGGGTCTCGCTGTCACCCAGGCTGGAGTGGAGTATTACAATCATGGTTCACTGCAGCCTCTACTTCCCAGGCTCAAGCAGTCCTCCTACCTCAATCTTCTGAGTAGCTTGGACTACAGGCACACACCACTATGCCCAGCAAATATTTTTATCAAATAGAGACTTTTTTAAAACCTCTTTTTGGTTTTAAAAATGTGATGAGACCAGGTGTGGTGGCTCACACCTTTAATCCTAGGACTATGGGAGGCCAAAGCAGGAGGATTGCTTAAGGAGTTCAAGACCAGCTGGGGGCAACATAACCAGACCCCTATCTCTACAGAAAAATTTTTTTTCTTTTTTAATTTTTTCTCTCTAATGAGACTCAGTCTCACTCTGTTGCCCAGACTGGAGTGCAGTGGCGTGATCACGGCTCACTGCAACCTCCCCCTCCCGGGTTCAAGCGACCTTTGTGCCTCAGCCTCCTGAGTAGCTGAGACTACAGGCAGGTGCTACCACGCCCAGCTAATTTTTGTATTTTCAGCAGAGATGGGTTTTCGCCATGTTGGGATTACAGGTGTGCACCACTGGGCCACGCCAGAAAAATTTTTTCAATTATAATAATGGATGTGGTAGCCTATGTCCATAGTCCCAGCCACGCGGGTGGCTGAGGTGGGAGGATCACTTGAGCACAGGAGTTCAAGGTTACAGTGAGCTATGATCATCCCACTGCACTCTACCTTGTGTGAGAGAGTGAGACCCTATCTCTAAAAAATAAATAAAAACAAGATAAAATTTTAATGCACAGTTACTATAGGAGAAAGAAGCTCTCCCTCCTCATTTTAATTTGTTGTAAGAATCCTTTTACGTGGTGGAATGGATAAACAATGTGTAGTATATCAGGCCAGGCACGGTGGCTCACGCCTGTAATCCCAGCACTTTGGGAGGCTGAGGCGGGTGGATCACAAGGTCAGGAGATCGAGACCATCCTGGCTAACACGGTGAAACCCCATCTCTACTAAAAATACAAAAAATTAGCCAGGCGTGGTGGCGGGCGCCTGTAGTCCCAGCTACTCAGGAGGCTGAGGCAGGAGAATGGCGTGAACCTGGGAGGTGGAGGTTGCAGTGAGCCGAGATTGCGCCACTGCACTCCAGCCTGGGTGACAGAGCGAGACTCTGTCTCAGAAAACAAAACAAAACAAAACAAAACAACAAAAACCAAAAACAATGTGTAGTGTATCAAACAGTGAAATATTATTCAGCAATAAAAAGGAATGGAGTACCAGTATGTGCCACAAAAAGGATGAACCTGGAAAACATTATGGGCCGGGTGCGGTGGCTCACACCTGTAATCCCAGCACTTTGGAAGGGCAAGCTGGGCAGATGGCCTGAGCTCAGGAGTTCGAGACCAGACTGGGCAACATGGCGAAACCTTGTCTCTACAAAAAATACAAAAATTAGCTGAGCATAGTGGTGCATACCTATAGTCCCAGCTACTCAGGAGGCTGAGGCAGGAGTATCACTTGAGCTCAGGAAGCAGAGGCTGCAGTAAGCCGAGACTGGGCCACTGCACTCCAGCCTGGGCAACAGAATGATACCTTGTCTCGGCCGGGCGCGGTGGCTCACGCTTGTAATCCCAGCACTTTGGGAGGCCGAGGCGGGCGGATCACGAGGTCAGGAGATCGAGACCATGGTGAAACCCCGTCTCTACTAAAAAAAATACAAAAAATTAGCCGGGCGTGGTGGCGGGCGCCTGTAGTCCCAGCTACTCAGAGAGGCTGAGGCAGGAGAATGGCGTGAACCTGGGAGGCGGAGCTTGCAGTGAGCCGAGATCGCGCCACCGCACTCCAGCCTGGGTGACAGAGCGAGACTCCGTCTCAAAAAAAAAAAAAAAAAAAAAAAAAGAATGATACCTTGTCTCAAAAATAAATAAAAGAAAGAAAATATAAACAAAAGAAGCCAGTCACAAAAAGTCACATAACGTGATTCCATTTATATAAATGTTCAGAATAGGTAAATCTGGAGGCAAGCAGCAGAGGAGTGGCTGCGTGGGCCACTGGGGTTAGGGAGAATGGCAAATGAATGCTTAAAGGATATGTGGTTTTCTTCTGAAGTGACACAAATGTTTTGGAACTAGAGGTGGTGGCTGCATAACATTGTGAATGTACTAAATACCACTGAATTGTACACTTTAAAATGCCTAGCTTTGTGAATTTACCCCAATTAAAAAAAAAAAGAGTACTTTCACATCTGTTGTAGTATAGGCTTAGAAAAAAGTTCTTAGAACAACATGTAGAGAACATAGCATATCTTTCCTTAAAACTAAACTCGTCCAAAAAGGTTTCAATTAAAGTCTTTTAAAAATAGCTACACAGGCCAGGCGTGGTAGCTCATGCCTGTAATCCCAGCACTTTGGGAAGCTGAGGTGGGCAGATCACTTGAGGCCAGGAGTGCAAGACCAGGCTGGCCAACATGGCAAAATCCAAGCTGTACTAAAAATATAAAAATTTGCCAGACGTGGTCGCGCGTACCTGTAATCCCAGCTACTCGGTGGCTGAGGCATGAGAATCACTTGAGCCTGGGAGGCAGAAGTTGCAGTGAGCTGAAATGGAGCCACTGCACTCTAGCCTGGGTGATAGAGTGAGACTGTCTTGAAAAAAAAAAAAAACTGAGGCCAGGTGCGACGGCTCACACCTGTAATCCCACCACTTTGAGAGGCCAAGGCAGGCAGATCACCTGAGGTCAGCAGTTTGAGACCAGCCTGACCAATATGGTGAAACCTCGTCTCTACTAAAAATATAAAAACTAGCCGGGCATGGTGGCGAGCTACTCGGGAGGCTGTGACAGGAGAACTGCTTGAACCTGGGAGGAGGAGGTTGCAGTGAGCTGAGATTGTGCCATTGCACTCCAGCCTGGGCGACCAAAGAGAGACTCTGTCTCTAAAGGAAAAAAAAAAATTGGAAAAAAAAAAAAAAGCTACATAGATGATGGAATATAATCTATGTAATTTGCATTCCAGTAATTTGCAGTCAGAAATCAAGAGACTCTGGCCGGGCACAGAAGCTCATGCCTATAATCCCAGCACTTTGGGAGGCTGAGGCGGGTGGATCATCTGAAGTTAGGAGTTCGAGGCCAACCTGGCCAACATGGCGAAACACTGTCTCCACTAAAAATACAAAAATTAGCCGGACATGGTGGCAGGCACCTGCAATCCCAGCTACTTGGGAGGCTGAGGCATGGGAATCGCTTGAACCCAGGAGGCAGAGGTTGCAGTGAGCCAAAGTCATACCACTGCACTCCAGCTTGGACGATAGCGAGAATCCATCTCAAAAAAAAAAAAAAAAAAATCAAGGGACTCAAATCTTTAAACAAATTTTCAGCTGAGCCCTAAGACTGCCCATACCTTCTGGAAGTCATCAAACTTCTTCTGGAGCACCTCAACCTGCTCCAAGTCTGCGCCGACCTCCTCACTTGTCAGAGCGGCTTCCTTCTCATTGATCCATTGCTGTAGTTCATTCGCTTCACGGAACAACATAAACTTCTTACAACTCTTCTCCAACATGCCTTTACGCTTCTCACCCAGTTCCAGCAGAGAATGATATCTGATGGAATTCAAGAGGGTGACAAGAGGGACAAGGAAGGCAGTTAGCTGTAGATGCTAACAAAAAGGCAAACCACGAGGTGTCACCAAGATGTGGATTCCAGGCTACGAGTTTGTAATGATGATGCCCTAGTAACAGAGTTATCAGATGAAGACGAGGATCCCAAGTACCCACGCCACAGCCTGAGAGATATGCGCACACTATACTGTTCACAACTAGGTGCTAGAACAGCCAGGCACACTTATCCCCAGGCCAATTCTGCACTTATAACAACACAATCACAAGTGACTGAAACCAAGCGCTTAGCACAGTAACATAGGGTTCATGCAACTACGTGGAGAGATGAAATGAATTTGCTGGGCAGAATGTATACAGAGGGTTTTTTTGTCTTTTATAATTCTCTGAATAGCCCCAGGCTGGGGTGAGGTGGGGGAAGGTACACTGAGCTTTAAAATATCCTCATATAGGATGTTTTATCTCCATATTAGTAGGACATTTCTAAAATGATACATTCAGCTCTCAGAAAGTTTTGGCAAGTTCAGAAGGAAAATCAGGCACAGTACTGAGTATCTGTGCCATTCTGTTACTTGAAAGATTTCTTAAGAATCAAGGAATATTCTAACCCTCGGGAACTAAAATACAAAAGGCTGAAATACTATCTTTGAACACGAAAACAACAAACAATAAAAAACTAAAAGTTAAAAAAAACTAGAATCACCATCAAATCTAAGTGTCCCAAAGTGAAATAAAAAAGCAATGAGTTACCAAGAATCAGAGCACTTTAAGAGAAGCATATGATTTCCTTCCTACTAAGGAAAACTATAGAACAGGCCTTCAGGTTTGTTGCTGATAGTGGCTGGTCCACCACAAAAACCAACAGGAGGGGGAACCAACACCACTCTGAACACACAGCTGCACATGGAAGCAACCAGTGAGATAAGCAGTCATCAACCGACACAGCTGCACCGCAACCTCTTCCCTTGTGAGCCAAAGCTGCTGCACAGACAGGCAGTTCCTCCCACCACCTCACTTTCTGGATGGACAAAGGCCTTCAAGAGAAGTGGCAGAGGGATAATGGACAGGGTAGCAGTGGACATTGGTGCTCTGTAAGACTCTCAGCCTACTCACAGTTCTTCCACCTGCTTCATACGCAGAGATACACTGCCGGCCTCCTTAGTTATGCGTGTCCTGCACAGAGGGGGCACAGCAAAAGCATGCACAAATTAGTGGGATTAATCCACAGGGATGAAAGGCAGCAGCTCCGACTGGTGCCATGATGGTGGATGCTTAATGTTGGGAAACTATGGAGTCATTCAACAGCTCTAAGGAGCAGTCTAAGTCATGAGTGAAATGACAGTAAAGAAATAGCAGGAAAATTAGAGGGTTAGTTCACCTTCATTTTCCTGGCAGGTCTGCCATGCTTAAGGCAGATTTTCCTGTACTGAAAACACTGGTAACTTCACAGAGCAAGGTCAGGGAACAGACTGGACTACCCTTAGAAAGAAATTTTACTGAGTGCTAATAGGCAATTTAGCCATGTATTTGATCTACTTTTTCCTCTTATATTTATGACCCAGACTACTGGTAAGAATACAAACCAAGGCCAGGCATGGTGGCTCATGCCTGTAATCCCAGCACTTTGGGAGGCCAAGGCGGGCGGATCACGAGGTCAGGAGTTTGAGACCAGCCTGGCCAACTAGTGAAACCCCATCTCAACTAAAAATAAAAAAATACACGTGCCAGCAGTCCCAGCTACTTGGGAGGCCGAGGCAGGAGAATCACTTGAACCCAGGAGGCAGAGGTTTCAGTAAGCCAAGATCGCACCACTGCACTCTAGCCTGGATGACAGAGCGAGACTCTGTCTCAAAAAAAAAAAAAAAAAAAAAAAACAAAACAAACAAACCAAAACCTCCCGTTCTTATCTCTATAGTAACAGAATCTGTAAGTGGACAAATAACTCTGATCTTACTGAGGGTCACTGGAGCCCAAAAATTCCACTATTCTACTCAAACTCTAGTGGGAATGCATTTCCTGGATATTTCCCAAGTGTCCAAAACTGCTGATTCCACTAGTGGAGTCAGAAATACCCTAAAGGAGGGACACAGGGCAATATGGGGGCTCAGATAGAGGAAAGAGGACAGAGCCATTTCATTACAAAATTCCATTCTCAGAACTCAAAGCTATGCCAGAAAGAGAAGCTCTGAAAGCAGCTTTTCAAAGTGGACAGAGCTGTAGGGGCGTAGAATACCTGAAAATCCAATTTCAAAAAGCATCTCGAACCAAAAGACAAATGGCAATGATTAGAAAAATTCGTTAGGAAAAACTCATGAACACTGGTGGAAAAAAACCAAAGCAATGTAAGTCATCAGTCAGGGGTTTGAGACCCACACAGGGAGGTCTGTGGGCTCAAAGTGGGGTGGAGACAGCAGGAGGCGTGCAGGTGGGCTCCAGGAGCCTCAGGATACACCTAAGCTTCGGCCCATGTGGAACAGAGTATGCCTATGGGACGCCTAGCCCTTGCGGTCCCCGGTGGCATCCTTACTGATTGTCAATCTGCTCCTGCCGCAGTGCTATGCTGCCTTGCTCCTCCAGGAGATTCTCCCGGGACGCTGACTGGGCGGGGTCCAATTTCTTCACGTAAGCAGCTGGCACAAAACCCTGACGATCGTTCACTTCCACTTTCCACCAATCCTAAGGAAAAATGAGGGAGAACTGAAAGTAAATTCCTTCTCTGAGAGGGAGAATCCAAGGAGGTCATGTGTGTGCACACACACCAGAGCGTTGTTTTAAGAGGTCCAAAACGGCCGGCCGCAGTGGCTCACGCCTGTAATCCCAGCACTTTGGGAGGCCGAGGTGGGTGGATTACGAGGTCAGGAGATCGAGACTATTCTGGCCAACACAGTGAAACCCCGTCTCTACTAAAAAAAATACAAAAAAAATTAGCCGGGCGTGGTAGCGGGCACCTGTAATCCCAGCTACTTGGGAGGCTGAAGCAGGAGAATGGCGTGAACCCAGGAGGCAGAGCTTGCAGTGAGCCGAGATCGCGCCACTGCACTCCAGCCTGGGCATCAGAGCGAGACTCTGTCTCAAAAAAAAAAAAAAAAAAAGAGGTCCAAAACGATATTAAAGTCACTTTACATGAGGTTTGATAATTCAGTCCCTTCCTCACCTGCCACACCTGCCGAGGGTCACAGGCAGAAGTGCAATGCTGCCTGCCACCAAAGCCAGCCTTCTCTCTGCTTAGATGCTCCAGAGCTGTGCCATCTAACACTATAGCCACCAGACACATTTGCCCACTTAACTTTCATTGAGTTAGAACTCTTTTTTTTTTGAGACAGAGTCTTGCTCCATTGCCAGGCTGGAGTGCAATGGCATGATCTTGGCTCATTGCAACCTCTGCCTCCTGGGTTTAAGCGATTCCCCTGCCTCAGCCTCCCGAGTAGCTGGGACTACAGGCGCACGCCACCACGCCCAGCTAATTTTTTGTATTTTAGTAGACACGGGTTTTCACCATGTTGGCCAGGATGGTCTCGATCTCCTGACCACATGATCCACCCACCTCAGCCTCCCAAAGTGCTGAGATTACAGGCGTGAACCACCATGCCTGGCCTTTTTTTTTTTTTTTTTTTTTTTTGATTAATATAAATAGAGATGAGGTCTCGCTATGTGCCCCAGGTTGGTCTCGAACTCCTGGGCTCAAGCGATCCTCCTGTCTAGGCCTCCCAAAGTGCTGGGATTACAGGCGTGAGCCACCATGCCCGACTTCATTGAGTTATAATTCAATTAAATAAAACACCCAGTTGTACTAGCCATATTTTAAGGGCTTACTATCACACGTAGCTAGTAGTTACTGCAGAGGCAGCACAGACACCTTACATTTCCACCATCACAGAAAGTTCTACTGGGCAATGCTGTTCTTGAATAAACCAAAGTTAGACCACAAGTTGGTTTAGGTTTAAAATAGAATCAATAGAAAGATAAGAATCACAGGTTTCCGCAAATTATCATGACAAGGATAAATAAGGTGTGGGAATGGGAACAAATTGGCTCTTAAAAATGGCCAAGGACATTTCTCCAGCCTTAACTAAAACAGAAGGCAGGCCTCTTTCAGGATCAATCTGTGGATGCTTCAAAGGCCACTGTCAATTCAGAGTGTGTTAGGGAAGAAAGGCTGGTGGACCAGGATGGATTTATTATTTTCATTATTTAGCCTAGAGAAGACAAAGCCTGTGGGGTGAGGTCACAGCTGTCTTCAATGATCTGCTGGGCTGAGATGTAGCTTGCAGTCTGGAGTAAGAACCAACAGGTCAGCCGGGTGTGGTGGCTCATGCCTATAATTCCAGCACTTTAGTAGGCTGAGGTGGGCAGATCACGAGGTCAGGAGATAGAGACCATCCTGGCTAACACCGTGAAACCCCATCTCTACTAAAAATACAAAAAATTAGCAGGGCGTGGTGGTGGGCACCTGTAGTCCCAGCTACTCGGGAGGCTAAGGCAGGAGAATGGCGTGAACCTGGGAGGCGGAGCTTGCAGTGAGCCGAGATTGCGCCACTGCACTCCAACCTGGGTGACAGAGCAAGACACTGTCTCAAAAAAAAAAAGGCCGGAAGCAGTGGCTCATGCCTGTAATCCCAGCACTTTGGGAGGCCAAGGCAGGCGGATCACGAGGTCAGGAGATGGAGACCACGGTGAAACCCCATCTCTACTAGAAATACAAAAAATTAGCCAGGCATGGTGGTGGGCGTGCCTGTAGTCCCAGCTACTCAGGAGGCTGAGGCAGGAGAATGGTGTGAACCCAGGAGGTGGAGCTTGCAGTGAGCTGAGATTGCGCCACTGCACTCCAGCCTGGGTGACAGAGCAAGACTCTGTCTCAAAAAAAAAAAAAAAAAACCAACAGGTCCAAGTTATACAGAGAGCAAACTTTGGCTTGTCAAGGACAAAAATTCCACCTAGAGACACTCAATGGTGAAAATAAGCTATCCTTCTGAGTGTGATTATCTATGCTTCTTGCAGGTATTCAAGAAGACAGATTAACTTCTTGATCATACATAGTACTGCATAAATGTATGTCACGTGGGGGATTGGTGAGGAAACTTATCTCTTTGAATTCTAAGGCTTCTCATTTCAGGGAGACATGCAACCCACACAAACCCAACTGAGCATACGTGGAGGTGCTAGCGTGGAACAAACACACAGCCGCTCTCTGTGCCTTGCCTTGTTGGTGCTGTTGAGTAAGGTAAGGATATCTCCTTTCTTCATGGTGACCTCTCGGGGACTCTTCTCCTGATAGTCGTAGAGAGCCAAGACCAGCTCCTTCCCAGTCTCATCATCCATGGGGGCCACTTGTTGCTAAAAATCCAAAGAAAGGGAGGAAGGGCAGACATGGTAAAAACATGTCCACACTGTCATCTAAGTACAGAGCAGATTCAAATGTCACCAGCTGTACCAAATGTACCAAATATACACTCATGAGAATTCTTCACTGAAGCTACCAATAAAATCTGATCCAAGAACTTTAAATTTTTGGTATCTTTAAAAAAAATCGCTGGGCGCGGTGGCTCACGCCTGTAATCCCAGCACTTTGGGAGGCCGAGGCGGGCGGATCACGAGGTCAGGAGATCGAGACCATCCTGGCTAACACAGTGAAACCCCGTCTCTACTAAAAATACAAAAAATTAGCCGGGCGAGGTGGTGGGCGCCTGTAGTCCCAGTTACTCGGGAGGCTGAGGCAGGAGAATGGCGTGAACCCTGGGGGGCGGAGCCTGCAGTGAGCCGAGATCGCGCCATTGCACTCCAGCCTGGGCAACAGCGAGACTCTGTCTCAAAAAAAAAAAAAAAAAAAAATCTCATTTTGTCTGGGCATGGTGGCTCATACCTGTAATCCCAGCACTTTGGGAAGCTGAGGCAGGCAGATCACCTGAGGTCGGGAGTTCGAGACCAACCTGACCAACATGGAGAAACCCTATCTCTACTAAAAATACAAAACTAGGCCAGGCGCGGTGGCTCACACTTGTAATCCCAGCACTTTGGGAGGCCGAGGCGGGCGGATCACGAGGTCAGGAGATCGAGACCACGGTGAAACCCCGTCTCTACTAAAAAAATACAAAAAAAATTAGCCGGGCGTGGTGGCGGGCGCCTGTAGTCCCAGCTACTCGGAGAGGCTGAGGCAGGAGAATGGCGTGAACCCGGGAGGCGGAGCTTGCAGTGAGCCGAGATCGCGCCACTGCACTCCAGCCTGGGTGACAGAGCGAGACTCTGTCTCAAAAAAAAAAAAAAAAAAAAAAAATACAAAACTAGCCAGGCATGGTGGTGCATGCCTGTAATCCCAGCTACTCGGGAGGATGAGTCAGGAGAATCACTTGAACCTGGGAGGCGGAGGTTGTGGTGAGCCAAAATCAGGCCACTGCACTTCAACCTGGGCAACAAGAATGAAACTCCAAAACTCCATCTCAAAAAAAATAAATAAACAAAAAAATAATAAAAAATCTCATTTTAAAGTAGGGCCGGGCGCGGTGCTCATGCCTATAATCCCAGCACTTTGGGAGGCCAAGGCGGGCGGATCATGAGGTCAGGAATTCAAGACCAGCCTGGCCAACATGGTGAAACCCCATCTCTACTAAAAATACAAAAATTAGCTGGGCGTGGTGGTGGGCACCAGTAACCCCAGCTACTTAGGAGGCTGAGGCAGGGTAATTACTTCAACCCAGGAGGCAGATGTTGCAGTGAGCCAAGATCATGCCACTGCACTGTAGCAAGACTCCATCTCAAAAAAAAAAAAAAAAATTTAGCTGGGCATGGTGGTGAACACCTGTAATCCCAGCTACTCAAGAGGCTGAGTCAGGAGAATCCCTTGAACCCAGGAGGCAGAGGGTGCAGTGAGCCGAGGTCGTGCCATTGCACTCCAGCCTAGGCGATGGAGTGAGACTCTGTCTCTAAATAAATAAATAAATCTTATTTTAAACTCTGTAAACCTTTGTCTCACCAGAGTTAATAGCAGAGTCAAATGGGGCCTATGATAGGAACACCTGCTGACAGTATCTGGGTCCTTCAAGGCCTCCCTCCAGTAACCCATAAACTGTTACAAGTTTACCCGGCAGGACTGTGCTTGTTCTCGCAAAGCCTGGATGCTGCTGCCGTAGGCACTGAGATCTGACATCAAAGCTTCGTGTTTCTTCAGTAGAGCCTGAAACCAAGACCACACATGGAGCACTGCACAGGGGCTGAAGCCTCCCATCCTCCACTGCGCAGGGGCTGAAGCCTCCCATCCTCCACTGCCCAGGGGCTGAAGCCTCCCATCCTCCACTGCCTCACCAACCTGCCATCCTGCCTCAACAGCCTTTCTCAGTTGCGCAATGATGTAATCACCTCCTGCCCTTCTTACAGTGCTAATATCATTTTCAAAGTTTTTCAGGATTCCCATCTTTTGGGACAATCATATATATTATGATTATAGCCTACTCATCCTGGTCTAGGCACAGTGGCTTATGCCTGTAATCCCAGCACCTTGGGAGGCTGAGGCAGGCAGATAGCTTGAGCCCAGGAGTTCAAGACCAGCCTGGGCAACATACTGAAACCTCATCTCTACAGAAAATACAAAAATTAGCCAGATGTGATGGTGTGTGCCTGTAGTCCAAGCTACTCAGGGGACTGAGGCGGGAAGACTGCTGAGCACAGGAGGTCAAGGCTGTAGGGAGTCGTGATTGCGCCACTGTACTCCAGCCTTAGTGACAGAACGAGTGCAGTGCCTCACGCCTGTAATCCCAGCACTTTGGGAGGCTGAGGCAGGCAGATCACTTGAGGTCAGGAGTTCGAGACCAAACTGGCCAATGTGGTGAAACCCCATCTCTACTAAAAATACAAAAAAAGTTAGCTGGGTGTGGTGGCGGGCGCCTGTAATCCCAGCTACTCAGGAGGCTGAGGCAGAAGAATCGCTTGAACCCGGGAGGCGGAGGTTGCAGTTATCCGAGATCATGCCACTGCACTCCAACCTGGATGACAGAGTGAGACTCTGTCTCAAAAAAAAAAAAAAAAAAGGAAAAATTCAACTCATTCTAGTTTTTGTGAAGATTGGTAAGAGCTAGGTACAGGAACTATACCTAGACCTTTATGAATAAAATTTGAGAATTTTAGTCAAAAAGCAGATAACCAGTAAAAAACCAAGTACATCTATGTATATATGTGTGCATGTTGGTATGTGGGTACATGCGCACACTGGTATGTACATGTGTATGCTGGTATGTTTGCAGGTATGTATATATGTATGTGTGCATGTTGGTATGTTAGTACGTATGTAAGCACGCATATGGTTTCACATAGATGAAACAAGGCTGACAAATGTTAACAGTTGAAGGTCAGTGACAAGTTATCTTCTCTCTCCTTTAGGTATGATTAAATTTTCATAATAAAGAGTGAAAAACGGGCCAGGAGGGGTGGTTCATTCCTATCATCCCAGCATTTTAGGAGGCTTTGGCAGGAGGATTGTTTGAAGCCAGGAGTTTGAAACCAGATGGGACAACATAGTGAGACCCTGTCTCTAATAAAAATAAAATTAAAATTAAAAAGTGTAGCCAGGCCTAGTGGTACCTGCCTATAGTCCCAACTACTTGGGAGGCTGAGGCAGGAGGATCGCTTGAGCCCAGGAGTTTGAGGCTGCAGTGAGCTACAATTGTACCATTGCATTCCAGCCTGGGCAAGAGTGAGACTCGGCCTCAAAAAAAAAAAAAAAAAAAGTAAAAAATGGATTCCAAAACATTTTAAAAAACAATCATTGTAATGCACAGGTCCTGCGCATCACTACTTCTCCTAACTTCCTTCTCAGTACAAGCCCTGTTCCACTTCCCTGGCAGGTGAGACGCTTCCCAAGCCTGGTTACCTCAGCAGAGTCTTCGTCCTTGCCATAGTCAGTGCTGCCCACAATGGGTTCCTTCTCCCGCATCCAGGATTCGGCCTCGTTAGCATCAGCAAAGTACTGCTGGGCCTGCAGAGAGTCCTCCAGGTCCTGCCGACGCTGGGAGGCTTTGGCTTTCAGTGCCTCCCACTTTTGGTTCAGCTCGTGAAGCTTGGCCTTCACATCCTCTGCAGCAAAATGGCCTGGAAGGTGGGTAGGGAAAGAGGGTAACAAAAACTATGTTGACACATCACACAAGGACAAAAATAAGTTTTTTCTGTGTGTTCACGGCACTTTCATTACTATGTTTTGGTGAACTGTGCCCTTTCATAATTCCAATTTTCTTGAGAGGTTCAGGTTATAACCCTTTAATGGATTGTTTCATTTTTTTGCCTCCTCAAACCATGACCTGTATCTAGACTCTAAGAAGCAGATATCGCAAGTTGGCATTAGTGATAGTATCATAGACTAGTAACGGTACCACTGTAGCGCTCAGTTACTGAGACTGGCACGTGCAGGCACTCTATCAGCTCTTTCCCTACTTGGTTTGACTTACTCCTCACTACTGTGTCAGGAGAGGTGGTGTCATCCCTGTTTCACAGATAAGAAATTCAGGCTCAGAGCTGGGCGTGGTGGCTCACGGCTGTAATCCCAGCACTCTGGGAGGCCGAAGCAGGTGGATCACCTGAGGTCAGGAGTTCATGACCAGCCTGACCAATATGGTGGAACCCCATCTCTATTAAAAATACAAAAATAAAAATAAAAAATTAGCTGGGTATGGTGGTGTGTGCCTGTAGTCCCAGCTACCTGGGAGGCTGAGACAGGAGAACTGCTTGAACTAAGGAAGCAGAGGTTCCAGTGAGCTGACACCGTGCCACTGCACTCCACCCTGGGTGGCAGAGTGAGACCCCGTCTCAAAAAAATAAAAGAAATTCAGGCTCAGAAAGGGTAAGGTCTGGTCAGGTCGTACAGTTAGGAAAGAATGGGGATGGTATTCAGCCCCAGAGCCTGGTTTGTGATGCCCACATGGCCATGCCCTCGGCAAGACAGGGAGACATGAGGAGCAGCGCCAAGCCATGTCACTGAGACCAATCACTCACCTTCCTCCACCATGGCATTCCCCTTCTGTGTAACTGCTTTGATGCGTGGTTCATGTCCAGCAATTTCTGCTTGTAAGGCTTGATGTTTCTTTAGCAGATTCTGGACCCCAATCAAATCCTTACCTGAAAGCAGACACCACTCCCCAGTTATCCAACCATGGAGAGAAAAGTCAGCACTGATTTGTCATTCTTAGCTACCATCATGGTTCCAGTTCAATAATTTAAATTCGACCCTGCACATCCTGACGTGCATCCCCTTTATGCTACAATAGCACAGCCTTTCCCAAGTTGATTCCTACCTGAGGGAAGCAGACTGACCTCTGTTGGTAGATGCAGCAATGGGCTCTTTCTCTCGAATCCACGTCTCCTCATCCTCAACATCCCGGAAGAGCTGCTGCAACCGCAGAGAATCGGCCAGCTTCTGCTTCCGGGCAACCATGGGCTCCTTGAGCGCCTCATAGCGAGCCACGAGGGCTTCCTGTTTCTTCTTGATGTTTTCTGCATCAAAATGGCCAGCATCTTGGAACTGGCGGGCCTGAATGGTGATGCCATCAATTCGGTCCTGGGAATGTGAAAGGACAGAGCTGACTTTACTTTGGGTGTGGTTTTATACAAAGAAAAATTGATAAGGTCTTTTTCCCACTCCTGAGAGGATTCTTTCTGCTATCTCCTTCCTTCATCTGGGGCTCCTAGAAAGCTCTAAGGGATGATATTTAATCTGAGCAGAAGCACATGCAGCACAGAGTGATCTAAGAAAATCAACACATTTCATCCCTCCCAAAACTCATTTAGTCTGAAATTACTGGCTTTTCCTCCCTCCTATGGTTTCTGCATTCACTTGCCCAACCACAGCCCCCAGTTCACACTACCTGGTGAGCAGCCACATCTGCCTCTAGCAGGGCATGTTTCTTCTGGAGGTTCTGCACATTGGTAAGATCTTTGCCGTAATCATCCGAAGCCAAGTGACCTTCTACTTCATATAGCCACAATTCAATATCCTCAACATTGCGATTAAATTGCTGTTGCTGGTTGGCTTCACGAAGCTTTATTCCTACGGAAGGAAGCAAGTTTAATTTTGTACTGCTTAGCATTACCCTTCTGCCAACACTGCCCATGAACAGTAGTATCTTAGTAAAGGACTATACAGGTCAGAATTTTATTCCTTCACTTATGTCACAAAGGGAAAGAGAATATCAATTGCAGCCTCTGCTCTACCTTCTCAAGGTTGAACTGGAAGCATTCTAACCCCCTTGAGATATAAGGACACTGGAGAATTAGTAAATGCCCTTGGCTCTCAGCTGAACTTTGATTTTCAGCAATGAGGCCCAATTCAGTACCTTCTCACTCAGACTCCCTCACCAACCAGTATGCTCAACCACATTTACCAAATTACTATCAAGAACTTAAGCCAAGTAATTCCTACACAGGAAATTATCCCTAACGCCAAAGTCATCCACCTCACCTTTCTTGGGGGGTATATGTCCCTAAAATACTTAATAGAAAGGGGTATTTAGTTCCCCAAACATGCATGTCACAATCCAGTGGAACATCTTCTCTTACCTTTCAGTTCAGTGGCCTCTAGCAGTTTCTTCCACAAACTGATCACCTCATTCATACGAGCTGCTACTTCATCCTTGGCATAGTGGTTGACATCAATCAGCTTTTGGCCAGCTTTCTCCAAGGCATCAATTCGGCTCTGGTTTGCTGAGAGCTCAGCCTCGAAAGCCTGATGCTTCTGTACTTTTCCTTGTAGGTTGGATGGATCCTGCCAATAAAAGAAGGGGGTTCTATCTTGTACCTGAGAACGTCACGTTCCCTTGCATTACCTTCATACTTATCTTTATGGAGGAATGTATAAAACAGCTGGCTTACATTAAGTAGTGCGGTTTTTGGAATCCCTTATTTCGTCCTTTAGCTACAATTTATTTGTGAGAGCTATGTTTAGCTTACTAATCGAGTGCTACATGGCAACACTAACAGTACATTACTTTATAAGCTTCATCTGTGGCAGTTTTCATCTTCTCATTGACCCAACTCTTGAGCTCATCAGAATCACGGAAAAACTGCTGCAAGTGGAAAGAATCAGCTAGCTGGGCCCGGCGACGCATGGCTCTCTCGTGAAGGGCATTGCGGCGGCTCAACAGCTGAAAGACAAAGATCCCCTGTGAGTCTCTAGTGTTTACTCCCAAAGGGATGTCCAGTTGAAGAGACTTAACTGGAACATCTTAGAAGAGACATTTGCATACCAAAAGGGAGGAGCATGAAGAACCTACAAACTTACAGCATCTCGGCGAGTGGCCACATCTTCCATTGCATAGTGGTTGTTCTGAATTAGCTTCGTTGCAAATTCATCTAATGCCTAGGAAGGAAGATAAGAGTTCTTCACTGGTAAGCACACTAGTCCCTAGCTTGGCCTCTAGAGAAAAGTAACTGCTGAACAGATCATAAAACACACCAAACTTTAACATAGGTCAAGGTTTTCACCCAAAGGTTGGTGATGACATTTTTCTCATAACTTTTGAGATTTTGCTTGATGTTATCAGTCAGATATCGTAAGACTGCTCTACCTCCATTCAAGACTGGAGACATTAGTTGTGGCACGATCTCCTAGCAGGGGTCAAATACAGGTTAACAGCTTTCCAAATTCTTATTTCTAAGATGTATTTTCAATGGGAAGAGTACCTCTTAATATTAACCCTGACCTACTTTTAATGAAAGGTACAAACTTAAAGAAGTTTGGAGGTTTCCATTAAGTAAATCATTTTTCGATAAAGTTGTATTATGTCTTCAACGAGATAGCATGTCATCCTTGTGAAAGTTTAAACACCCACAGGAGTCCTTTGCATATGAATCTTTCATCAAATCTGTTTGGAATCCTTCCAGGGAAAAAGACTCTGGCTTACTGTAAGGGTCATTTGAAGGCACTGACAAGAAGGGGTCTTACTGTAATCTTTTCCTCCTGGGCACTAAGGGATTTCTCAAAGTCTTCATGCTTCTTAAGAAGCGCTTCCACACTATCCAAGGAATCTCCCAAGTCTTCATTCAACAGGAACGCCTTGCCAAAGGAAACAAAGTGTTCAGAATAATGTCCTATTCCTTTGATCTTCTAAGACTGTGAAGCAAAGGGTATTTTGGTCAAAACACAAAAAGAAGGAAGGAGATTTTATGGCTGTTAAACTTCTAAGATCTCTTCTAGGAAGTCTAAAGTCCTTTTGGATTTTCTTAAAATCAATCCAGCCATATCATGAAATCCTTGTTCCACATTCTACTGAAACTTCTCTTACATAGCTTTTGTTGCTTCTATTAGATTTAGATGTTACATAATGCTAAGGTTTTTTTTTGTTGTTGTTGTTGTTGTTGTTGTTTTTTTTTTTTTTTTTTTTTGTGAGACAGGGTCTCGGTCTGTTGCACAGGCTAGAGTGCGGTAGTATGATCATAGCTTGCTCCAGCCTTGAGCTCCTGGGCTCAAGGGATACTCCCATCTCAGCCTCCCAAAGTGCTAGGATTACAGGAGAGAGCCACTGCACCCGGCAATGCTAACTTCTAAGAAAAAAATCTCTTTAATAAAACATTTTACGTCACACTAATCTGAAAAGCTGGGGCCTTTTCTGAAGGCCTTGCAATCTCAGCAGGGAGAGATGCCAGCAGAGCTGAGAGACGCTTGCTCAATTCTCCCTCTTCAATGGATTCAGAACTAACATGGTACTGATGTCCTAAAACAAAACAAGCACACTACCCGAGGAGACAAAACACAGGCCCTTCTTCTCCCACCACTGGCAAGGCTTTGCTCACAGATTACCTCCTGCTTGCTCATCCAGTTGTCCACCTGCTCAGTGTCCCGGTAGAAGAGCTGCAGGTCCATGCACTGCTCGTACTGCTGCCTGCGCAGCTCCCACAGCTCCAGCAGCGCCGCTCTCTCCTCGGAAAGGACGGTCAGCTTGGGGGCATAGGAGACATGGTCAGGGAGATGAGGTCAGCCCCAATGCCTCCGAGGCAGACAGAACAGCTACCCTGGAATTCCTAATCCTAGTGCTAATCTTCAGGCCTTTTTTCCGATTTGCAAAAGGGGAAAAACAACATTCACTTGTATGTGCATGTTCAATATAAAAGGGATGGCCTGTTTTAATTAATCTAGAATTAATTTATTGCCACATGATCACAAATGACTAGGTAAAAATAGTAAACTCCCAGGTAGAAGAAATAGGGGATCCATTTAAAAGTGAGGCAGTATAAATGGAGTTTAATGGAGCATAAATGGAGTAGGGACTCTCCACTGAGAAATGTCAACTGAGTGGCTGCTCCATAACATATGGAAAATAAATTCAGAAACCCCCTAGACTTTAGGCTCCGAAGCTACTAATGACAAGTCTTTGGAATATCTTCTTCTACTCTATGTAAATACTAAAAAATATATAAATCATTATTTATCTAATGTTCCTAAGCAATTTTATACTCCAAGATACTTCAAAGCTTGTATACATATATGTGTGTGTGTGTATATATATACTTTTTTTTTTTTTTTTTAGAGAAAGGGTCTCACTCTGTCACTCAAGCCAGAGTGCAGTGGTGCAAATCATAATTCATTGTAACCTTGAACTCCTGGGTTCAAGCAATCCTCTCGAGTAGCTAGGACTATAGGAACGTGCCACCATGTCTGGCTAATTTATTAATTTTTTGTCGAGATGGGGTCTCACTATGTTGTTCAGGCTGGTCTCCCATTCCTGGCCTCAAGCAATCCTCCTGCCTTGGCCTCTGAAAGTGCTGGGGTCACACCACACCCGGCCTATGTATCATTTTGTAAAAATTTGTTTCCTCTTTGCTCCAACTCCTAATGCAAGACTCAGCTCCCTACAGAAAGTCCCTGCAAGTAGGAAACGTGCCACACATGCCCCAAATAAGGAGGACTGTCTTTCAGGAAATCAGCACACTATACATATACCTTCTTTTTAAACCTCTGCAGAGAAAGGAAAGTTTCTCACATATCATGGTAAATGCGACGTCTGGATATTTAAGGATGAATAACAGCTTTCAGAGACTTAGTGAAAGATGTAATTTGCTCCTCAAAAGCTCCATTTCTCTTCTCTTACCTTCTCCCTCACTTCATCTGAGGCATAGTGACCAGCACCAAGCAGTGCCTGACCAGATTCATCTGCAGATTTGAAGCTGTCTTCATGGGCATCAATTTCACCCTACAGGAGAAAAAAACAAAGCCATGATTTATGCCCAGCATCTTACAAAATAAAAATAAGGTGTTGAATTTTACATAAGCATTATAAGCCAGACTATGACATCTAAAATGAGAAACAAAATGAAAGATTAGGCCAGATTTCCTAATACATAATCAGTCTAGGTCATCAAATGTGAGAGTATCACTCACTGATGAAGTCCTTTTCCAAATGGCTTTTCAGGTCACCTGTCATTTGTCAAGGTTCCACATTCAGATGGGTCTGTCTTCTTTGTGCCAAATGGACTTGTTTACTATGATTTTATAGAACCTGGTAGGGTGAGTCCCTCCCTGGCCCCACTACGATCTTCAACACTGTCTCAGCATTTCTTGAATTTTTTTTTTCCAAATCAGTTTTGGAATCAGCTTATCTCATTGCAAAAAGAAACACACACACACACATATACCTGCTGAGCACTTGACTAGAACTGCATTAACTGTATATATCCTGGTGGGAATTTATACCTTCACAAAAGATCATTCCATCTGTGCACTAGATAAATCATTCTATCTATTCAGTTTTTATTTAATGCCTTTTAACAACGTTTTATAGTTTTCTCCACAAATGTCTTACACACTTTTGTTAGATTTATTCCTGAGTACTTTATATTTTCTGCTCTACTAAGTAGTATTTTTAAAAATTATGTTTCTGTTGCTAGTGTAGAGAAACATGTTTGACTTTCAGTATACTGATTTTGTATCTAGCACATTAAAACCTCTCAGAAGGTTTTTTTTTTTTTTTTTTGAGACAGAGTGAAACACTCTCGTTGTCCGGACGGGAGTGGAATGGTGCGATCTTGGCTCACTGCAACCTCCGCCTCCTGGGTTCAAGCGATTCTCCTGCCTCAGACTCCTGAATAGCTGGGACTACAGGCACGTGCCACCATGCCCAGCTAATTGTTATATTTTTAGTAGAGATGGGGTTTCACCATGTTGGCGTGGATGGTCTTGATCTCTTGACCTCATGATCCACCCGCCTCGGCCTTCCAAAGTGCTGGGATTATAGACATGAGCCACTGTGCCCGGCCCAACAAATACTTTTTACATCACAAAGGATCAATGTGCCAAGTAGTAGCACTTCTATCTCGCCAGAGCTTGTCTGTTTGCTTTTATGGACCACAGTGAACCTCTTGACACTGAACCCAGTTAAGCCTCTATCAGAAGCAGTTAGACCAGGTCTCCAAAGGCAAAACCAACCACAATCCTTATGATGAGAGACACCTGTTAATAACATGGTACCAACTCTGATTATAGGCCTCACCCAACACTGATAAACTGGTGCATTATAAGCTAAAATCTTCACTTCTGGAAGATTCTAGAGATACCATTACCTTGTGCTCTTGGTGTCTATCTAGCAGGGCTTCAGCCCCAGCCACATCATTGGCAAGCTCATCTGCATTGATGAGGGCTTTCATCTCAGTCACCCAGCTGGTGAGGTCACGGAAGTCAGCCAGAAAGCGTTGAAGCCTAGGGAAAACCAAAGGAAGACATTATGTTTCCAGCAGAGGTTCCAGGGTGGAAAATGGCCTCCCTAAAGCTCTGAATTCTACGTTCTCAAATGTCTAACAAACTATACAAACTCTAATTCTGGGAAATATGAAATTCTCCCAATCTAGACTGTGAAGGAAAGCAAGAGAAGGCTGAAATCAACCCTTTAAAACTTAGGTTCTCTCCATCACTAAAATGCCCCAATCCTGTCGCACATTTTCAACTTCCTTGTTATTCCCAGGTTCAACCCATGGCTAGTAAGAAACATTCTTTTCCTTTCCAATCCTGGTTTTAATAAGATATTTCATGTGATACTCAGATACTTAAGGGGATATTTCCATTCTATCAGTCATAATGCAGTGATGCAGAATAGAAGAATTTATGAAGTTGAAATACCATACATATACTATACATGATACAGTTGCTAGTCTCCAAACAGAGAGAACATAGGTAAGAAGTGATTTGCATTTGTAGGTGATACCTGACACTTTCACAGAACAGACCCTCAACTCTGCTATTCCTGCTTCCAAAAAAGAAGTCAAATGATACTGGTTGAGACCTGGAGCATTATTTGCACCTGTATGAATCATTGAGCCGTGCGTGTCTCTCTGCCGCCAAGGTGCGGATCTGCTCCCAGTTTGTAATCAGTTCCTCTCGCTTCACTTGAATCTGTGTTGCACTCAGAGGGTGGGACTGTTGCAGGCGGTCAGCCTCAGCACACAGGGCTTTGACCTAGAAATGAACTCCGTCAGAACTATTCTCCTGACCCTTGGTGACTTATTTACAGAATCAGCTGCTTGTACAACCCACCTTGTCTTCTAGAGCAGCAAGATCTCTCTCCAGACCCTCGTGCTTCCGAAGCAGAGCCTGAACACTTGCCAGGTCTCGGCCAAAATCATCAGAGGCCATTAACTGCTCCTTCTCCTTAATCCAACTGATAGTCTCATCCACATCCCTACAGAACAAAGCCACCAGTTAATCCACAGCAATGACGACTCCCTAGAACTAGGAATACCCCATGGGACCAAGGCCTAGTCAGCCCCGACAGCTCATCAGCAGCACATGCCCTCAACTCCCCTCCAGGTTGAGGCCCATTCCCCAAAGCCTACTCTGGCTTGACACCTGTTAAAGCGCTGAACTTCAGCTGCGCCAAAGAGCTTCCCCTGCCTCTGCAGAGCCAGGCCCTTCAGCCGCTGCCAGGCTGCATTGACTTCATCCTGCTTAGTCTTGATCAGTTCCTCCTCAGGGTGCTGCTCCTAAACAAGGAAGAGAAGAGACTGCATTTGTATACAACTTCTGGCTCCTCCAACTAGTTACCCTGGGGTTGGTTCCTTGAAGCATCTCAGCAAATCACCACTCTGAAGAGAATCACAAGAAATAATGGTCTACATGATACAAAGTGAACTACAACTCCAAAGAGTTTCTATTTCTTATGTAAAAAGGGGAGAGCCATTCTCTATCTTTTGGAGTATTGTGGTTAGTCTATAAGGTGGTTATGTTAAAAGTGCCAAAAACCTTTATGTTAATAAATAGTTTGGCAGCAACTTTGTGGTAGCTTTATCAATGTACTCATCTACCCTAACTACTTGAAAATTTGGTATTTCAGATGTTCACGAGGCTGTTAAGCATTCTTGCACATAAACATAATTTTCAGGGCTCAAGAGTTTGTTCCTGGCTTTAGACTGATGACATTTCTTTTTTTCTTTTTTGAGACAGGGTCTTGCTATGTTACCCAGGCTGGTCTCAAGTGATCCTGCCTTGTCAGCCTGGGTCTGTGTAGAATAGCTGGGTCTATAGGCAGGTGCCACTGCATCCAGCTTGGAGACATTTCTTTAAAAGTATCCTTCCCTACCAACCACATTTTGGTGTTTTTAAAAATATGATATAAAGCATAATAAAGTGAAGCATTTCAGGGTTTTTGAATCCATTTGGGATACCATGGGTTTGGCCTGACTACTTTTCTCAAGCTCAACCGTAGGAAAGCTTAGGGTTTGGAAAAGTAACACATCTGTCACTGTGGAAGGGTGAGATATTTCTGAGGAATGCCAGGTATCTTTCTCTTAATCACTGACCAGAAAAAGCCTGTAAGCAGATTTATACATTTAAAATTTGTACCCTCCAAATCAAATTTCCCTAAAAGTAAAAACTCTCTGGTTCCGAGTACTTGATGTCTTTGGAACCCTTTGGATTCGTAGTGGAAGCAGCTTACAGGATTGTACACGTGGGCACTGGGGAAGGGTTGTCATTCCCTCTTAACGGGCTCCAGCGCCAGAGTGGAGAGCCTATTCACGCCAAGGTTCTCCCAGGCTCCCAAGAGAACCCAGGGAAGCTTCAAACAAAAAAGGCAGGCAAGAGCCCTAACGCATTGGTGGACATCTGCCAATACTAACTTAGCATTCACCACCACACCCTCGTCTGAGAAACCCTGAGACCTAGCTTCAGCAGCCCAATAAAAGCTTCACCCAGCCATACCCAAAAGTGGGTAGAGGAAATAGATCAAATGAACTCTGCCCTTCCTGCCCGAGGCAACACATTGAAAAGCATTTTCCAATTTAGGAGTAATCAGTATTGTGCCTTACATCTAAACAAAACTCTTAGACATGCTTACAAAAACTTGTTCACTCAGGGCCGGGCGCGGTGGCTCACGCTTGTAATCCCAGCACTTTGGGAGGCCGAGGCGGGCGGATCACGAGGTCAGGAGATCGAGACCACGGTGAAACCCCGTCTCTACTAAAAATACAAAAAAATTAGCCGGGCGTGGTGGCGGGTGCCTGTGGTCCCAGCTACTTGGAGAGGCTGAGGCAGGAGAATGGCGTGAGCCCAGGAGGCGGAGCTTGCAGTGAGCCGAGATCACGCCACTGCACTCCAGCCTGGGCGACAGAGCGGGACTCCGTCTCAAAAAAAAAAAAAAAAAAACTTGCTCACTCAGAAATTAGGGGACCAATCATCAAAATTTTCTCCTGAATATACTAAAAAGTTAACATAATAATGTTGTGAGAAGCACACAGCACTTTGCTATTTACCTGTATGAGTTTGGCAGCAAATTGGTTCACTTCATTAACTCTTTCTTCATGAGCAGCCATATCTGTTTGAAACTCTTCAAATTTCTTCTGTAAAACCTCTACATGCTCCAGATCCTGGCCCAGCTCTTCAGAAGTAACAATTGCTTCCTATTCAGGGACCATAAGAAAGCCAGAGTCACCAACCAACATTTGTTAACAATGGCTTCCAGAAACATCAAACAGACATTAGGGATGGAGCCACGTTAGCTTTAATAGATACAGTTTTCTCTGTGGTTTGTGATTTTAGTTCCTCCCATAGAAAGTTAAGAGGTTGAGCTCACAGCATTTCTGTCTCAGCGACTCCAGGCTTCAGAGTTACAGAATAGTGCATACACCTAGGGAGCAGCTGGAGAGACAGCAATCCCACTTCCACCCTTTCACTTAAAATGGCCGTATCTGTGCTAACACTGGGTCTCGCTACAGATCACGGAGGAGTCTCTTCCCTTTCTTTGAGTAAGGCTTAGCAAACCCTTCTCCCCAAAACGTGCCTTGTCATTGATCCAGTCCATCACGTCCTCACATTCTCGTAAGTACTGCACCAACTTCTGGGCCTGCAGCAGTTTGATTCCTTTTTCCCGCATCTTCTCCAAAAGTAATTCCCACTGGCGGTGCAGCTCCGTCAAACGGGTCTGAAAGTTTCAGATCAGAGTTTTAATCAGATCACAACTGGCTCTGTGGGATCTGGTTCTTCCACAGAGTTCAGACAAGTTAGAGACCTTATGGAGCTCTGAATAAAAATATTTTTAAAAGATAATCCCTAAACTGAGAGGAAATAGTAAATTTAAATGGGAGTAGGGAAAAGTCCACAGTTTACAGTGGTTTTTTGGTGGCCTTCAAGTTACAAGTAGGTAGATCTACTCTAGTTTCTTTCACAGGTAGATTTACTCTAGTTTACATCAGGAAAATCATTATCATTTATATTATTATCTTTATATTTCATTTATTTATAATTATATTTATAATATATTTCTATTATATAGTCATATATTTTAGTATTATATAATAATAGGTACACAATTGATACTATTAATTATTATTAAATTATTAAAGTGGAATTCCTAATCCATAAGACTACTGGGGAAGGAAAAACGAGGAATTAATGTGTAAACTGAGCTGAAATTGCTGAAGGATGTATTCCAAATTCATGGAGATAAAGGGAAAAAACAAAACAAAAGAAGAGGTCCTATAGGCATCATCAATGTAAAAATTATGAGGCACAACAGGAAAATTTTGGTATAAAAGTAGAAAAGGGGAGGCTGGGTGCAGTGGCTCACGCCTGTAATCCCAGCACTTTGGGATGCCGAGGCGGGTGGATCACGAGGTCAGGAGTTCAACACCAGCCTGGCCAGCATGGTGAAACCCCGTCTCTACTAAAAGTACAAAAATGAGCCAGGTATGGTGGCGCGCACCTGTAATCCCAGCTACTCGGAAGGCTGAGGCAGGAGAATCACTTGACCCCGGGGAGGTGGAGTTTGCAGTGAGCCATGATTGCGCCACTGTGCTCCAGTCTGAGTGACAGAGCGAGACTCCGTCTCAAAAAAAAAGTAGAAAAGGGCTGGGCGCAGTGGCTCACTCCTGTAATCCCAGCACTTTGGAAGCCTGAGGTGGGCAGATCACAAGGTCAGGAGTTCGAGACTAGCCTGGCCAACATGGTGAAACCCGTCTCTACTAAAAATACATCAATTAGCCGGGCGTGGTGGCACACACCTGTAATCCCAGCTACTCGGGAGGCTGAGGCAGGAGAATCGCTTGAATCTGGGAGGTGGAGGTTGCAGTGAGCCAAGATTGTGCCATTGCACTCCAGCTTTGGGCAACAGAGCAAGAATCCATCTCGGGAAAAAAAAAAAAGTAGAAAAGATGGGGTCCTGAAAAGTCATCAGCTATCAAAAAGGATCCCTGATAGAAAAAACTTTGGACCTTCTGTGAAAAGACAGTTTGTGGTACATCTCAAGTGAGGCTTATTTCAAACTTCACCCAGGTGGCAGCCACAGGGTCAAACATATTCACTTCCCAGCATCTTTGGGTTCTCATAACACAGGCCCAGTAAGGACTTATCAAGAATTGGAGGAAATTGGTAATCAATTCAAGCTTAGATGATGCATTCTGTTATTCCAATCCAACCTCAATGCCTTGATTATGCCTACCCAAGATACTGGGAGTTTCTGTACAACACTGACAGACATAAGTAAAACAAACAAAGAGGTTTAAACACTAACAGAAAAGAAGTCTGGGATCCACCCATGATTGAGATGTCACTCCTAGCAAAATGAAAACTTGAAAACTATGGGACAGTCAACATGGGTGGATTCTCTTAGAAACAAGTGTGGATGTTTTACTTGAAAGGAGAAAGCAGCAGAGGAATACATGCTCACACAATTCACTTCCACCACTGTTGGCAAAACTGTGACCCCCCCACTGAGAAAGAAGTGAAAGGCACTCCAAAGCAACAGGGAAAAGGCAACTGACAATACTCCACCTACTTGGATGTGGGACCCAATGTGGGTGGCGGTGACTATGGGGCGCCACGCTGTCCGGTATGGTGTGAAAGTCTAAACCAGTGACAGACAGGTTATCCAGGACACAGACATGCCCTTACACGCCACCCACCTTCCTCTGCTACCACTGCCTGCCAAACTAAGGTGCTGAGTTAGGGGACCAAATAAATGACCAAGCCAAGATCACCATAGTAACTGTGAGCATGAAAGTAAAGATTAAATGAGAGCTCCTGCACAAATTAAAAATGAGGCCACAGAAGACTAGAGAAAAATCCTCTCACATTCAAGTCAATTGTCCATCTCACATACTTCATTTTTATACCCTCAAGGAAAGAACTAGGGCAAGGCCTGTCCCAGTACTGGAACCATTTTCCCATTGCTGATGTGTCTGATCTTGTAACTACTGCAGGTTAGAGAGAGTCCGGCTTCACAGGCTTACTATTATTTGATAGTGTGAGTGGGCAGGGAGGCAGGTGCGCTTCATAAACACATGGAAAGCTGACGGGGTGGAGAAGCAAGCCTGGTTCTGACTCAGGTGTATTTCTCAATAGGGACATAAGCAAGCAACAGGAGCCTTCAGAGAAGCAGATGGTGGAAACATTAAGCAAAGAAGACAGGAATGAAGTACAGATTGGAAAAACAAAGCACATAGGCTGGGTGCAGTGGCTCATGCCTGTAATCCCAGCACTTTGGGAGGCCGAGGCAGGCGGATTGCTTGAGTTCCGGAGTTCAAGACCAGCCTGGGCAACATGGCAAGATCCCTATATCTACTAAAAATATTTTTAAAAAAAGCTCAGTGTGGTTGTGCGTTCCTGTGGTGCCAGCTACTCGGGAGGCTGAGGTGGGTGAACCGCTTGAGCCTGGCGGAAGGAGGTTGCAGCTAGCTGAGATTGTGCCACTGCACTCCAGCCTGGGTGACAGAGCAAGACCCTGTCTCAAAAAAAAAAAGTAAATTAATTAAAATAAAACAAATAGTGGTGACTGGAAAAGACGGGGATAGAGGAAATTCCAGTTCAGTCATCTATCAACTGTATGACTTTGGGCAAGTTACTCAAATTCTCTGAGACTCAGTTTCTACTCTCACATAATAGGGAGATAATGGCCACCTTGCACACTTACTGTGAAGATTAGAGGTTAGCAAAGTAACTGTACATAAACAGCTCCTAATACCTACTCAACAAACTATATTTAATAGGTTTTTTTAATTACTTATTTTATTTTTTTACTTTTTTTCAGACAGAGTTTCACTCTTGTTGCCCAAGCCAGAGTGCAATGGCAGGATCTCGGCTCACTGCAACCTCCGCCTCCTGGGTTCAAGTGATTCTCCTGCTTCAGCCTCCCAACTAGCTGGGATTACAGGCATGCAACACCACGCCCGGCTAATTTTTTGTATTTTGGTAGAAACAGGGTTTTACCATGTTAGCCAGGCTGGTCTTGAACTCCTGACCTCAGATGATCCGCCCATCTCAGCATCACAAAGTGCTAGGATTACAGACATGAGCCATTGTGCCTGGTCTTTTTTTTCTCCCCAGACAGTCTTGCTCTGTTGCCTAGGCTGGAGTCCAGTGGTGCAATCATGGCTCACTGCAGCCTTGACCTCCCAGGATCAAGCAATCCTCCCACCTCAGCCTCCCCAGTAGCTGGGACTACAGGTGTGCACCACCACACCCCACTAATTTTTAAATTTTTTTGTAGAGACGAGGTCTCACTATGTTGCCCAGGCTGGTTTTGAACTCCTGAGCTCAAGTGATCCTTTTGCCTCAGCCTTGGCCTCCCAACGTTCTGGGATTACAGATGTGAGCTACCATGCCTGGCCAGTTAACAGTACTGTTAATGTTGCTTTAATAAGCTATCTAGGCCAGGAGCGGTGACTCACGCCTGTAACCCCAGCACTTTGGGAGGCCAAGGTGGGCAGATCACCTGAGGTTGGGAGTTTGAGACCAGCTTGACTAACATGGAGAAACCCCGTCTCTACTAAAAATACAAAATTAGCTGGCTGTGGTGGCACAGCCCATGCCTGTAATCCTAGCTACCCAGGAGGCTGAGGCAGGAGAATCACTTGAAACTGGGAGGTGGAGGTTGCAGTGAGCCGGGATCGTGCCATTCCACTCCAGCCGGGGCAACAAGAGCAAAACTCCATCTCAAAAATAAATAAATAAATAAATAAGCCATCTGGGCCGGGCATGGTGGCTCAAGCCTGTAATCCCAGCACTTCGGGAGGCCGAGGCGGGTGGATCACCTGAGGTCAGAAGTTCAAGACCAGCCTGGTCAACATGGTGAAACCCCATCTCTACGAAATATACAAAAATTAGCTAGGCATGGTGGCGGGCACCTGTAATCCCAGCTAGTTGGGAGGCTGAAGCAGGAAAATCGCTTGAACCCAGGAGGCGGAGGTTGCAGTGAGCCGAGATCTTGTCATTCTGTTCCAGCTTGGGCAACAACAGCAAAACTTCGTCTCAAAAAAAAAAAAAAAAAAATATATATATATATATATATAAATAAGCTGTCTAAACAGGGCAGAGGGTACTAATAGACATGAATAAAGTCCCTTCTGCCTTGATTAATTACTGAAGCCAAACACTTGATCTCTGTCTAATGTTCCCCATCTGTAAGCTGGTTACATATTCTACTACAGAGGTGCCTCATTCACTCTGGGAAAACAACTTCTATCAAGGAAGTAATAACGCATACTGATTTCATTTACTCTAAGACTGTATATAAAATAGTGTGAAGATGGGAAGATAAATATCTGTATTTAATTGCAGACACATATTACATTGCCCAAATGGGTTAAATGTTATTAGTCATATGACATTTGGAATTCACTTTTATTTCCTATTTACAATCATCATTATTAGTAATCGTTAATAATTATTCATCATACATCTTAAGGCTAATTGTAAGTCCTTAATATGAGACTGCAGAGTATTGCCAAGCAAACGTGAGAAAACAAATATTTATTGTTGAAAATGAGTAGACTGGATCCTCAGTGAACGAAACCTCCACACAGTTATCGAGGAAGAGTCGGGGACAAAACAGTTCTAGCTGGGGCTTAAGGGTGCAGCTTTCATTTAAATCTTCAGGACTGCTTTGACAGGTAAGACTAGAAAAGGCTGGGCCTCAATGCAATGTGGCTTTGGATGACAAAGAACCAAAGAGAACACACAGCTAGACATGATGTGTATCAAAGATAGATAAGTACATCCAGTTATAAGAAACTCAATGTGCACACCTCACTGTCAAGAGGTTTGTTTTCCCTTAATATCTTCATATTAGAAATGTGAAACGAAGCAGAGAAAGATCAATTACTACTTCGGCTCCAATAAACTCGCACTAAAATCAGCCAGACCGAAGAGTTCGAGGACTCCTGCCTCAAAGTCAGTCCCATCACCATGGTCATTGACCAACAGGTGCCACAAATCATTCCTTAGAGCTGGAGCTTTAACAGGCTTGCTGCCTACACCTCAGTAAACCCTTCCCAGGGCAAGCCAAGATTCAAGACAGCAAGCTTTCCCACAGACAACCTTCTTTATAGTGTCTGTGACTGTTTCTATTCATCTTTGCATCTGAGTCCTTAAATTTGCCAATTTCACGAATATGCTCTGCCATCTCACTGCCATTTATAAATGTTAAATTTACAGTTTTCTTTAAAGTATAATCACATTCTAATTTGCTCTGCGGAAGCAATATTAATTTCCTCACGGAGTATACAAACACTTGCTTACATTCATGCTGTCATATTACAAAGGCAGGATTTGCGTAACTTCTTAAGGAGACTTCATAAATTCTTTTAAAAGCTGGAAAAGTCTATCTTTTTGGGAAACCAAACTGACAGGTATGCATGAATCTACGATGCTCCACCCAGATGAAGCCATCCACACCATGAGCTACTCATACTCACCCGTATGGTTTCCGATGCAAAATGCCCTTCTGAGATCATCAGGTTTCCAGTTTCATCCAGCTTAACAATGGCTCCTGAGTTGGCCTGCACTTCAGCTTCAAATGCTTGATGCTTCTGAAGCTTCCCCTGTTGGCGGACCTTGAAGTGAGCCTCAGACGCGACCACACAGCATCAGCATTTTGTCCCCCCCGTTCCCCATGTTCCTCCCCTCCTCAATCCTGCTCCCTCTAGTTAGGGATACAACATCATTTGGCACCTCGCCCATTCTCTACCTGCTCAATTCCTCAAATACTCTGACTGCTTTTCTCCTGGTCCTCTGAAAGCCTGGCCAGTGAGGGCCATCAATGGTCCTCACTCACCCTTGAGAACTAACATTGTCAATGGAAGATGCTACAAAATATCCTATTAATAATTTTTTTTTTGCTATCAGAAAATTATCCTTTATGTAAACATCTAGTCCCTTCTAGAAATACAGAACCATACTAACAGTTTTCTCAACATTCAGTGCTTACTCTTGAAAAATCCATCCATATTCACTCACACGAGACTTTCTTTCACTTGCTTTAGAGGCCAGACTCTTTGACCCTGCCTACACTCCATTTCTCAATACTTCTTTTTCATCAAATACTAAGATGGGAAGGGGCCTGCCAGGCAGGGATTGCATCTAAAGCAGTGTTCTTCACTCTCTTAGGCTACTGTAGTCAATTTTTTATAGTTAAAAAATCCATGGGCCCAACTACTGCTCTACTTGCTACCGAAACAATTTTCTTTAAAAATCTTTCACCAAAATAAGTGAGAAGAAAGGCTTTCCCATTTTATAAAAAAGTTTTGGCTGGGTGCGGTGGCTCACGCCTGTAATCCCAGCACTTTGGGAGGCCGAGGCGGGCAGATCACCTGAGGTCAGGAGTTCGAGACCAGCCTGACAAACATGATGAAATCCTGTTTCTACTAAAGATACAAAAAATTAGCTGGGCGTGGTGGCACGAGCCTACAATCCTAGCTACTCAGGAGGCTGAGGCAGGAGAATCACTTGAATCTGGGAGGCAGAAGTTGCAGTGAGCTGAGATTGCACCATTGCACTCCAGCTTGGGTAACAAGAGCAAAACTCCGTCTCAAAAAAAAAACAAAAAAGTTTTAAATATATAATTTACATACCATAAGATTCAGGCTTTGCTTTTGATAAGATTTACCAAGTCTCTGAAAGGGACTCATAACTGTAAGTATTTGTTTTTTTGATATCTAACTCCAGAATAACTACAAATTTTTGCCAGCAACAACACTATTATGCCTTTCTCAAAAACTCATTCCAGGCCAGGTGTGGTGGCTCACGCCTGTAATCCCAGCACTTTGGGAGGCCAAGGTGGGCGGATCGCCTGAGGTCAGGAGTTTAAGACCAGCCTTGCTAACATGGCGAAACCCTATCTCTACTAAAAATACAAAAATTAGCTGGGCACAGTGGCAGGCGCCTGTAATCCCAGCTACTTGGGAGGCTGAGGCTGGAGAATCACTTAAACCTGGGAGGTGGAGGTTGCAGTGAGCCAAGATCACACCATTGCACTCTAGCCTGGGCGACATGAGTGAAACTCTGTCTCAAAAAACAAAAACAAAACAAAACAAAAAAAGAAACCTCATTCGAAGAGATTAACCCAGAACTTCCCTGAAAAATGTTTAAAGATCACCAGTAGTATCAAGGCAGAGGTTTGAGAACCATCAGTTTAAAGCATCCAGAAAAGACAATTAATACCTGTAAGATTCCACATTCACTCTCACTAATACGGGAAAACAATGAGTTTGTCCTTCCTTATTATATTCTTCTTGTCCAATCTCTCAAGGTCATAATTAAGTAACTTTCCATAATTAAAGAACATTTGGGCTCTTGAATTTTGGCAGGAATCCCAGGAGATCAGACGTACCTGCAAGTTGGTTGGGTCTTTATAATTCTCATCAGATGCAATCTGAAGTTTTTCCTGTATCCATTTCTCCAGCTCTTCAGCATCTCTTTGAAAGAACTGGAATCGATAGGAATCTTCCAGCTTCTGACGCCTAAGGGTTGAGAGCTCCTTGAAGCGGTGGTATCGGTCTAGGACCTGCTGCCGCCTCTCCTGGATGTCCTCTGCTGTTTCCAGCACTTTGACCCCACTTGGGTCCATTTTCTGAAATGACAAAATGCCCTGAGATAAGTACCAATAGGCACCAAAATAGATGAAAAGAAATTAGCCTTTCTGAAGGAAAGAAATAATTATCAGATAAACCCAGCAGACAAATGAATTGAGAAGACAACCCCTTCTTAGGAACAATGAAGCCCAGATCCTATTCCTTTATTAAAAATGGCCATCCATTCCCCTGCAACACCTATCTACATAGGGGCCTCAGAAGATGCCTAACCCACACATGGCAAGGAAACCAAATGAAAACTGTGAATGGGAGAACTGTGGTTTGTACTGTCAATTCTACAAAGGCTTCAAGAATTCAGAGGAAACAGCAACTGTGGTATTCAAATAATTACTGCTAAGTCCATTCAGAAGTCCTTTCAAGCAGGGGGTGCGGTGGCTCACGCTTGTAATCCCAACACTTTGGGAGGCCAAAGTGGCAGATTGCTTGACTCCAGGAGTTCGAGAACAGCCTGGGCAACAAGATGAAACACCTTCTCCACTAAAAATACAAAAAAATAGCTGGGCATGGTGGTGTGTGCCTACGATACCAGCTACTCAGGAGGCTAAGGCAGGAGGATCACCTGAGCCCAGGAGTTCAAGCCTGCAGTGAGCCATCACTGCACCACTGCACTCCGGCCTGGGTGACAAAACAAAACAAAAACCGAAAACAAAGAATATGCCATTTTATCCTCTAATTAAGGAACACAGAAGGAAACAGATACAGATTAATGCCAAAAAGCTTCTGAATTTGTCAGCAACATGTGACCTCACACTAGCCACCTTCCCTCTCCATGCCTCAATTTCCTAGAGTGACTAAAAATGTCAGGAAAAACGACGTGGTCTCAAGTCTCTTCGAACTTCAAAATTACAGCCTATAGAGAGGTTTCTGGGTTCACTAAGGAAGCAGAACAGATAAGCCTGCTGGTCCCTTCCAGCTATTGTTCTACAGTGTATAAAAGGTATAAAATTGTGTTGCCCTGGAAACATCTGGGAGTTCTTTCCTTTATCCTGTCGCCTATCCCAAGACAGAAAGAAAAGGGTGAGTAGGCTAAGAATTCGGAATGAAACCTGTCAAGAGTGCTGCCCCACATCCACCTAGCAGGTAAACAGAAGGAAATGGCTGATGTCAGAGTTTCTAGCTAGTGCCCCAGCTCTGTAGGGATTCAAGTAGTTCTCATTGGTGGTAGGAAGGCACAGTCTGTGCCTGATCAGCTCTGAAGATTGCCTTTCTAACAGGCCATCTTCCTGCAGAAGCATGCATGAGCTGATTTTAGTCATATCACCATTCCTTTAAATTATTCTCCACATAGGGCCGGGCGCGGTGGCTCACGCTTGTAATCCCAGCACTTTGGGAGGCCGAGGCGGGCGGATCACGAGGTCAGGAGATCGAGACCACGGTGAAACCCCGTCTCTACTAAAAATACAAAAAATTAGCCGGGCGTGGTGGCAGGCGCCTGTAGTCCCAGCTACTCGGAGAGGCTGAGGCAGGAGAATGGCGTGAACCCGGGAGGCGGAGCTTGCAGTGAGCCGAGATCGCGCCACTGCACTCCAGCCTGGGTGACAGAGCGAGACTCCGTCTCAAAAAAAAAAAAAAAAAAAAAAAATAAATAAATAAATAAATAAATAAATAAATAAATTATTCTCCACATATCAACCATGTATTTTTGTTGTATTATTGTTTTTCCACAGTCCAAAATTTTTCATACTATAAAAGGAAACATTCTTCACCATGCCACTCCCAAACCTTTTATGGCTTTCTTTTTTGTTTGTTTGTTTGAGACAGAGTCTCACTCAGTCACCAGGTTGGAGTGCAATGGCATGATCTCGGCTCACTGCCCTCTGCCTTCAGGGTTCAAGCGATTCTCCTGCCTCAGCCTCCCGCGTAGCAGGGACTACAGGCCTGCACCACCACGCCCAGCTAATTTTTGTATTTTTAGTAGAGATGGGGTTTCACCATGTTGGCCAGGATGGTCTCGATCTCTTGACCTCGTGATCTGCCCGCCTCGGCTTCCCAAAGGGCTGGAATTACAGGTGTGAGCCACTGCCCCCCGACCTATGGCTTCCTTCAGACAGAAGAAAGAACCCACCTCTTGAGCAGGACCTTCACAATCTGGCCCAGCATGCCTGCCTGGTATTATCTCTCACCCATTCCCCCTACCCTTGTGGCGGACAGAAGATTCTTTCTGCTCTAAAATGCGTAATTCCCTTTAAAACTCCAAGCCATGTGCACATGCTTCCTTTGTTTAGAATGTCGTATGACTCTTCTTTGCCTAGATAGCGTTTATTTATTTATATCTCAACACCCGGCTGAAATGGGTAAACGCAGGATCCTGACTCTTTACTAAACTGTACCCAATGTTCCTTCCTTCCTTCCTCAGATGTAATCACACTTCTCTTTAGATTTGCAAAGCACTTGTACATACATCCTAAGGCATGGTTACACCGAGCAACCTAATCTTTGTATACCTGATTTTTATTTATTTATTTTTGAGACAGGACCTTATTTTGCTGCCCAGGCTGGAGTGCAGTCACGGATCACTGCAACCTCGACCTCCCTGATTCAAGTGATCCTTCCACCTCAGCCTCCCACTTGCTGTGACTACGGGTGCACACCACCCTAATTTTTTTTTTTTTTTTTTTTTTTTTTTGAGACAGACTCTTGCTCTGTCACCCAGGCTAGAGTGCAGTGGCACGATCTTGGCTCATTGCAACCTCCACCTCCTGGGTTCAAGCAATTCTCCTGCCTCAGCCTCCCAAGTAGCTTGGATTACAGGCAGAAATCATGGTGCCTGGCTAATTTTTGTATTTTTAATAGAGACGGGGTTTCACCATATTGGCCAGGCTGGTCTCGAACTCCTGACCTCGTGATCCATCCGCCTTGGCCTCCCAAAGTGCTGAGATTACAGGTGTGAGCCACCACGCACAGCCATGACTGGCTAATTTTTAAATTTTTTTTTGTAGAGACAGGGTTTTGCTATGTTGCCTAGGCTGGTCTTGAACTCCTGGGCTCAAATGATCCTCCCACCTCGGTCTTCCAAAGTGCTAAGATTATAGGTGTAAGCCACCATGTCCGGTCCTGTATCCCTGATTTCTAGCATACAGAGGTCATTAAGAAATGTTGGTTGAATAGGCCGGGCGCCATGGCTCACATCTGCAATCCCAGCACTTTGGGAGGCTGAGGTGGGCGGATTGCTTGAGCCCAGAAGTTCGAGAACAGCCTAGGTAATATGACTAAACCCTGGCTATAAAAAAAAAAATTATCCAGGCATGGTGGCATGAGCCCGTAGTTGCACCACTGCACTCCAGCCTGGGTGACAGAATGAGACCCTGTCTCAAAAAAAAAAAAAAAAAGAAAATGTTGGTTGAATAAATGATCAAGTCCATGCTGAGTGTTGCAGCTGCTGTGCAGCAGACCTGAATTCATTTGTAAGGGGTAGCGAGAGAGCTCCATAACGAATCTTTCAGTTTGCATATTGTAAAATTGGAATTCTATCCAGTTAAGTGCTAGATTGATGACAAGAATGGCAAATAAAGAATGTGCTGACTAAAGCTACACAACTAGGTGTCAAACTAATGACTAAATCTGAATTACCAATCTTGGATTGACCACATGGCAGTATACTCTGAGAAAGTGGCTGTTTTTTTTTTTTTTTTTTTGGCAGGGTCTCACTCTGTTGCCCAGGCTAGAGTGCAGTGATACGATCTCAGCTCACTGCAACCTTGCCTCCTGGGCTCCAGTGATCCTCCCACCTCAGCCTCTTGAGTAGCTAGGAGTACAGGGAGATGCCAGCACACCTGGATAATTTTTATGTTTTTTGTACAGATGCAGTTTCACCATGTTGCCCAGGCTAGTCTCGAACTCCTGGACTCAAGTGATCCACCCGCCTCAGTCTCTCAAAGTGCTGGGATTACAGGCATGAGCCACTGAACTGGCCTATTTTCTATTCTTAAAACAGACGTCAAGTCCTTAAAACCAAAAACTGGGGGTGACCTTGAAAAGCTTAATGTCTGCTCAGAGCAGTTTTCATAATTATATATATATATATATATATATATATATATATATATATACACACACACACACACACACACATTTTTTTTTTTTTTTTTTTTTTGAGACGGAGTCTGGCTCTGTTGCCCAGGCTGGAGCGCAGTGGTGCAATCTCGGCTCACTGCAAGCTCCGCCTCCCGGGTTCACGTCATTCTCCTGCCTCAGCCTCTCCGAGTAGCTGGGACTACAGGCGCCCGCCACCACGCCCGGCTAATTTTTTTTTTTTGTATTTTTAGTAGAGACGGGGTTTCACCGTGATCTCGATCTCCTGACCTCGTGATCCGCCCGCCTCGGCCTCCCAAAGTGCTGGGATTACAAGCGTGAGCCACCGCGCCCGGCCAACACACACACATTTTTGAGACGGAGTCTCACTCTGTCACCCAGGCTGGAGTGCAGTGGCGCGATCTCGGCTCACTGCAAGCTCCACCTCCCAGGTTCACGCCATTCTCCTGCCTCAGCCTCCTGAGTAGCTGGGACCACAGGCGCCTGCCATCACGCCTGGCTAATTTTTTCTATTTTTTAGTAGAGATGGGGTTTCACCGTGCTAGCCAGGATGGTCTCGATCTCCTGACCTCGTGATCCACCCACCGTGGCCTCCCAAAGTTTTGTAATAATATTTAATGATAACAGGCAGTTATAGTTTACACTGCTGCCCTAAGTCTGTCAGCCTATTTTGGAGAAGGCTGATTTCTGATGAGGACCCTGACAAGGATCACTATCATCACACTTACTAGAAGGTAAAAAAGACTTCACTCAGTCACCTTCCAGTTGTCTCCTCCAGCCGTATCTCACATCAAACTCCCTCACCAACCCCAATTACAGGCCCTGGACAGGGTCCATCTGAAAGCTCAAAAAGTTCCCTTTCCCAGGAGTGCATTCTTCTCTCCCACTCCCAACCCTACCATCTAATATCATACAGATCTCGGCCAGGCGCGGTGGCTCATGCCTGTAATCCCAGCGCTTTGGGAAGCCGAGGCAGGTGGATCACAAGGTCAGGAGCTCGAGACCAGCCTGGCCAACATGGTGAAACCATATCTCTACTAAAAATACAAAAATTAGCCGGGTGTGGTGGCCCACGCCTGTAGCCCCAGCTACTTGGGAGGCTGAGGCAGAAGAATCGCTTGAACCTGGGAGGCAGAGGTTGTGACGAGCCCAGATCGTGCCACTGCACTCCAGCCTGTCAAAAAAATAAAAAATTTAAAAAACAAATCATATAGATTTCTGAGTCCAAAGCAAATGCCTCGTCCTCTATGAAGTCTTTCTGAATCAGAAGTCTCCACTTCCTGACCACCCACCCCTATCATTCATCTTATAACACTGCCACATTCTGCCATGTAATTATTGTGTTCTCCCTATCACATTCATAAGTCTTTTAAGGAACTATAAAGAAGACCATATTTTACTCTTACTCTCTGGGCACAGAACTCAGGACTTGGCACATATTATAGATCAAATTATATTCAGAGCTTGGAAATAAAGAAACTGCCATCGTTTTATAATTATGTAGTTGGGAGACAGGTAATCTAGTAAGCAAGCTGCAAAGGCCAGGGTGACCTGGGATCCTCCAGTTCCCAGAATATGGCACACTGGAACCAGTGATTCTTAACATGATTAGAGTCGACATGTTTTTTTGTTTTTTTTTTTTTGAGACGGAGTCTCGCTCTGTTGCCCAGGCTGGAGTGCAGTGGCGCGATCTCGGCTCACTGCAAGCTCCACCTCCCGGGTTCATGCCATTCTCCTGCCTCAGTCTCCCGACTGGCTGGGACTACAGGCACCCACCACCTCGCCCAGCTAATTTTTTGTATTTTTAGCAGAGATGGGGTTTCACCATATTAGCCAGCATGGTCTCGATCTCTTGACCTCGTGATCCACCTGCCTCGGCCTCCAAAAGAGCTGGGATTATAGGCATGAGCCACCGCGCCTGGCCTTTTTTTTTTGAGATGGAGTCTTGCTCTGTCGCCAGGCTGGAGTGCAGTGGTGCGATCTCAGCTCACTGCAACCTCCGCCTCCAGGGTCAAGCAATTCTCCTGCCTCAACCTCCCGAGTAGCTGGGACTACAATCACACACCACCACGCCCAGCTAATTTCTGTATTTCTCTTCTTTTTAATAGAGACAGGCTTTCACTATGTTGGCCAGGATGATCTCAATCTCTTGACCTTGTGGTCTGCCCGCGTCGGCCTCCCAAAGTGCTGGGATTACAGGCGTGAACCACCACGCCCGGCCGACATATTATTTATTGATGGCTATTTGGTTATTTATTAGTTCCTTTCACTCCCTTTTTTTTTTTTTTTTTTTTTTTGAGATGAAGTCTTACTCTGTTGCCCAGGCTGGAGTGCAGTGATGCTATCTGGGCTCACAGCAACATCCGCCTCCCAGGTTCAAGTGATTCTTCTGCCTCAGCCTCCCCAGTAGCTGGGATTACAGGCACCCGCCACCACGCCTGACTAATTTTTGTACTTTTGTAGAGACTGGGTTTCACCATATTGGCCAGACTGGTCTCGAACTGACTTCAGGCAATCCACCCACCTTGGCCTCCCAAAGTGCTGGGATTACAGACGTGAGCCACAGCGCCCGGCCTTCACTCCCTCTTTATTAGTTCCTTTTCACATCTGCACTTTGGAGTGAAAAAACAGTGAGGCAGACACAGTGGCTCACATCTGTAATCCCAATACTTTGAGAGGCCGAGGCGAGCGGATCACCTGAGGTCAGGAGTTTGAGACCAGCCTGGCCAACGTGGTAAAACTCTGTCTCTACTAAAAATACCAAAATTAGCTGGGTGTGGTGGCACATGCCTGTAGTCCCATCTACTCAGGAGGCTGGGGCTGGAGAATCCCTTGAGCCTGGGAGGCGGAGTTTGCAGTGAGCTAAGATCAAGCCCCTGCACTCCAGCCTGGGTGACAGAGCTAGACTCCGTGTCAAAAAAAAAAAAAAAAAAAAGGCGGGTGCGGTGGCTTACACCCGTAATCCTAGCATTTTGGGAGGCTGAAGGGGGTGGATTGCCTGAGCTCAGGAGTTCGAGACCAGCCTGGGCAACACGGTGGAACGCCGTCTCTATTAAAATACAAAAAATTAGCCAGGTGTGGCAGCGTGCACCTGTAATCCCAGCTACTTGGGAGGCTGAGGCAGGAGAATTGCTAGAACCTGGGAGGCCGAGGTTGCAGTGAGCCAAGATCACACCTTTGCACTCCAGCCTGGGCGACAGAGCGAGACTCTGTCTCTTTTAAAAAAAAAAAAAAAAAAGGTGAGGTGGATGTATTAATCATTTTTTAAAAATCAAAATTATCGGCCAGGCAGGGTGGCTCACACCTGTAATTCCAGCACTTTGGGAGGCCAAGGCAGGTGGATCACCTGAGGTCAGGAGTTTGACACCAGCCTGGCCAACATGGTGAAACCCCATCTCTACTAAAAATACAAAAATTAGCCGAGCACAGTGGCGCATGCCTGTAGTCCCAGCTACCTGGGAGGCTGAGGCAGGAGAATCGCTTGAACCCGGGAGGCGGAGGTTGCAGTGAGCCAAGATTGCACCACTGCACTTCAGCCTGGGCGACGAAAAAGCAAGAGTCCGTCTCAAAAAAAAAAAAAAAAATCAAAATTATTTAAGATTGAGTCTTAGTAAACAATTAGGGTTAGACTTATTTATTTATATATTTCCTTTGTTCTCAACCCTCAGGAAACAGTTAAGATGGAAAAACATTGAGAAATTATGCATCTAATTTGTTTGCTTCCAAAATTTTCTTGTAAAGAAATTTTCCAAGGAAGGTATAGTTACACATGGAACAATAACGACACTGCACACGAGCTCCTGAAAGAGATGGAAGTCTCCAGGATTCGAGTGTATGGTGCTGTTCTGCCTCCTATCACAGGAGTCACTGCATTTCTAAAATCCTTTACCTGCTACGGAAATTAAGAAATCACATTTGGGAGCAGCCCTTTATGATAAGAAAATCTCCATCATAATATCACAAAGGTTCCATCTGAGCAAGTCCCCCTGCTTGGGCCCAGCTTGCTGATTTGATCCTGCCAATCCAGAGAGACAGTTCAGCAAGGCCCTGCTGAAATTAACCAACCTAAAAGGCCCTCTTTGTCACCCCAGTGAAGTAGAACGAGTCAATTCTATACCAAGTGCTTTGGTCAGGCAATAATGGACTTTTCTTTCCTGCAGTAGATCAGCTGACGTCAGTAGGTGGGAGGTCTGCCAAGGCACAACAGGCTGTCTCTGGGGAGCTGGGTATCTGAAAGTCACCAATGCGCTCCCACTGCAGTCAGCATTCAGAATTTTCATTTGTGCAATTACAAGAGACACCAAAAACCACTATGGGTTAGTAAGAGTTTCCCCCCTCTTAACCTGATAGGGAGCTGTCTCTTGTTTATCTACACGAGTTCCAGTTTCTTTTTGCTCCTAAAAGGGTCATTTCTGTAGACTACATTAAACACAGGAAAATTCTCATAAATATCATTAAGAATTCCTGCCATCCAAAGGTGCTACAAACTCTCACACGAAACTGTCAGAGTTACTGAAATGTCAACTCGGCCTGGGCGTGCCACATTCCTTCCACAACCGAGGCTGCATGCTGCAAGCACCCCACCCCTTCCCTGGCATATGCAGCAGACTGATTAGGCCGACTTCACAGAGAATGTTCCAGGCTGTTCCCAGCCATATGGGATTAACGCCTTTTGAGAGTGCCAGAAAGGAAAAATCTGGGAAACGTGCCATTAAAAAACAAACTCCAATCTTACCAGCCTATCTATCAGTTCCACTAACTGCCTAAAAACCACAACAGAGACGACTTCCTAGGAATGCAATCAACTGACTGCTTATCTCAAAGGAGCCGACTGTCTCTGATTTTGCCAATCAAGTCCGTTCACATGGAGACTGGAGGGGAAACGAAGTGCTAAGTATATTCTCTATATGTTTAAGGACAACTTCCCATTTACGGTAACTTAAAAAAAAAAGGTATATATTTGCAAAATATTATTAGAGAAGACTGAAGACATAGGCTATTTATAAATGCTGCAATGCAGCAGTCAAACGTTAGCTGCATCATTCAGCAAGTAATGCGAATCTCGGGGGGATAAAGCAAGAATTAGAACTATGTCCTCTATTGTAATAAATAAAATGAATAAAATAAACTTGTCAGCATCCTTACAATACTGCCAGATCTCGGAAGAAGAGTGGGGTCTAAAGATATGAATCTTGGTTAGAAATTTCTAATTTACGGCCAGGCGCAGTGGCTCACGCCTGTAATCCCAGCACTTTGGGAGGCCGAGGCGGGCGGATCACGAGGTCGGGAGATTGAGACCATCCTGGCTAACACGGTGAAACCCCATCTCTACTAAAAATACAAAAAATTAGCCAAGCATGGTGGCAGGCGCCTGTAGTCCCAGCTATTCGGGAGGCTGAGGCAGGAGAATGGCGTGAACCTGGGAGGTGGAGCTTGCAGTGAGCCGAGACTGCGCCACTGCACTCCAGCCTGGGTGACAAAGCGAGAAAGCGAGACTCCATCTCAAAAAAAAAAAAAAAAAAAAAAGAAAGAAATTTCTAATTTAATCCAAAGATATAGCATGCTTCAGAATGATCCATGATATCAAACACAAACTTATACACAATATCAACTGAAAATGGATTCCTACAAAATAGATTAGACATAAATATCTTTGTCTTCTTGATGAATGCCAAGAAACAGCTGTTTGAGGCAGTTCTTGGTATTTGGGGAATTTTCCTTCCCCAAATAAAAATTTGGGGGTATTTGGGGGCATAAAATTTGGGAGTATAAAAATAAAAAAAATGGAGGGGTATTTACAGGATATATAGCTATATCTTCTTGTACAGGCAGAGGCAGTGGGTGGGAATCACACTGCGTTAAGCAACACAAAAGACTGCAGATACAAACATTTTCAAACCAAAGGTCAAATGCTCTGGACTCTGTAAACCTGGCACCTGCAGTTGAGTGCAGTCAGAGTTTCTCTACGGAATCCCAACAGAGAGAAAAAAATTATAGTGAAGCTGAAAGGAGTCTCTATTAAAAACAAAGCATTGGGATTGCCATTCTTTCAGCAAGCTGAACGTACTGGATGTAAGAGACATTTGGAATACTACAAAATGAATTCTGATTGTCAGGCAGGACACCACCAGACATACAGTTTTGCAAGAAAGGGATTTTTAGGGACTAACAGGATGAACGGTCATTTCGTCATTTGGTTATGGAAAAATTCATAAACATCACCCAAAGCAAAAGGTCACAGAAACCATTCATCAGTTGCTTTTGTTGCTTAGTCAGAACCCAAATGTGCAGAACCAACAATGTCTTTTCTCCGTGGCTTAGGATGCCAGCCTATTACCAAATTTCAGATTTGCAAAGCAAGAGAACTATATCCATGGATGTGGAAGGGCTTCCCTAAGAACAAACCACCAAAGAATTGATTAGCACTCATAAAATTGTATACCAGTTGATTCTCAGATCAAACAAAATTAACTCAAAACCAGCTTAGCTGCAGATTTTAGTGGCAGATTTGATGGTAAGCAGAGAGGTCAATAATACATAAAGGATGACTGAACACCATAAATAAAAACAATAAGTATTTTTGCTTAAACCACATTCCAATCAGGATTGTGGATCAGCATGTCAGCCTTCAAACTGATTAATTCATTTCAACTTGTTAGCGCAATTGTGCAGAGGTGAGCAGGGATTTAGCTTTAAGAAAGCAAAAGATTCATACTGCATTGCATCAAAATCCAGAAATGCAGAGCAATATTGAGAAAACTTACTTCTGATTGCTTCCCAAATACTATCTTGCTGCTACTTACCTTTTAACCTGCAAAATTCAGATGAGAGGTATTTAAGTTCCTTATTGTTACTATGACTCAAAACAGGAAATGGTTATAATGTGGCCCATTTTTATAAACCTCATTTAAATAAATAACTCATCTGATTTATAAAAAGGCCTGCCTTGGATTTATCACCTATAATCACTAGAAATTTCCAATATTTATATTTCTTATTTTGGGATATTAAGATACTAAATTTTTTTTTGAAAAAGGTCCGATTTAGAAAACAAAGACTGTACACAAAGAAAACATATAAAGAAAGCTGTTTTTAAATTTTTTTTTTTGAGACAGAGTCTCGCACTGTCACCTGGGCTGGAGTGCAATGGTGCAATCTTGGCTCATTGCAACCTCCACCTCCTGGGTTAAAGCGATTCTCCTGCCTCAGCTTCCCAAGTACCTGGGATTACAGGGGCCCGCCACCACGCCCGGCTAATTTTTTGTATTTTTAGTAGAGATGGGGTTTCACTATGTTGGCCAGGCTGGTCTCGAACTCCTGACCTTGTGATCCACCCACCTTGGCCTCCCAAGCTTGCTGGGATTACAGGCATGAGCCACCGCACCCGGCCCAAGAGCTATTTTTTAAACATGAAAAGGTAAGCTCTATTTTATTATAGAAATTGTGGTGGAAGAAGTCAATGCAACAGGAAACAAACCCAAGTTTACAATATTTGTCAAATTTTAAAAACACAATTTTTACTATGTATTTTCAGATTATGTTTTCCAAATATCTAGGATAATATGTTTAGTCCCTTGGTTCTTAAAAACCAAGTAGCCACCAATAAAAAGTCAGCAAACACTACATGCAAACACCAGAATGGTGGTAAGAAATTAATATATTAATGCCTTAAAGAGAAAGAGAGGGAGGTTAAAAAAAAAAAAAAAAAGGGAAGGCTTTGCAAACTTTCAAGTAAATTTACTAATACTTCTGATAATTTAACACCAAAAAAACCCCAAACAAATCCTAACCAATTTGTTTAACAGAAACATCATGCAAGCAGGGTTTTTTTCCCCCTTTCTTTGGATCATTCAACCTCTTTGACACGAATATGCCTTCACTGCAAGCCAGGCAAAACCAAAAAGGCAACCCGTTTTCTGCATGCTGGTCAAATACCTGGACTCTGCGTTTACGAAACGATGACAACATGATGGAGGAATGTGGAGTCTAAAGAGGGAGGGGGGAGAGCAAGATAACAAGCTTCTAAGGGCAAAGGGAACAAAATCATGACGAAAACAGATTATTTAAAAAACATGAATACAGATTAAAAATCCAATTTCAGGTATTTTCTCAATGTCTTCTCTCTGACATTCTGTATAGTGTCTAAATCCCACGAGGGATTTAAAATGTGGAAGGAGAACCAAGGTTCCCAGGTCTTGGCAGTTACTATCTAGATATGCTGCCCTGGTCAAGTCTCACTCTCCTTTGGGCCTCAATTTCCCCACTTGTCAAAGTAATAATACTGAATATACTTTTTCAAACTAAACATGCCTTCCTCCTGAGGATCCCAGGACAAGATGATTCCTAAATCCCCTTCCATTCAGCAATAAAAGAGCATGACTTCATGAAATTGCCACAAAGTAGAACTCAAGCCACAAAGATCTGACTTGGGCCTAGTTTGCCAGTACACTTACTTTACAAAATACTATTTCCTGTTCAAAATTGGTACAAGAGGAATATGCAAAAAAGGTGGAAGACAGGTGATGGTTCACAGCACAGCTGCTCCAGTCAAGTGGCCCCAAGTGATGAGCTATGCAGTCCTCCTCCTCCTCCGCATTCCTGGAGTCAGCATTTGCCACTAGGGCGTTGCATTCTTTTACAGTACAGCCGCAGCTGATACGCTGCAACAGACCTGAGTGCATAACTAGTGGGATCCCTGCATAGCCCACGGAGGACTGATTACAAAGGCAGGCCAGCCTTGAACACACTGTCCATTCTTAGTGTAGATTCAGCAGTGACAGGACATGGGGGACTATTCCTGAGATCCACTTTTCAAGATCTGCAGTTGACCTCCCACTTTGGATGAAGGCAGGTAAGAAAAAGCAGAAAAAATTCTAACCCAGGGAACCAAAAGACATACTTAAAACAGCTCTCCCCGTGTCCACCTCTTCATCAGATTGCTTGACAGGCTTACAGGATAGCCTGTGACATATCAGATTTCTCCAATTATTAGATGACTACAAAACACACGGCCAAGACCAAAGCGTATCAGAGAATCAGTTACTAGGCTGATGGTTTGCCATTAAGAGCTGCTTCACACTTGTCCAGGATGAAGCAAAAATCCTCCTTTCCAGTCTCTCCATCAAGGTCCCTGGATAACAGTTAACACACTTTGAGGGTCCCTCTGAGTAATTATTGGCCCAGTTACTAAAAAAGGCTTATTGTTAATTTCCTCTGCACAGAGGCCCTTACTGCAGTACTTTTTTTTCCTCCGTAGCACATTCAATTTGACCTTTTAAAATCTAAGATATTAGTTAGCTGCAATGAAAGGGAAAATAAACGACTAGTTAAGGAGTCGGAACCTTGGCTCAATGGCTTCATATAGCTGAGTGTTCCTGCTGCTATTCCCAAGATTTTCTGTTTCCTGGCTCCAAGACACCCCCACCCTTCCATCTTTGATACATTCTGTTTTACTTAAGGCCAATTGCTATGACGACGCAATTTCTCAACCCATTATGAAAATACTTCATATGGCCTCTCTCCTGTTCTTCCCGAACAGCCATGATGGTAAGTTTTTCTAAAATACCATGATGAAGACAGAACAAAGGGCTTAAATATTTTAGGATCTATTATATAAAAGAGATCTGATAAGATGTTGGAACAGTTCAAGCATCATCTCAACCCAGCTTTCTGAGCTATTCAGGCTTTTCATTTAAAACATATTCAACTCTTAACTTTAACAAGGCGCTTATTTAAAATGTATTTTACTCCAGTACATGAAAGAGACTTTAGAAAGCGATGTTCTGGGGAAGCGTCTAATCAAATTCTCAGGGACAGCTTTCAAACAAAAGACTGTTCTATCATTCAACAGTGGTATGGCAGAATTTTTGACACTGTATCTCGACTCGAAAGACCCAGTCCCAGGAAGCACACACACATACACAAACAAGAACGCTAAGCTATTAAGTTATTTGATTTGAGCCTCATACCATGCAAGCACCGCATTTACCTATTATTTACAAGCAAATCACAACTGGGAAGAAAGAAAAATGTTTATTACAAGGAAAGAAAAGGAGACGGCCAGTCTCCGACCCTTCTGCGTTCAGAGAGACAGCAGAGATTCGCCATGCAGGATGAAATTAAGGTCAGAGAGCCGTTTACGCTATGCTTGGGCTCCCCGGGCTCTTCCTCCCTCCACGGCTGGCCGGCATTGCTGGTGCGATTCAGAAGAACGAGCTGCAGAAGTCGCTCCCGGCCGAAGGAAGGGACCGGGGGCGGTGCGGGGAGCGTTCGGCAGGGAGGCGGCTGGCGAAGATCCCGACGAGGGAGCCCCCACCCACCTGCCGCAGCCGGATGGGGCAGGGCAGGGCCGGGCCGCGCCGCAGCTAGGCTTGGGGGTGGCTGGGAGGGACCCGGCGGCCTCGCGCCCCCTCCCCCCGTCAGTGACATTCCAGCGGCGGCGCCCGCCTTGGCCCGACTGCTACTCCGCAGCCCACGCGCCACAAAAGCAGCGGCAGCGGCTTCCCCCACTCCTCAGCCGAACGGAGGCAGCCCCGCGGCCCGCCCGGCTCACCTGTCCGCGCGCCGGCCCCGCCCCGCCTTAAGAGCTGCCCAGCTCCCGCCCGGGGGTCGGCTGCCCGGGGCCCGCTCCCTCCCGGAGCTCCCCGGCTGCCCTTCTCACCGGCTCTCGGGGGGTGAGAGGCGTGGGTGCGTCGGGCCGAGGGGTGCTGAAGGACCGAGGAGCCTCCGCGGCCTCCGCTCCGCGCCGTTCACTCCGCAGCGGGTAGTGGCGGCGACGCGCGCGCCCCGCCACTTTTATAAGCGGCTACGCGCGCTCCCGCGGCGGGCGGGCGCGAGCGCCAGGGGAAGCGCCCCGGCGCTGCGCGAGGGGCGGGGGAGCGCGCCCGCGGACCAAAGGGGGCGGTGCTCCCGCCGGCTCGCCGCCCGACCGCCCGGCGGAAAGGGCCGAGTGATCCCGGAAGGAGCCGAAGCCACGATGCGGGGGAAGAGGTGAGCGAGGGGCGGGCCGCGGGAGGATGGGGAAATGGGGCGCGCGCAGGGGGTGAGGGGTGATGGTGCAGTGAGGTCACTGCCTACGCCCTGGCCGGTAGAGACGCTCCCGCCTCACCTCCCTCCCCGCAGCTTGCGCCCCGCCACCGCCCGCCCTGCGGACAGTCGTCTGCATCGCACCACTCCGCCCTGGGAGCTCTTCCAAGACTGCGGAGAAGGGCGGGGCGGGGGTATCGCTGCAATCTGGCTGGGGATGCTGCGCTCCCCGGCCGGAAAAACGCCCAGTCCCAAAGGGTGAGATCACCCGAGTTTCTTCCTGCTCACTTTCCCGAGGAGGAGGCTGGCGCTGGGGTCCCAAGTCAGCCTACTTCGGTGGGGGCTGGGGTCAAGAAGACGCGGATGATTTGGGGCCCCGGGTTTGAGGAGTTGGTGAGAGGAAAATGCCAAATCCGAATCAGAAAAAAAATTAAGTCGACTAATTTGGGGCATAAAGCTGTCATTCTGGGATTTGGAGAGTTAATTTCTTATGTTCTTGGAGATTATGGGGGAGAGAAACGGCAGCGGCAAAATAATAATTTATTATATTCCTGCAGCAAAAGCTTTCTCACAGGTCGCCAGTGGAATAGGGTACATTCATTCTATTTCATAAACAAGACATTAAGGTTCTTTCTGGCACAATTAATCGAACTTTCCTTGTGTGCTAGGCACTATGCTAAGTATTTCGTGTTACCTTTTCATTTCTTAATCTTTGCAATAATTTTATGAGATGTTTTCCCGTTTTACAAATGGGCACTCTTACATAATGCTCATGTAGGCTAAGTCTCTTGGCCCAGGTCAGGCAGCTAGCAATTGGAAGAGCTAGGATTTACATCTCAGCACTCAGAACCTTCCCTTTGCAACCGTATGTGTATTGCCTTCAAATAGAAAAGGGAGGCATTTTGATGCGGGTGGCTGCTGGGGTGCAGACAGAGAAAAATAAGATTCTCAGAATTTCTGATCCTTAAAGTCCTAGCAGTTTAAGGGCCTGGCTCTAAACTCTGTAGCCAGAGCCCTGGATTAGGAAGCCGTTTCCCTGTCCCCATTCTGGTGACAGCTGGGCCGCAGCCACTGGGAGTAACACCCAGATCATTCCTGTGCAGTCAGGCAGACAGGGAGCTCTGCAGCTTAGGAAGGCTTCAGCCTCCTGGTTACCAAGCAGCTCCCTTCTTTAAATAAATATAAAGTCATTGGGCACTGCACCAGAATCTGGGCCCAGACCTGGCGCTGAGCTTCCTCGTCCTCTGCAGTTTGGCTTCTTTCCCCATGCCTGGGACCTGCAATACGGTTTCTAAGCTGTCCTGGCTGTAGCCATGATACTGAGGAAAAATTTCCCTACCCACTCACTCCATTGGAGTGGTGAGAAAAGGAGTGGCCACACCCCAGAAGCTGCTTTAGAGAATCTGTGTAGGATAAACGTAGGAGCTGAGAGGCATTTCCTGCAATCTTCTATGTAGAGAAAACAGTGCTGGGCAACTCCACCCTGGGGTGTGCATTTCTGGGAACAGCTGATGGTATCCGTGGCCTCTTCTCCAGCAGGTTGCAGTAAAATGTTTGATCAGATATTCAGCTCTGGGTACAAAATGGCTAACACAATTGTAGCTCCCTAAATTTCCGAGACCTTCTGCTCCAGCAAAGAAAGCACCTTGGGACTGAGGGGCAAGAGCTATTAAAAAGGAAGGGTTTTTCTATTAAATCACCCTGGCCCCATAGTGAACTGGGGGTTTTGCTGCTTTTGCTGGATGCAAAACGAATTGGAGACCTAAGAGAGAGCTCTGTATTGATAGAGAAACTAAAATCTTATTTGATCCTTTGTCTGATCTGAGACATGGCCAAGAAACAGTATTCCCAGCGCTCTCCACCTCCCACCCACTCACCCTGCCTTCTCTGCACTTGGCACTTAAAACGAGCCATTTTAAAAAGCCATTCTTCACTGTTCTGTTGTCTGCCTACCTCACCTCCCACCAGTTTCACCATATGCTTAACACCCTAGTAGGTGTGGAAAGCTGGGGGAACAAACAACAACAACAAAAAAGCACAGGACAGTGTAACGGCTTTGTAACCAATCAACTCCATGTTCTCAGTCACACCTCTCCTGGCCTCCTAAAAAGCAGAGGGTTGTACTGAATTCTCAACTCCTTTTTCTAGTTTCAGCAGTCCTCAGAAGGTTTGATAGGCACCCTAAGCTTAAGCATCTAGATAGTCCCAATAGTTTTTCAGGTTGTTGAAAAGGTCAACTGTTGGAAAACACACTAATTGTAGTGATGTGTCCATATGTTCCAGCCAGGGAAAGTCACTTGCCCACTCTCTCTGGGAGAGAGCCCTTCTCCTGCCCTCCCCTCCACACCCTGTCTCACCCCCTGCAAAGATAACAGGCCAGCACTTCCACTATTTTTCTTCCCTAGAAGGGAGCTGATTGGGAAGAGTCATGCTGGCAAGTGGACTGCACTTCCCACATGACATTCTGCAGTGTCAGAGCTGGCAAGAAATAACAGATCTTCAAAACACAGTGCCTGGATGAACCTTGAAGGCTTTATGCTAAGGGAAATACACCAGACACATAAGGACGAATATTGTATGACAATTCCACTTATATGAGATCCCTCAAATTGTCAGATTCATAGAGACAGAAAAAACTGTTTTTACCAGGGGCTAAGGGAAGGGAGGAATGGGTTATTATTGTTTAGTGGGAACAGTTTCCATCTGGGATGGTGAAAGAGAGTTCTGGAGAGGATGGTGGTGATGGTTGCACAACACTGTGACTGTACATAATGCCACAGAACTGTACACTTAAAAATGGTTAGGCCGGGCTTGGTGGCTCACGCCTGTAATCTCAGCACTTTGGGAGGCTGAGGTGGGCGGATCACTTGAGGTCAGGAGTTTGAGACCATCCTGGCCAACATGGTGAAACCCTGTCTCTACTAAAAATACAAAAATTAATCGAGTGTGGTGGTGCACACCTGTAATCCCAGCTACTCAGGAGGCTGAGGCAGGAGAGTCGCTTGAACCCGGGAGGTGGAGGTTGCAGTGAGCCAAGATCACACCATTGCACTCCAGACTGGGCGACAGATTGAGACTCCGTCTCAAAAAAAAAAAAAAATAGTTTAAACTGTTATGCTCTATATATTTTACTACAATAAAAAAATAAAGCAAAACACAAGCCACTGCTTCTAAAATCATTAGAGAAGCAGCCTGATAGGCTCTGGGAGTGTGGCCTTACCAGGGTTTTAAGACTCCAGGTGACAGCAGAGATGTAAACTCCTCCCTCCCCTCCCCTAATCCGACCTCGTAATCCGGCTCCAGTCATTTCACATCTGTTCCCTTGCAGGGCCGCCTGCTAGGCCTGGTCAGTCCGTGTCCCTCCTGCTTACCTTGAACCCACTACTACAGTTAGTTTCACAAACCACGTCAAACCTTCTCAACAAGTTTCAGTTGTTTCCCGTTGCCTACGGAATAGGCCGAACTTTGCAGCCTCCACAGTCTTGTTCCAATTTACCTTTTCACAGCATCATTCCCTACAGTTCTTCTCTACTGGTCTGAGGTTAGCCTCTTTCCAAAACATGTTATGTCTCCAACTCCATGCTTTTGTGAACAATTTTTTCCTCCAATTAGAACATGCTTTCCCAACACTCATGCCTCCTTTCTGCCTGAAAATCTTACCCATTTTGAGTATATGTAAGTAGAACCTTTCTGGAAGAGCAGTTTGGCAATGTGGATCAAAATATAAAATTTGCATGCCATTTGACCCAGCAATGTTAGTTACATCTAGAAATCTGCCTTAAGCAGGACAAGATGCATTTTCATTTGGGACGGGCGTGGTGGCTCACACCTGCAATCCCAGCACTTTAGGAGGCCAAGGCAGGCGGATCACTTGAGCCCAGGAGTTTAAGACCAGGCTGGGCACCATGGCAAAACCCCATCTCTACAAAAAAAAAAAAATTAGCCAGATGTGGTGGCTTGCGCCTGTAGTCCCAGCTATTCAGGAGGCTGTGGGAGGATCACCTAAGCACGGGAGGTCAAGGCTGCAGTGAGCCATAACTGTGCCACTGCATCCCAGCTCAGGCAATAGGGTGAGACCCTGTCTCAAAAAAAAAAAAAAAGAATGTTAATAATTAAAAAAAAAATAGGCATAACCTACTCACCAAGTGAAAAATGATTACGATTCATAAATTCAAGACTATATTCATGATAACAATACTTATTGACTTGAGAAAATATTTGAGGTGTTACTGAATTTTAGGTTACATGAATGGTACTCAGTCCATTTAAGTAAGAATTATAGGCTGGGCGCAGTGGCTCACGCCTGTAATCCCAGCACTTTGGGATGCCAAGGAGGGTGGATCACCTGAGGTCAGGAGTTCGAGACCAGCCTGACCAACATGGTGAAACCTCGTCTCTAGACTAGAATTTCAACCCCAGCTTTCCTGGGTTTCCAGCTTGCAGATGGCAGATTGTGGGACTTCTCAGTCTGCATGATCTCATGAATAAGTTCCTCATAATTAAATCTCATCATATCCCTGTCTATCTATCCATCCATCCATCTCCTATTGGTCTGTTTCTCTGGGGACCCTAATACAGTGAACTTCCATAGGCCTGTCACCCAGCTCCAACAGTTATCAACTTTCTGCCATTCTTGTTTGTTTTTTTGAGACTGAGTCTCGCTCTTGTTGCCCAAGTTGGAGTGCGATGGCGCGATCTCAGCTCACTGCAAACTCTGCTTCCCGGGTTCAAGTGATTCTCCTGCCTCAGCCTCCCGAATAGCTGGGATTACAAGCATCTGCCACCACGCCCAGCTAATTTTTGTGTATTTTTAGTAGAGACAGGGTTTCAGCATGTTGGCCAGGCTGGTCTTGAGCTCCTGACCTCAGGTGATCTGCCCTCCTCGGCCTCCCAAAGTGCTGGGATTACAGGCATGAGCCACCACACCTGGCCCATTCTGCCAAATAGGTAAGTAATCATTGATTACTTCACCTTTAACATAGTATTTCCAGGCCGGGCGCAGTGGCTCACACCTGTAATCCCAGTACTTTGGGAGGCCGAGGTGGGCAAATCACGAGGTCAAGAGATGTAGACCATCCTGGCCAACATGGTGAAACCCCATCTCTACTAAAAATACAAAAATTAGCTGGGTGTGGTGGCGTGCATCTGTAGTCCCAGCTACTTGGGAGGCTGAGGCAGGAGGATCGCTTGAACCCGGGAGGTGGAGGTTGCAGTGAGCCAAGATCACACCACTGCACTCCAGCCTGGTGACAGAGTGAGACTCTGTCTCAAAAAAAAAAAAATAAAAATAATAATAATTTCCCAAACTTATTTGACTGCCAAGCCCTTTTTTTGAACCCTGTGGAAAAGCACTCTGGGATTTAAACCATCAGCTGACTGGCTCTCAGGCCTTTGGACTTAGACTAGATGAAATAAGTCTATCCTCTGTGCTCCTGTAACTTTTAGCTCAACCCATCAAGTGCTCCAGGTGCTTAAATCGCATTCTCGATTGAATTAAAATTCTACCTTCAAGTCACCTCTCTTGAAAACATGTTTAGAGTCAACATTCCATCCTTGCTACAGGTTGATGGCTTCAAGGTAACCTTAGTCACCAGGGTCCTGTTTTCAGGGTTGTAGGTTCCAGAGCTTGATTTTGTCACCTCATCAGAATTGTAAGCATGTTTTTTTGCAGGGTGAAAAGAGAGGTATCTTTTAATTTTGAAATAGTTTCCAATTTACATACTGGGAAGAAATACCATATACAGTTCACCCAGATTCCCCCATTTGTTAACCTTTGACCACAGTTGCTTTATTATTCTGTGTTTACATATATAGACACACAGCTGTATACATATACACTGACATGCACACGTGTATACATATATATATATATATATATATATATATATATATACACATAGATATCCCCCTCCCCCCAATCATTTGAAAATAAGTTGCAGGCTGGGTGTGGTGGCTCACGCTTGTAATTCCAGCACTCGGGGAGGCCAAGGTGGGCAGATCACCTGAAGTCAGGAGTTCAAGACCAGCCTGGCCAACATGGCGGAACCCCGTCTCTACTAAAAATACAAAAATTAGCTAGGCGTGGTGGCACGTGCCTGTAATCCCAGCTACTCAGGAAGCTGAGGCAGGAGAATGGCTTGAACCCGGGAGGCAGAGGTTGCAGTGAGTGAGATCACACTACTGCACTCTAGCCTGGGCGACAGAGCTAGACTCTGTTTCAAAAAAATAAATAACTTGCAGACATCATGCCCACTTACCTCAATGTGTATTTTCCAAGAATAAGAACATTCATTTTCATAACCACAGTACAATGATCAAAGTGAAGAGATGCATGTTGACACAGTACTGTTATCTAATATATAGGCCTTATTCAAGTTTTACCAATTGTTCCAATGTCCTTTATGGCAAAAAACACACCCACAGAAATATCTTTATTTTTGGTGCAGGTTCCAATCTAGGATCACATGCTGCACTGAGTATAAATATCCTGAAAGAGCTAAAAGAAAAAAAAAGTTCTTGAATACATCCATCTGGAAAAAAACTGATATTTTCTTAAATGGAGGCTGGCTTTAAATGAAAGGATAAATTCCTTTATAATGGGTGTTTTTGGAAATGCATCACATAGCCAGGAAGACTATAGTTCTAATCTGCTTTTTTTCCCCCTAGAGATAGCGTCTCACTCTGTTGCCCAGGCTGAAGTACAGTGGTACAGTGATGGCTCATTGCAGCCTTAGCCTCCTGGGCTCAAGCCGTCCTCCTGCCTCAGCCTCTCAAGTGGCTGGGACTACAGGCGTGTGACCTGTTTTTTTTTTTTTTTGGAGACAGGGTCTTGCTCTGTCACCCAGGCTGGAGTGCAGTGGCGTGATCTCGGCTCACTGCAAGCTCTGCCTCCCAGGTTCACGCCATTCTCCTGCCTCAGCCTCCCGAGCAGCTGGAACTACAGGCGCGTGCTGCCATGCCTGGCTAATTTTTTTGTATTTTTAGTAGAGACGGGGTTTCACCAGGTTAGCCAGGATGGTCTCAATCTCCTGACCTCGTGATCCACCCGCCTCAGCCTCGCAAAGTGCTGGGATTACAGGCATGAGCCACCGCACGCGGCCGTTTTTTTTTTTTTTTTTTAAGAGATGGGGTCTCACTGTATTGCCCAGGCTGGTCTCAAACTCCTGGTCTCAAGTAATCTTCCTGCCTTGGCCTCCCAAGTCGCTGGGAGTGCAGGTGTGAACTGCACCTGGCTTAATCTACTTTCTGTAGATAAGGTCCACGGGAAATCTAATGTCAGGAATTCGTTAGGCAGGATGAAGAAAAGTGAAGAGGATTACCAGGTGTGATATAAGGCACTTGTAAGAAGCTCTGTGGCTCTTAGTGGAGCTTTTGGTTTTCCTGACACTGAGATAGAAGATGTCAAAGCCTAATTATGTCACCGCTATCATCATAGAAAGCTTGAGAAGTAGGGGGAAAGCTCCTAGCACATGGGTGGGAAATCCTCAGAAATCTATTCTTCTATGTAAGGGAGGTGTAGAGTTTCTGTCCTCTTGGAATTTTTAATTTGTCATCAAATTTGCTTTAGTAGGACAATAATGTGACAAAAACATGGATCCTCAGCCTGATAAATGAGGTCAAGTTTGAAAGCAAGAAAGGAGACAAGTGGGTACTTGAATTAAAACCGAAGGCAGTCCTTAGTATTCTGCTGTAAGGAATCTGATGCTACTTTCCATCAGGAGCTGCATCTCTCATCTAGTAATCATTATCTCTATCCGTCAGTATCAAAAACCTGTCCTCCCAGTGCTCTCCTTTCTGGGTTTACCATTGAAATCCATTAGGAATGCCAGCATTGAATGACATATGCAAGACCATTAACCACTAGAGGAAGAATATTCAAATAATTCAAAAATCGTGAGATATTTCATAAATTTTCTTTTTAATGTTTTTATTTAAAATTTTAAAAATTTATAATAGAGATGGGGGTCTCACTATGTTGCCCAGGCTGCTCTTGAACTCCTGAGCTCCAGCAGTCCTTCCGCCTTGGCCTTCCAAAGTGCTAGGGTTACAGGTGTGAGCCATCATGCCCAGCCTAAGAGGTATTTTCTATGAAGTCATACAAATTCAAAGTGGAAGAGAAATTATATATCATCTCATCCAGTGATTTTTCATTTTGTTTTTGACAGATGAACTTTTCCATACATAATCTTACATGGAACCACAATATATCATACAGCACATAAAACAAAAAGGCTGTGGCAGAGAGGATCCCAGAGCTCCATTAGGACCCCTAAATGGTTGTGCAAAACATGAGCTGCACAACTCTGGGAGGTAGCATCCACCTCCATCATAATTTTATTTTTTAAAACTTTCCAGTGAAGATCGGAAAACCTGCTAGACAAATTCTAAAAGAGCTATAACACTCATAGATTTGTAGTTATTAACAGGGCAGTTGTCCAATAGAGGGTGGTAGTATCTTGAAGGAAAAGGGATGCCTTTTGGAAATTTGCTTTAAGCCTCTGTATGTTGACTGGCTACAGGGCTGAGCCCCATTCACTCAACATCCCCCTGTCCTGAAGTCATTGCTTCCCAACCTATTTCCTGTCACGGTACCTAGAAAATGATGCCTTTTTTTTTTCTGTTTTCTTTTTCAGATAGAGTCTTCCTCTGTCGCCCAGGCTGGAGTGCAGTGGTGCGATCTTGGCGCACTGCAACCTCCGCCTCCTGGGTTCAAGCAATTCTCCTGCCTCAGCCTCTCGAGTAGCTGGGATTACAGGTGTGCTCCACCATGCCCGGCTAATTTTTGTATTTTTAGTAGAGATGGGGGTTTCACCATGTTGGCCAGGCTGGTCTCGAACTCCTGACCTTGTGATCCACCAGCTTCGGCCTCTGGAAGTTCTGGGATTACAGGCATGAGCCACCACACCTGGCTGAATGATGCTTTTTTTTTTTTTTTTTGAGACAGAGTCTCTGTTGCCCAGGCTGGAGCGCAGTGGTGCATCTTGGCTCACTGCAAGCTCCACCTCCCGGGTTCACGCCATTCTCCTGCCTCAGCCTCCCGAGTAGCTGGGACTACAGGCGCCCTCCACCACGCCCGGCTAATTGTTTTTATTTTTAGTAGAGATGGGGTTTCACCATGTTAGCCAGGATGGTCACGATCTCCTGACCTTGTGATCCACCTGCCTCGGCCTCCCAAAGTGCTGGGATTACAGGCGTGAGCCACCTCGCCCGGCCTCGAATGATGCCATTTTTAAGGCAAAGGTAAGGAGAGGAAATGTGAATGGAACTGGTCCTGGGGGCTCACCCACCACACCACCACAGGCCTTGTCTGGGAAGGCTAATGAGGTCAGCATGCCAAGGCACACCAGCTGGGAAGCTCTTCCCTAAGGAACTGCTATCAAGCATAGTTTGAAAACTACAGTGACATGTCCAATTCTTTTGTTTTACAGGTGGGGATACTGAGGTTCAGAGTGGGTGAAGGACCTACCCAAGGCCAAAAACCTAAAAGTGATTTGAGCCCGGGTCTCCTGACTCCCTCCCCAGTGTTCATTCCATTGTGTCTACCATTTTATTTTTTTGAGACAGGGTCTTGCTCTGTCACCCAGGCTGGAGTGCAGTGGCATGATCACAGCTCGCTGCTACCTCAACCTCCCAAGCTCAAGTGATCTGCCCACCTTAGCCTCCTGAGTACCTGGGACTACAGACATGAGCCACCATGCCCGAAAAATTTAAAAAAAAATTTTTTTTTTTTTTTTGAGACAGAGTCTTACTCTGTCGCCCAGGCTGGAGTGCAGCAGTGTGATCTCGGCTCACTGCAGCCTCTGCCTCCTGGGTTCCAGCAATTCTCCTGCCTCAGCTGCCTCTTGGGTAGCTGGGATTACAGGCACACACCTGGCTAATTTTTGTATTTTTAGTGGAGACAGGGTTTTGCCATGTTGGCCAAGCTGGTAAGATGTGAGCCACCACGCCCGGCCAAAAAAATTTGTTTTAGACATGGGGGGTCTCACTATGTTGCCCAGGCTGGTCTTGAACTCCTGGACTTAAACAATCCTCCCACCTCAGCCTCCCAAAGTGTTGGGACTGCAGGCATGAGCCACTAAGCACAGCCCATTGTGTCTTTCAAACATTTTAATATACTTTCACATCTCTTGCTAGATAAAATAGGGTCAGTTATTAGTACATAATTCCAAAAAAGGAAATGACAGAAAAAGAATAGTCCCAAGGTGTGGGTCAAGAAGACCAAAAGGAATAAATGCATACCACTCTACACCTGGACTTTTTTTTTTTTTTTGAGACGGAGTCTCGCTCTGTCGCCCAGGCTGGAGTGCAGTGGCGCAATCTCGGCTCACTGCAAGCTCCGTCTCCCGGGTTCACGCCATTCTCCTGCCTCAGCCTCTCCGAGTAGCTGGGACTACAGGTGCCCGCCACCACACCCGGCTAATTTTTTTTTTTTTTTTTTTTCATTTTTAGTAGAGACGGGGTTTCACCGTGGTCTTGATCTCCTGACCTCGTGATCCGCCTGCCTCGGCCTCCCAAAGTGCTGGGATTACAAGCGTGAGCCACCACGCCCGGCTACACCTGGACTTTTATACTACCATGATTTACATAGCTCAAGACAGAGGAAATTGATCATATTGAACCAATACATCAGCAATGGGTTTTTTAAAAAACCAAGCTTTATTATTTATTTTTTTTTGGCACCTTAATTAACAATTCATAGAATGGGTCACTTCAGGCCACTCAGGAGTACCAGTGAACACTCCCCCACAAACACACCCTGGCACAAGACAGTTAGCACAGAGGAACAGATCCATGGTCACTGCCTCTGCAGTATCAAAGAGAATTAGTCTTTCCACAAAACAAATTTTAACAGCCAATCTCTGGATTTCTGTAGTGGCTTTAGTCAGGCATATTTATCATCATATTAGCAGTGTTCAGTTCCTGCCCAACATCTTTATTTAATCCCAATTCAATGCTTATGGATGCTCAGCTCGTGTTTAATGTTGCAAGCCCCATCTTAGTCCATCTTAATTCAAACAGAAAAGAAACAAAACAAAACAAAAACAAAAAAGGTACCTGCCTGGTTCATGGATCCCTAGCCATCCAGGGACCAAATTCCAAATTAGGACGACAAAGAGTACCCCTTGGTTCAATATGACATGGGTTTCCAGTCCTAATCCCAGATGCTAATCTAGCCATAGTGTCATCTGGTCCTCAGTCCATGTGTATATCACATACTTCCTTTGGCTTTAGAATGACTTCACAAGCTGAGAAAGGCAAAACAACCATAACCCAGACTTGCGTGTAAGTATCTGGCCTCAACTATTAAATAATACTTAAAAGGGAACCTTACGAGCCTTAGCTCTTTCTGGAAATTCATCTGAACAGGGGTGAGGGTGGGTAGGTGGGTGCAAATGGTGGGCCCCGTCCAGCTCAGAGTGCATTTATTAAGGTATTGCCAACTTTCTGAAAGACACTAGAGACAAGGGAGGAGACCAAGTGCTAAACACCTTTTATCACTTTTGCAAAAAACAAGAAAGGCCAATTCCATTTACTTTATCATGTGGATCTCTTAAGGAACTACCAAATCTACTAAGGGACCTCCAAGAAATTTGTGATGCATGAAAATCTCCTCTCCTAGTCACAAGGTATAAATACATAAAAATACATAATGGCACATTTCTGAATCTGACATGACTTCTCCCAAATACAGCTGTCTTCATTTCCTTTATTATTGCCTCTTTGCAGCATAATGGTGATGGTGGATGATAGAGTGACATCAGGAGCGCCAGAAGGAGGAAGTCAGAAAGCCCTTGGGGACAGGAATGTCCTTGTGTTGCAAACATTTCTGGTCAGGGAAAGATGAAGAAAACAGAATGAGTTTCTGATAACAGTGTTCCCAACACTTAATGGTTAAAAGAAGCTTTGAGGAACACCATATTTCAGCCCTATGGAAGAGTGAACAAAAAGGAAAAAGCCAGTAAGACTGATGGTTCTATATAAGATGTCCACTTCTGCATGAACTGCTGCAGACAACAAATGAAATGCTCTTATTATTCCTGTCCCACTCTTGTCTCCCTACAGCCTAACCTCATCTTTCACAGTCACTATTTTCACAATCGAGCTTTGAGAAGCTGAAAAGTCAGCAGGCTATCTTGGCAAACCCACTATGGTGTTCTAAATTCTTTGTCAAAATTAACCTTTTACAATTTCTTGGCACTTGGAAGTAGGGGAAGAGTCCAACTTGAAAGTGCATTTTGTTCTCATGGAGAAAAGTGATGACATTTACCAATTCCCCAGACCTGAGACTAAGAAAATAACCTTGGCCAACATGCAAAAAAATATATATTAATGAAAAGAGATACACTAAATATATTTTATTCATCTCAGCATAGCTTTCTCACAGGCAGTATAGAGAATGATACATATAAAGAAGAGGAAATGGCAGCCCTTACTCCAAAGGTTAAGAGGGAATTAGGAACAAAAAGAAGGGTTTGGAAGAACTAAGGAAGAGAGTGCAATCAGAGCATCTGAAGGTCCAAGACTTGTCAGACACAGGTGCATTCCCGCCCAGCAACAGTGTGGGACATGTTGGTCTAAGGCCATCTTACCTCCAAGAACTGCTTGAGGCGTATGAAGGAACCCATCTGTCCTGAACTTGTGATAGCTTCAATTCTACAGGGAGAGAAAGACACGTGAATCACACCTATGATATACACCTATCTTTTGGAAACGGTGTCTCACTCTGTCACCTAGGCTGGAGTGCAGTGCAGTGGTGCGATCATAGCTCACTGAGGCCTTGAACTCGGGCTCAAGAGATCCTCCTGTCTCAGCTTCCCTAGTAGCTGGGACTATAGATGCATGTTATCATGCCTGGCTAATTTTTTTTTTGTAGAGATGGGGTCTTGCTATATTGCCCAGGCTGGTTTTGAACACCTGGGCTCAAGTGATCCTCCTTCTGTGGCCTCCCAAAGAGCTGCAATTATAGGCATAATTACAGGCATAAGCCACTGTGCCCAGCCCCTAATTTGTGTTTTTGTTTAGGCAATGATATTTAAGACAGACTCTCATTAAGGTTCAAAAGCATTTATTCAAATATCAACGAGAGGGACTGGAGTAGGAAGATGTCATACTTAGTACAGGTGTTTTTAACTTGAATCAAAACCAGCAGGTAATAGCACCCTTGGGTATCTGAGGCCTGGTTATGAGTTTTACTTACTTAATCCCCTGCTGTCTGCTCAACAAGCCTGATACCTGGGAAAGTAGTCCTCTTTGATGAGAATTAGCATCTTCCAGAACTGAACCTGGTATTGCTTCATGAGGGCATTCCCACACACCTAGAGGGAAAGACAGGCACTGTCAGAGCAGAGAATGAAAATTCACACTCACAGGACAGATTCATAAAGCACAATCAGCCCTTCATCTTTCACCCTATCAAAAATTTCAACCACAATGCCATTGAACTTGCTAACAAGGGAATAAATGGAAACACCCAACTTTCTTCTAAAGCATTTCTCTTTATACAGCAATACCTCCATTTAACCAATCAGGTCTTAATGAACTACTCTTCTTTTCCTCTAATGAATGGAAGCCTTCCTAAAGGTATGGTATACCTCCCAAACTTAATAAGGAGAGTATACAGAATACCACTTGTGTTCTCAAATGATACAGGATCATTGTTCATGTATGGTGACTTCAGGAGCTTTATTTTTTTTTTGAAATAGGGTCTCACTCTGTTGCCCAGGCTAGAGGACACTGGCATGATCACAGCTCACTGCAGCCTCAACCTCCCTGGGCTCAGGTGATCCTCCAACCTCAGCCTCCCCAGTAACTGGGACCACAGGCACACACTACCATACCCAGCTAATTTCTGTATTTTTTTGTAGATACAGGGTTTCACCATGTTGTCCTAGCTGGTCTTGAACTCCAGAGCTCAAGTGATCCGCCTGCCTTGGCCTCCCAAAGGCTGTCAGCCACTGCACCTGGCTGACGTCAGGAGCTATTAAGGTAATTAGGAACTACTGGCACTATAGGTCAAATGGTTCCAGATTTGTTACGGCATGTACCCCAAGCCTTTCTTCTATAAGAAGTGTCTTCTTGGCTGAGTGCAATGGCTCAGTCCTGTAATCTCAACACTTTGGCAGGGTTAGGTGGGAGGATCGCTCGAGCCCAAGAGTTTGAGGCTACAGTGAGCTATGATCACACTACTGCACTCCAGCCTGGCTGACAGAGTGAGATCCTGTTCAAGCGATTCTCCTGCCTCAACCTCCTCGGTAGCTGGGATTACAGGTGTGTGCCATCAAGCCGATTTTTGTATTTTTAGTAGAGACGGGGTTTCACCATGTTGGACAGGCTGGTCTTGAACTCGTGACTTCAGGTAATCCACCCGCCTTGGCCTCCCAAAGTGCTGGGATTACAGGCGTGAGCCACCGTGCCCAGCCTTTATTTGTATTTTTAGTACAGACAGGGTTTCAATATACTCACCAGGCTGGGCTTGAACTCCTGACCCCATGTGATCCGCCCACCTTGGCCTCCCAAAGTGCTGGGATTACAGGTGTGATCTACCGCACCCGGCCTGGGAGTCCCTTCTATATCCCTAAAACAAATTCCTCTTTTCACTTTTGCTAGAATGTACAATTTTCTGTTCTTTATAATGAAAAAAATCCAGAGAAGCCAAGTAAATATAGTATGGAGTAAAAGTGAAAGCAAGGTTGGTCTACAGCTTGGGAAAAATGTATGACACTGGAACCTCATGCTGTTTTACTATCAGGCCCAATTGCCGTGCTGTTTCCCCATTCATGTCGCCCAGTGGATCAAGGCTACCTCAACCACTGGCCTTCTCTTGTGTGGTAACTGAGTTACGTACCTCTAGGAAGTCAAAGAGGAGGGTGGCTGTCACATCTGACAAGGGCTCCATGTTTAAGATCTGTGCCAACCAGCGCCATCCATGATTTAAGCCATGAGGGTGAATCTGGGAAGAGAGAAGCTTGGTTATCACTGATCTCATTTTGTTTAGAAATCTAAACTCCCAATGTATCATCCAGCCATCACCAAGTGGAAATGAACCCCAGATCATCCAGCCCTAGCACCTGCCACAGGGCAGAAATAACACGAACTAAACAAATTCTGTTTTTCTTTTATTTTTTTGAGACAGGGTCTCACTTTGTTGTCCAGGTTGGAGTGCTGTAGTGCAATCACGGATCACTGCAGCCTTCACCTCTTGGGCTCAAGTGATTCTTCCACTTCAGTCTCCCATGTAGCTGAGACTACAGGCATGCATGCACATGCCACCATGCTCAGCTAATTTTTTTGTATTTTATTTAGAGACATGGTTTCACCTTGTTGCCCAGGCTGGTCTCAAACTCCTGGAGTCAAATGACCCACCTGCCTTGGCTTCCCAAAGTGCTGGGATTACAGGCGTGAATCCACCTCACCCGGCCTTCTGTATTTAAATGTTTCAATACATTGGTTCCCACACATTCATTTTTTTTTTTTTTTTGAGGGAGAGTTTTGCTCTTGTTGCCCAGGTTGGAGCGCAATGGCGTGATCGCAGCTCATTGCAACCTCTGCCTCCTGGGTAAAAGCGATTCTTGTGTCTCAGCCTCCCAAGTAGCTGGAATTACAGGCACCCACCACCATGCCCAGCTAATTTTTGTATTTTTAGTAGAGACGGGGTTTCACCATGTTGGCCAGGCTGGTCTTGAACTCCTGACCTTAGGTGATCCACCCACCTCAGCCTCCCAAAGTGCTGGGATATCAGGCATGAAGCTACCTCGCCTTCTGTTTTTTAATGTTTCAATACACTGGTTCCCACACATTCTTTATAGGCTCCCTTCAATATGCATGTGTCAGCTTCAGTTTCAGGCATTCCATAGACCAACAATTAGCCTTATTGACATCTTATTTATTATTCTTGGTACCTTTAGCACAGAACCTGGGACACAGCAGGCATACAATAAAAACTTGGATTTAATCAACTTCTATTTTTTCTCTTTAAGTCTCCATGACTATTAATTTCTCTGTCCCTCTAATCTGTATTCCCTGAGAAATTAATTGGGCTGGTAAGTCAAAGCCCTGAACCCCAGCTGCAGCTTTCTGAGCTTGATCTGTCCATCTGTGAAGTAAGGGATGTGATCTAGATGGCTTCTAAGGTCTCAACTAGTTCTAAGATGACAATTTCTTGCTCGTTCCTCTTGTAAGAAAATCTTCTAACCTTAATGACTGATTTATAACAGACTCTCCTCTGGTAGACTCTGTTACAAAACCAGCTCTTTAAAGCACCAGGTGATCCAAGAAAGTTCCCTAATAATCAACATTCAGTCCTCTACAGAATACCCATGAAACTGCCATATAGTTTATCCTTTAACTAGACTGGCTCTCTGAAAGAAGGCCAACATTTCCTGTGGGAGGAATACACATGGACTGTGGCCTAACCTCTCATTATTGACAGTAAGCCTCTTTTACCTACCTCCTGTCGGTTTCCATATGGCCACCGGAGCTGGATGATGGCAGCATACAGACGGATCATCCCTGACATGCGTTTTAGAAAGTTGTCTTGCTGCTCCACTTTGGAATCCTTTACTTGGTAGCCAAGCATCCTATACAGGAAGAAAAAATTTGGCCAGGCGTGGTGGCTCATGCCTGTAATCCCAGCACTTTGGGAGGCTGAGGTGGGCGGATCACTTGAGGCCAGGAGTTCAAGACTAGCCTGGCCAATGTGGTGAAACCCCATCTCTACTAAAAATACAAAAATTAACTGGGTATGGTGGTGCATGCCTGTTTGTCCCAGCTAATTGGGAGGCTGAGGCATGAGAATTGCTTGAACCTGGGAGGTGGAGGTTGCAGTGAGTCGAGATTGCATCACTGCACTCCAGCCTGGGTAACAGTGAGACTGTGTCTCAAAAAAAAAAAAAGAAATAAGAAAAAATTCACTGGGACAAGGCCAAAATAAGGGTGACAAATTAGAGAGAAATTGCTTTTTTTTTTTTTTTTGAAACAGTCTCTATCGCCCAGGCTGGAGTATAGTAGTATGATCAAGGCTCATTGCAAACTTCACCTCCCAGGTTCAAGTGATCCTCCTGCCTCAGCCTCCCGAGTAGCTAGGACCACAGGCACATGCCACCATAACTGGCTAATTTTTTTTTTTTTTTTTTTGAGATGGAATTTCCATCTTGTCGCCCAGGCTACAGAGCAATAGCACGATCTCGGCTCACCACAATCTCCGCCTCTCTGGTTCAAGCGATTCTTCTGCCTCTGCCTCCCGAGTAGCTGGGATTAAGGCACCTGCCACCACACCTGGCTAATTTTTTGTATTTTTAGTAAAGCCAGGGTTTCACCATGCTGGTCAGGCTGGTCTTGAACTACTTACCTCAGGTGATCTGCCCGCCTCAGCCTCCCAAAGTGCTGGGATTACAGGCGTGAGCCACCGCGCCTGGCCATTTTTTTTTTTTTTTTTTTTTTGAGACAGGGTTTCATTCTTGTTGCCCAGGCTGAAGTGCAATGGCATGATCTCGGCTCAGTGCAACCTCCGCCTCCTGGGTACAAGCAATTTTCCTGCCTCAGCCTCCTGAGTGGCTGGGATTACAGGCGCCTGCCACCATGCCCAGCTAATTTTTTGTATTTTTAGTAGAAACGGGTTTTCACCATGTTGGCCAGGCTGGTCTCGAACTCTTGGCCTCAGGTGATCCGCCCGTTTCGGTGGCCTTGGCTTCCCACAGTGCTGGGATTACAGGCATGAGCCACCATGCCCAGCCAACACCTGGCTAATTTTGTAGAGACAGGGTCTCACTATGTTACCCAGGCTGGTCTTGAACTCCTGGGCTCAAGTGATCCTTCTGCTTCAGCCTCTCAAATTGTTAAAGTAATTACAGGCACGAGGCACTGCACCTGGCCCAGAGATTACTTTTTATGGCTAAAAAGTAACAATATATTATTACACTCAGCATTAATATATTATTACAGGCTGGGCGCGGTGGCTCACACCTGTAATCCCAGCACTTTGGGAGGCCGAGGCAGGCGGATCACAAGGTCAAGAGATCGAGACCATCCTGGCCAGCATGGTGAAACCCCATCTCTATTAAAAGTATAAAAATAAGCTGGGCGTGGTGGCGGGCGCCTGTAGTCCCAGCTACTCAGGAGGCTGAGGCAGGAGAATCACTTGAACCCGGGAAGCAGAGCTTGCAGTGAGCCGAGATCACACCACTGCACTCCAGCCTGGGTGACAAAGTGAGATGCTGTCTCAAAAAAAATTTTAAAAATTAAAATATATATATATATAATTACATATTATTACATATGTAGAATACTTTGTTTACCACGCACTCACATCCATCATCAAATCTGAGCTTCATATAAGCCATGAGGTAAATTCACAGGAGGTAATAGATGTCATACCCTCATTTTAAAATCAGGAAAAGATGCCCACAAAGACTAAATGATTTGTCCATTTTTGCAAAGTTATTAAATGACAAAGCAGGGATAAAATTCCAAGACCCCAGTATCCTTTCCACTAAACTACATTGATTATTGGCACCTAAGTTCACAAATCCCAAAGGCTCTCCAGTTTACATAAAAGACTATGTATATATTTTTTTTCTTTCTTTTTGAGACACAGTCTTGCTGTGTCACCCAGGCTGGAGTATACTGGTGCGATCTCGGCTCATTGCGACCTCCGCCTCCTGGGTTCAAGCAATTCTCGTGCCTCTGCCTCCTGAGTAGCTGGGACTACAGGTGTGCACCACCACACCTGGCTAATTTTTGGTATTTTTAGTAGAGATGGCATTTCTCCATGTTGCCCAGGCTGGTCTCAAACTCCTGAGCTCAGGCAATCCACCCACCTCGGCCTCCAAAAGTGTTGGGATTACAGGCATGAGCCACTGCACCTGGCCGAAAGACATTATATTTCTGATAGAACATTCAAGGTATGTAATAGGAGCTGTGAGGAGGGAAAAACAAATCCCAATTCTATTTATATTTCATTAATCACTCTAGGGATAGTGAGTAGGGAGAAAAACAACTTTACCTCTGATAGTCTTCCAAAGCCATTCCCTCCTTGAAAGTGGGATAGAAAGGAACAGAGTAAGGACACTTCTTATGTAGATGAGCAAGAATGAGGTCCCCCACTCTGGGGTGGAGCTCCCAGATCCCAGACGCCACAACTGCGATGGGGAATGCTGCTTCATGGTGAGAGGCCACTTCCTCCTCGCCTTGTTTCTGAGAACATAAGAGGTGGGTACAATTTTAACTTAATACCGGAAAAAGGGTGAAATCTTGTACACCAGCCTCTGCTTCCCATACCTCTAGCAACAAGGTTTCTCACCACAAATTTCTCTGCCAGTTTGTATTGAACAAAGTCCAGCCCCTGTGGGTTAAGTGTGACAGACACAGAGCGCCCACCAGATTGAACAGGTTTTCCAGAGAGCAGGCTGTGGATCTTGTCAAAGATCTCCTTCAGTTTTGAGCCTAAGTATGATAGAGAGAAATTAAAAGATACAACCACAGATCAATCTCCTTTTCTTTTTTTTTTTTATTTGAGACAGTCTCGCTCTATCGCCCAGGCTGGAGTGCAGTGGCACAATCTTGCCTCACTGCAACCTCCGTCTCCCGAGTTGAAGCAATTCTCTGCCTCAGCCTCCTGAGTAGTTGGGATCACAGGCGCCCGCCACCACGCTGGGCTAATTTTTGTATTTTTTTTTTTTTTGTAGAGACAGGATTTCACCATGTTGGCCAGGCTGGTCTCTAACTGCTGACCTCAAGTGATCCACCCGCTTTGGCCTCCCAAAGTGCTGGGATTACAGGCGTGAGCCACCATGGCCGGCCTGTTTTATCATTGTAATTACAAAGCATCTATAAAAACTCAGCTGTGCTGCCCTACAGAAATGAAGGGATAAACAGTATCCCTTACTGTACACATAAAATGAAGGGATAAACTGTATAGAAAGAGGTGTTACATTTTGTTACAGACCCCATGGACTGTGGTTGGTATCTCTAGAGGAGTTAGTCACATCTCTAGGAAAAACCTTCTAAAGGATCTGCCCAGCTCATGATGATATGCCCCCTTCTCAGGACTCGCCTTCTTCCGTCCTCAGAGACACAGAAGTGGATTCGTAACAGCTATATTTGTACCAAAGATTCTGTGTGCTCCACCCCCACACCAGCTACAGTTAGATTAGAGGCAGTCAAGCTGAGCCAGTCAGTCAAGTAAGAGTCACTTCCTTGAGGTAGCTGGCCCTGTGTCACATACACTCACAAGCAGTGGGGCTGTGTACCTGCCATGAAGACCAAAGAATGGCAATCTATAAAATAAGAACGGAGATGTAGAGAGGACAGATGAGATGAGAGAGGAAAAAAGAACTAAAGTTTCTAGCTCCTGAGACCTCAACTCATTCCTGCCACTGGGTTATGTAAAATATTTCTTTATCTTTCCAATAAATTTTTTTTTTTTTTTTTGCTTAAGCAGATCTGGGCCAGCACTTTGGGAGGCCAAGGCAGGCAGATCATTTGTGGTCAGGAATTCGAGACCAGCCTGACCAACATGGTGATACCTCGTTTCTACTGAAAATACAAAAATTAGGCCAGGCGCGGTGGCTCAAGCCTGTAATCCCAGCACTTTGGGAGGCCGAGGCGGGCGGATCACGAGGTCAGGAGATCGAGACCACAATGAAACCCCGTCTCTACTAGAAATACAAAAAAAAATTAGCCGGGCGTGGTGGCGGGCGCCTGTAGTCCCAGCTACTCAGAGAGGCTGAGGCAGGAGAACGGAGTGAACCCAGGAGGCGGAGCTTGCAGTGAGCCGAGATCACACCACTGCACTCCAGCCTGGGCAACAGAGCAAGACTCTGTCTCAAAAAAAAAAAAAAATTAGCCAGGTGTGGTGGCAGGTGCCTGTAATCCCAGCTACTCTGGGAGGCAGAGGCAGGAGACTCGTTTGAACCCAGGAAGCGGAGGTTACAGTGAGCCGAGATTGTGCCACTGCACTCTAGCCTGGGTGACAGAGCAAGACTCCATCTCCCCACCCCAAAAAAAAGCAGATCTGAATTAGTTTCCATTACCTGAAGTCCTGAAGTCAATGTTTTAATTAATATAGCATCTCCAGTTGAGAAATACCCTGTCAAGTTCCTAATCACTTCAAGAAATGTCACAAAAGTTTCAGAAATATCCGTCATTCAGTTCTCTAATAATAAAAAAAAAGTCAACCATGTGGCCCCCACTGGCTGAATGCCCCATCTAGCATCTAGCCCCTCTCCATACCTCTCTAGGTAGGAGGAAAGTTAGTTAGCTTCCAACCCTAGACCGACGTGGCCTCCCCATGCCACACCATGTCCTTATTTAAGATTTCTTCTAATTCTAACCACTCATGGACATCCATCTTTTTTTTTTTTTTTTTTTTTTGAGATGGAGTCTCACTCTGTCACCCAGGCTGGAGTGCAGTGGTTCAATGTCACCTCACTGCAACCTCCGCCTTCCAGGTTCAAGCGATTCTTCCACCTCAGCCTCCCAAGTAGCTGGGACTACAGGTGTGTGCCACCATGCCCAGCTAATTTTTGTATTTTTAGTAGACACGGGGTTTCACCATGTTGGCCAGCCTGATCTCAAACTCCTGACCTCAAGTGATCTGTCCGCCTCATCCTCCCAAAATGCTGGAATTACAGGCGTGAGCCACCGTGCCCAGCCCACCTTTTTAAAAAAGACAGGAATTAGGTGATCTTTCTCTCGTATTCATTAAACATTTACTGAGCACTAACTCTAGAGTATGTTCTGTGTCTGGCTGGACTAAAAGATTTTAAAGGGCTTACAGTCATGATGGAGACAAAGGGAGAGTCAGGAAATGTGTAGAAAAATTTAAAAAGGCAAAGTTATAGACTAATTCGATGTGGTGAGTGGAAGAGAGGCAGTCATAAAGATGACTCCCAGGTTTCCAGCTAAGATTACTGAGTAGATAATGGTGCTACTGATTACTCAGAGAAAACAGGAGACAAAGAGGGCTAAGGAAGACGATGGGTTTGGATCTGAACACATTAAACTTGAGGCAGCTAAGAGACATATAGGCAGAGATGTCCCTCAGGTAGCTGAAGCTGGAGAATATGAAGCTCAGAAGAAAGGAATAAACCAGAGGTAGGTTTGGGAGTCATCAGCATTCAGGTAATGTTTGAAGCCCTGTAAGTAGAGAGAATGAAAAGAACTGCAGGGGCTGGGCGCGGTGGCTCACGTCTGTAATCCCAGCACTTTGGGAGGCCGAGGCGGGAGGCTCACGAGGTCAGGAGATCGAGACCATCCTGGCTAATAGGGTAAAACCCCGTCTCTACTAAAAATACAAAAAATTAGCCGGGCGTGTTGGCGGGCGCCTGTAGTCCCAGCTACTCGGGAGGCTGAGGCAGGAGAATGGCGTGAACCCGGGAGGCGGAGCTTGCAGTGAGCCAAGATCGCGCCACTGTACTCCAGCCCGGAGGACAGAGCAAGAATCCGTCTCAAAAAAATAAAAAATAAATAAATAAATAAATAAAAGAACTGCAGGATAAGAGTAGATCCCGGCCAGGCGCAGTGGCTCACACCTGTAATCCCAGAACTTTGGGAGGCCAAGGCGGGCGGATCATGAGGTCAGGAGATTGAGACCATCCTGGCTAACACGTTGAAATCCTGGCTAACATGCTGAAACCCCGTCTCTACTAAAAATACAAAAAATTAGCCCGGCATGATGGCAGGTGCCTGCAGTCCCAGCTATTCGGGAGGCTGAGGCAGGAGAATGGCGTGAACCCAGGAGGCGGAGCTTGCACTGAGCCAAGATAGTGCCACTGCAGTCCAGCCTGGGCAAAAGAGCGAGACTATGTCTCAAAAAAAAAAAAAAAAAAGAGTAGATCCCTAGGAATCACCTACAATTAGAGTGGGGTAGAAGACTGAGAAAACCACAAAGGGGAGAGAGAGAGAGAGGAAAGGAAAGGGTAGGGAGGGAGGCAGGAGAAGAACCTGGAAAGTAATGGCACCATGGAGGCCAAAGGAGTAAAGTTGCACACAGAAAGTGCAACAGTGCCGAGCAGAAACCTCAGAAAGATCAGCAAACACTTAGAAGATATAGGATCAAGGGAAATTCATGTTAGGATGTGAGGGGCTCATGTATATTTACAGGCTGAGAGAGAGGAGCCTATAAAAAGGCGTAATCACAGAAAGCAGGAAAGGCAATAAACGATGAGGCAAAGTCTGACAGGAGACAGGAAGGAAAGGGAACAAGGGCAGAGGTGGAAAGGTAAGCCTAGCAGCAAGGACGCCTCATCTAGTGACACGGGAGACTGAGTAAACGTCACTGTGCAGTGGTGGAAGGGGCTCTGAGGAGCTCACACTGGATGTCTCCATTTTGCTGATGAAGGAGGTACTGACCCTGTCTGCGGTCAACGGAGGGGAACTGGGAACGGCCATCGAGGTGTGGAGTGGCTGTCCAGTCAACCTCTCCTGCTTCGCTGTTGCTATCAAAGGACACAGCACTTTAAATTCCAAAAAGTGATACGTTATTTATTTATTTATACCTTGCCCTGTTCCAGAAAGAATTTCAGGCAGCAAAGTCATATGTATGTTTTGTCGGACTGCCTATCAAGGGCAGGAACTGAAATTTTCCTATGCTTTCCAGGCAATGAGAAGTGAATCAGGGAACGGAACCCACGATGAGTCAGAGGAGTGTTCCAGTTGCACACATACTCCCCAGCCACCTGGCAGCTCACTCTATAATCTGGAGGCTTCCACATCTACAGCTCCATACAAATGAACCTCTGGTTCTAAAGAAAAGTTTTTTCCTTGTCTGGTTCTCACTTTCTAAACCTCAGTCTCTGGAGAGAAAAGGAGTCCTTGAGGATGAACAAGGCGAGCTTGGAGTAATTCAGAAAAGCTAATGTAGGACAGAAGCAAAGCCTGCAAGTCACAGCCTAGGTTCCCTTAGTGATGTTTTCAGCAGTAACCTGCAACTTCAAAGCTAAGAGCCATCCTAAGAATTTACCATAAAAGGTAGCTTGTTAAAAATGAGTCAAAAAGGTTGGGTGCAGTGACTCACGCCTGTAATTCCAGCACTTTGGGAAGCTGAGACGGGCGGATCACAAGGTCAGGAGGTCGAGACCATCCTGGCTAACACAGTGAAACCCCGTCTCTACTAAAAATACAAAAAATTAGCCGGGCGTGGTGGCAGGCACCTGTAGTCCCAGCTACTCAGAAGGCTGAGGCAGGAGAATGGCGTGAACCCATGAGGCAGAGCTTGCAGTGAGCCGAGATAGCGCCAATGCACTCCAGCCTGGGCAACAGAGCGAGACTACATCTCAAAAAAAAAAGGGCTGGGCGCGGTGGCTCACGCCTGTAATCCCAGCCCTTTGCGGAGGCTGAGGCAGGTGGATCACGAGTTCAGGAGATCGAGAACATCCTGGCTAACACAGTGAAACCCCGTCTCTACTAAAAATACAAAAAATTAGCCAGGCCTGGTGGTGGGCGCCTGTAGTCCCAGCTACTTGGGAGGCTGAGGGAGAACAGAATAGAATGGCGTGAACCCGGTAGGTGGAGCTTGCAGTGAGCCAAGATCGTGCCACTTCACTCCAGCCTGGGCGACAGAGTGAGACTCTGTCTCAAAAAAAAAAAAAAAAAAAATTGAGTCAACAAACACATCATGATTATCTTCTTTCTTTTTTTTTTGCTTTTGAGACAGTCTTGCTCTGTCACCCAGGCTGGAGGGCAGTGGCGTGATCTTGGCTCACTGCAATCTCCGCCTCCTGGGTTCAAGCGATTCTCCTGCCTCAGCCTCCTGAGTAACTGGGATTATAGGCGAGAGCTACCACACCCGGTTAGTATTTGTATTTTTAGTAGAGACAGGGTTTCACTATGTTGGTTAGGCTGGTCTCGAACTCCTGACCTCGTGATCTGCCCACCTCAGCCTCCCAAAGTCCTGGGATTACAGGCGTGAGCCCAGCCATGATTACCTTCTACGTGTTAAAGAGGAAACCAGGGAAACAAGATGTATGTCACTTACATGTTCCCGATCCAACTGTAAACATTTGTTTGTATATACTTTTATAGGAACCTTACAGATAGATTTGGAGTCTAGAAAATAATACAATGAAGTGAAAGGTCACATTCTTAACCCCTCTGACCAACCTGCAATGGTAGAGATTTGGCTCACTGGGATGGTAGCAGCCTTCTGGAGGTCCATCTTTATCTTTTTGGCCTGCCAGAAGAGAACAGTGAGAAGGCAGTGTTCTGAAGAGCTGAGTAGATGTCACTTAGAATCAGGTAAAGTGACATGCCAGCTACATTCCTTTGGGACAAGAAATGCTCATTCTTTGAGAACCATCAAGCCCACAAAATTACTGCCATATACCTCTCCCCTACCTGACTGTCCTTACTGTTGGTCAGGCCCTCAAAGGTCAACACACACTGCATGGAAGCATCCTGCAGTTGCTGGTACCACTGCATTGTAATGTCTTGTACCTTCACCTGGAGGTCTGAGAAATAAAAGAGAGGTTTTAGTAATAGCTAGTATTTACTGAATAAGTAATATGAGGCAGGCACTGTTATAATCACTTTATGTATGTACTGACTGCTTTAACTGTCACAATAACTACGAAATAGATACTATTATTATCTCCATTTTATAGAAAAGGAAACAGGCACGAAAAGGTTAAGTGATTTGCCATGGTCACATTACTACTAAGTAGAAAAACTAAGGCTGGGTGTGTTGATCCACGCCTGTAATTCCAGTACTCTAGGAGGCCAAGACAGGCTCAGGAGCTTGAGACCAGCTTGCGCAACATGGTGAAATCCCATCTCTACAAAAAATACACAAATTAGCCAGGCAGGATGGCACATGCCTGTAGTCCCAGTTACTTGGGAGGCTGAGTGGGGAGGATCACTTGAGCCTGGAAGGGTGAGGCTACAGTGAGCCGTAATCATACCACTGTATTCCTCTAGCCTGGGTGACAAGAGTGAGATCCCTATCTCAAAAAAAAAAAAAAAAAAAAAAAAAAAACGCTGGGCGCAGTGGCTCACGCCTATAATCCCAGCACTTTGGGAGGCCAATGCTGGCGGATCGGATCACCTGAGATCGGGAGTTCGAGACCAGCCTGACCAACATGGAGAAACCCCCATCTCTACTAAAAATACAAAAAAATTAGCCAGGTGTGGTGGCGCATGCCTGTAATCTCAGCTACTCAGGAGGCTGAGGCAGAAGAATCGCTTGAACCCAGGAGGCGGAGGTTGTAGTGAGCCGAGATCGTGCCATTGCACTCCAGCCTGGGCAACAAGAGCAAAACTCTGTCTCAAACAAACAAACAAACAAAAACACCAAAAAAGAAAAACCAGATTCCTAGGCCAGGTGCGGTGGCTCACACCTGTAATCCATCCTAGCATTCTGGGAGGCCGAGGTGGGTGGGTCACGAGGTCAGGAGTTTGAGATCAGTCTGGCCAACATGGTGAAATCCCATCTTTACTAAAAATACAAAAATTAGCCAGGCACGGTGGCAGGCACATGTAATCCCAGCTACTCGGGAGGCTGAGGCAGGAGAATTGTTTGAACCCAGGAGGCAGAGGTTGCAGAGAGCCGAGATCGCGCCACTGCAATCCAGCCTGGGCAACAAGAGCAAATCTCCATCCCCTCCCCGCAAAAAAAAAAAAAAAAACAAACAAAAACTAGACTCCCACTGATCTGGCTCCAGAGTCAGCACTCTCAAACACTATGGTACACTGATTCTTTTTCTTTTTTTGAGACAGAGTCTCACTCTGTCACCAGGTTGGAGTGCAGTGGCGCTACCTCAGCTCACTGCAACCTCCGTCTCCTGGGTCAAGTAATTCTCCTGCCTTAGCCTCCCGAGTAGCTGGGACTACAGGTGCGTGCCACCATACCCAGCTAATTTTTGTATTGTTGGTAGAGATGGGAGTTTCGTCATGTTGGCCAGGCTGGTCTCGAACTCCTGACCCCTTATACATATTACACAAACACAAACACATATCTGTGTGCATTTATTTAAAATACTCAGCAGCAGCAATAATTGAAATAATGTATCTGCCAGAGTTATACAGAATTTCAAGTCCTAACAGAAAAGTGTTGGAATCGTAAATCAGACTCCACATCAACCAAAATTGAATGAAATACATTACATAAAATTCTGGTCAACTGTCCTACAGTTTAACACAACATTCAAAACATGCTCTTGTTTCTCTTCACATTTGAAACTTACGAGTTAAAGCACCACATCCATACCGAAACCCACCTTCATTCTGTTTCCCTCCTGGGCCCTGGCTGGGAGCTGGGGGCTCTTTGTGGGCCTCTGGTCCCTGCTGCATCTGTGCCTCTTGCAGCTTTACCTGGGCCTCCTCTTCATCCTGCCTCCTCTTGTCTTCACAGGCTCTGGTGATCTCCTGCCCCAAGTTCATCAGGAGGTCTCGCATTTCCTGCAGAGCTCGCTCAGCCTCAGCTTGGCTCTCTGCTGTAGGATAGCCGCTCTGTCAGAGTGACGGAGATGGTGCTTAGTGGTCATTCCCTAGGTAAATCATACCTCACACAAGTCAATAAATTTCCTACAATTGGAATTGTTGCACCAATGGAGTATCCACATTCAACAAATTGATACTTCTTTCCCTGTTCTCTTAAAGGTATTAATAATTCCAACTTACTATCACATCCATAGTTTCTAAGTATAAATTGGTCTGTATTCTCAGCAACAAGGGCCAGCGTAATTTTTTAAAAAGTTTGTGACAATATGTTAGACAAAAATAATACTTTTATTATAATAATAATAATTACTTTTATTTTATTTTATTATTATACTTTAGGTTTTAGAGTACACGTGCACAATGTGCAGATTTGTTACATATGTATCCATGTGCCATGTTGGTTTGCTGCACCCATTAACTCGTCATTTAGCATTAGGTATATCTCCTAATGCTGTCCCTCCCCCCCCCCCCCACCCCACAACAGTCCCCGGAGTGTGATGTTCCCCTTCCTGTGTCCATGAGTTCTCATCGTTCAATTCCCACCACAAATAATAATTATTTTTTGAGACAGAATCTCTGTTGCCCAGGTTGGAGTGCAGTGGCAGGATCTCAGTCATTCCAATCTTTGCCTCCCAGGTTCAAGTGATGCTCGTGCCTCAGCTTCCCAAGTAGCTAGGATTACAGGTGTGCATCACCACACCCATCTAATTTTTGTATTTTTAGTAGAGACGGGGTTTTTTTTTGTTTTGTTTTTTTTTTGAGACGGAGTCTCGCTCTGTCGCCCAGGCTGGAGTGCAGTGGCGCAATCTCGGCTCACTGCAAGCTCCGCCTCCCGGGTTCACGCCATTCTCCTGCCTCAGCCTCTCCAAGTAGCTGGGACTACAGGCGCCCACCACCACGTCCAGCTAAGTTTTTGTATTTTTAGTAGAGACGGGGTTTCACCGTGGTCTCGATCTCCTGACCTTGTGATCCGCCCACCTCGGCCTCCCAAAGTGCTGGGATTACAAGCGTGCACCACCGTGCCTGGCCAGTAGAGACGGGGTTTCACCATGTTGGCTGAAACCTACTGGTCTTGAACTCCTAGCCTCAAGTAATCCGAGAATCACTTGAACCTGGAAGCCGGAGGTTGAAGTGAGCCATGATCACACCACTGCACTCCAGCCTGGGAAAGAGTGCGAGACCCTGTCTCAAAAAAAAAAAAAAAGCAAAGCAAAGAAACAGGGCAGGTACAATGGCTCATGCCTGTAATCCCAATACTTTGGGAGGCTAAGGTGGGAGGATCACTTGAGCCCAGGTGTTCAAGACCAGCCCGGGAAACATAGTGAGATGTTAAAACAAAACAAAACAAAACAAAAAAAGTTTGGCATGGTGGCTCACACCTGTAATCTCAGCAGTTTGGGAGGCCGAGGTAGGGGGATCACTTCAGCCCAGGAGTTCAAGACCAGCCTGGGCAACATGACAAAACCCTGTCTCTACAAAAAAATACAAAAATTAGGGCATGGTGGTATGCGCCCGTAGTCCTAGCTACTCAGGAGGCTGAGGTGGGAGGATCACTTGAGCCCGGGAGGCAGAGGGTGCATGAGCTGAGACTGTGTTACTGCACTCCAGCCTGGGTGACAAAGGGGTACCCCGTCGCAAAAAAAAAAAAAAAAAAAAAAAAAAGACTCCAGAATAAGCAGGTATAAAAATAAAGAAATAAATAAAAGAAACAAAATAAAATGTTAACAGTGGTTACTTCTAGGTAAAGAGATATGGAGATCAAGTAATGTTTGGTATTTCCCCCAATAAGCAGATAGCAGATATTACTTTTTAAGTCAGAAAATAGTTTTGCTTTTAAAGTCTTCCATTTCAAAGACAGCAAAGAGTCACTCTGAAGCCCCCCTCACCTCTGAAGAGGCCCGGATGATCCCTGAGATGAGGCTGCACAACTGGTTGCCTCGGGTCTGGAAGGCAGCCAGGTCGACCTTAAGCAGACCTTTGTGCTGCTCAGAGGCATCCAGCTGCTGGCTAAGCTGCAGCATCTCCTCCTGCAGAGCATAGAGGGCCCGCAGGCGGACCTGGCCTTCTTCCTTCCGAAGCCGCTCCTGTTCTGCTTGCTTCACGCGCTGCTGCTCTGCCTCCCGCAGCTTCAGGTTGAGAATCTGTAGAAGAGGGCTAAGTGACTTCTCTCTGAGGGGCTCCTGGCCTTCTTCTTTCTACAGTCCTCAAATTCTACGTGGGCTACATATTTTCACAGATGGGCTCAGAGCAGGAAGAGGACATCCCAAGGTTAGTCACACACAGGCATAATACGGCCCAGATCCTCCATGGTGGCCATCTGCCAAAACCTGGCTCTCCAGGCAGGATACAGACAGACACCAAAACACCCACACCAATTCTGCCAGGCTCTGACCTTTGCTCTGTGACGGTGCTCAGCTTTTAGCTTCTCTTGGTGTCCCAAGGCTTCTCTGGAGCTGCATGAAAAATAGCAGGGAGGAACAGTCAGGGATACTTCCTAAAATTGTTTTTCTTTCTTTCTTTTCTCTCCCTCTCCCTGCCTTTCCTTCCCTTCCTTCCCTTTGTCTTAGAGATGGGGTCTCGTTATGTTACCCAGGCTGCAGAGCATAGCTCACCACAGCCTCAAACTGCTAGACTCAAGCAATCCTCCTGCCTCAGCCTCCCTAGTAATTGAGGCTACAGTTGTGTTCCACCATGCCCGTAAAATTGTTTTACCTCTCCTAAAAGCCTCCCTCTTTGTGTTCCTTTGGTTGTCTTTCCAAGTTTGGTCTTTTTTCCAGGTTATAAAAGTCTCTGCCTCTTTTACCTTGATATTTAAGGACTCAGAAGTTGTTCAACTCTTTCCCCTTGGAATTCCTCTTGGGAAAGAGTTCCAGTTGAACACATCAACATTCCCAGTCATAATTCAGGGAGACTTACCTCTTCTCCATTACTTCCCGCAAGTCCTGGAACTCTTTATGCTGCTTCAGTTCCTTCCATTCATCAAACCGCTTCAGTTGTTCAGATGCCATCTCCGAGAGGGCTCGCACCTTCCTCTCCTGCTCCTCCTGCCATTGCCTCAGGCCCTCCTGAAAAGGTTTTTTTTTTTTTTTTTTTTTTTTTGAGATGGAGTCTCTCTGTTGCCAGGCTGGAGTGCAGCTCACTGCGACCTCCGACTCCCAGGTTCAAGCGATTCTCGTCTCAGCTCCCCGAGTAGCTGGGACTACAGGTGCCCGCCACCATGCCCAGCTAATTTTCGTATTTTTAGTACAGACGGTTTCACCATGTTGGCCAGGATGGTTTCGATCTCTTGACCTTGTGATCCGCCTGCCTTGGCCTCCCTAAGTGCTGGGATTACAGGCGTGAGCCACCGTGCCCGGCCGAAAAGGTTTAACACCTGCTCTCTGGAGCTCCTTCAACACCTTGATCATTTACCCCTGTGGGCTACCTGCCCATCGGCCCCTAACACCATCAGAGATACTTAAGGGCATGGAATCAGAACCTTTGCTGGAATCTCCTTTCTCCTTTTGCTTGATCTTTAAGCTCAGCTGTTTTGGAAAGCTCTTCCAATTGCCCCATATGGTTTATGTCACTCCAGTACAAGCTGGGAACGGACAGGAATTTAGCAACATGGCATCAAACAGCCATGCACTATTAAAATTCCATCCTGTGTAGTCTGATGGGGTTCATTAGTAATTTACGGAAATCCTCATTCTAATTCCATAAACAGGCTATACACATTCCTATCTCACTGATTTTGTTATTATCTCTGCCTAGAAGATTTTCTCCTGGACCTCCACTAAGGAAAGTCCTTTTCCTTAGTACCTAACGGTATCAGATATTGAATTTATCATTTCATGACAGTACTCACATATGGTTAAAGGCAATTTGACATTTTAACTATCAAAATTTGAAGTATCTATATCCTTTGACACTTGTTCCATTTCAGGAATTTATCCTGAGGAAATGCTTGTATGTGTGTGCAAAGATGTATGTACAAGAATGCTCACTGGAGCCCTGCTGATAACAGCAATAAATTTAAAACCACTTAACTGGGGAATGATGACACATATTATAGTACGGTCATACTGCAGAATACTATGCAGCCCTTAAAGATGACAAGATGCCAGCTAGCATGGAGATATGTCAAAATCTATTGTTAAGACATTATGTTATTTTATTTTAAAACATAATTATATTTTGTTTATTTATTTTTGAGACAGGGTCTCACCCTGTCATGCATGCTGGAGTGCAGTGGCACAGTTATAGCTCACGGCAGCCTTGAACTCCCGAGCTCAAGGGATCATCCCAACTCAGCCACCTGAGTAGCTGGGACTAAAGATGCCCACTACCACACGGGGCTAATTTTTAAATTTTTTATAGCGTCAGGGTCTCACTATATTGCCCAGGATGGTCTAGAGCTCCTGATCTCAAGCTATCCTCCCATCTTGGCCTCCCAAACTGCTGGGATTATAGGCATGAGCCACTGCATGCAGTCTTAAAACTTACTTTAAAGCTTCCAGCGAAAGAAGGCAAATTGAAAACAAGCATATATGTCCTCTCCTCTGGGACTCTGTTAAAGTGAGAATTGGAAAGAAAAAAAGACATAACACCACATAGAGCATGAGAGAGGTCACCAGCAGGGAAAAATCTACATACTTCTGGAAAACAGTCACTGGAGAAGTGTCCAGATGCACTGGCTGAGATCTGTAATCCCAGCACTTGAGGAGACCAAAGAGGGAGGTTCACTTGAGCCCAGGAGTTCGAGACCAGCCTGGGCAACAGAGAGACCCCCGTCTCTACCAAAAATTTAAAAATTATCTGGCTGTGGTGGTGCACACCTGCAGTCCCAGTTATTTAGAAAGTAGGGAGAGCTGAGGTAGGAGGTATGCCTGAACCCAGGAGGTCAAGGCTGCAGGGAGCGGTGATTGCACCACTGTATTCCAGCCTGGGCAACGGAGCGAGACCCTGTCTTTAAAAAAAAAAAAATAGTGGAGAAGCAATAAATGATAGAGCAGAGCTGAGAAAACCCAAGGATACACACACACACACACACACACACACACACACACACACACGCAGACGATGCCTCACAGGAGCAGAAAGCCAATCTACCAGCCGAATTGCAGAGTCTCAAGACTGGGAAATGCCACGACTCATATAGGTGGGCCTTATGGAGCTGAAAACGGAGCTACTGGCTGAATGTTTGTAGACAAAACAGTCAACTCTTGCTCTCTTCCCCTAGTCATTAGATCAAAACAGCCAAGAGCCAAGCATTTGTGCTATAATGATTATATATATATATATATATATATATATATATATACATTTTTTTTTTTTTTTTGAGACAGAGTCTCAGACTGTCGCCCAGCCTGGAGTGCACTGGCATGATCTCCGCTCACTGCAACCTCCATCTCCCAGGTTCAAGCAATTCTCCTGTCTCAGCCTCCCAGGACTACAGGCACACGCCACCACGCCCAGATAATTTTTGTATTTTTAGTAGAGACGGAGTTTCACCATGTTGGCCAGGATGGTCTCGATCTCTTGACCTTGTGATCTTCCCACCTCGGCCCCTCAAAGTGCTAGGATTACAGGCGTAAGCCACGGGTGCCCAGCTTTTTTTTTTTTTTTTTGGAGTCTCACTCGGTCACTCAGGCTGGAGTGTAGTGGCACAATCTCGGCTCATTGCAACCTCCGCCTCCTGGGTTCAAGCGCTTCTCCTCCCTCAGCCTCCTGAGTAGCTGGGACTACAGGTGCCTGCCATCATGCCTGGCTAATTTTTATATTTTTAGTAGAGACAGGGTTTCACTATGTTGGCCAGGCTGGTCTCAAACTCCCAACCTCGTGATCCATCCACCTCGGCCTCCCAAAGTGCTGGGATTACCAGTGCAAGCCACCATGCCCGGCTATTTTATTTTTATTTTTCATTTTTTAGAGACAGAGTCTCAACTCTTTCATCCAGGCTGGAGTACAGTGGTGCGATTTCAGCTCACTGCAACCTCCACCTCCCAGGTTCAAGCAATTTGTCCAGCCTCAGCCTCCTGAGTAGCTGGGATTACAGGCGTGCACCACTATGCCTGGCTAATTTTTGTATTTTTAGTAGAGAGAGGGTTTTACTGTGTTGGCCAGGCTGGTGTCAAACTCCTGACCTCAAGTGATCTGCCTGCCTCGGCCTCCCAAAGTGCTAGGATTGCAGGTGTGAGCCAACAGGCCCAGCCTGTGCTGTAATGATTTTAAAACAGATCTGCAAATTGTCTGACAGTCCTCCCATCCCTTCTACGTCAACCTGAGCAGAGCTTTATGACTACCGTGACTAATAGAATATGGAAAAAAAAAAAATAGGCCAGGCACGGTGGCTCACGCCTGTAATCCCAGCATTTTGGGAGGCCAAGGTGGGAGGATCATGAGGTCAAGAGATCCAGACCATCCTCATCCACATGGTGAAACCTCATCTCTACTAAAAATACAAAAATTAGCTGGGCGTGGTGGCACGTGCCTGTAATCCCAGCTACTCGGGAGGCTGAGGCAGGAGGATCACGAGGTCAAGAGATGGAGACCATCCTGGCCAACATAGTGAAACCTCATCTCTACCAAAAATACAAAAATTAGCTGGGCGTGGTGGCGCATGTCTGTAGTCCCAGCTACTTGGGAGGTTGAGGCAGGAGAATCGCTTGAACCTGGGAGGCGGAGGTTGTAGTGAGCCGAGATTGCACCACTGCACTCTAGCCTGGAGACAGAGTGAGACACCATCTTAAAAAAAAAAAAAAAAAAAAAAAAATTAGGTTAAATGACTTCTGAGACTTGGTTAAAAAGGCTATGCAGCTTTGCCAGTTTCTCTTAGGATGCTTGCCCTTGGAACCTAACCACCATGCTATGAGGGAGCCCAGGCCTGATGGAGAGGGTAGGAGTTCCAGCCAACAGCTAACCTCAACTACCAGACCGGTAAATGAGGAAGTCTTCGAAATGACTCCAGCTTTAGCCACTGAAACCACAATAAATCCCAAATGAAAACCACCTGAGCCCAGACATCCCCCAGAAACACCAAAGACAGTAATGAATGCCAGTTGTTGTTTTAAGCCATAAGGTAGTGAATACTGCTAGCCAAAAACATAGGGTGTTCGTCTTTAAAAGAAAATGAATAAACTGTCCAGAAATAGCTAATCAGTTAGTATGGGAGCTAGTATTCCAAAACAATATGCTGGCACTTAGGAAGTCCTAAAGCTTAATAATCTTGTTTCTGATTATTCCCCTTGAATCTCTGATCTGATTACTAGCAATAAGGATCTTTAGATAGGCCAGGCGCGGTGGCTCACGCCTGTAATCCCAGCACTTTGGGAGGCCGAGGCAGGCGGATCACGAGGTAAGGAGATCGAGACCATCCTTGCTAACACGGTGAAACCCCGTCTCTACTAAAAATACAAAAAATTAGCCGGGCGAGGTGGCAGGCACCTGTAGTCCCAGCTACTTGGGAGGCTGAGGCAGGAGAATGGCGTGAACCCCAGGGGGCGGAGCCTGCAGTGAGCCGAGATTGCGCCACTGCACTCCAGCCTGGGCGACAGCGAGACTCCGTCTCAAAAAAAAAAAAAAAAGGATCTTTAGATAACTGAGGAATCTCTACATCCTAAAAGGGATCAAGATGAACAAATAGGGGTCGGGCGCGGTGGCTCACGCTTGTAATCCCAGCACTTTGGGAGGCAGAGGCAGGCGGATCACGAGGTCAGGAGATCGAGACCACGGTGAAACCCTGTCTCTACTAAAAATACAAAAAAATTAGCCAGGGCCAGGCACAGTGGCTCATGCTTGTAATCCCAGCACTTTGGGAGGCTGAGTCGGGCGGATCGCAAGGTCAGGAGATCGAGACCACGGTGAAACCCCGTCTCTACTAAAAATACAAAAAATTAGCCGGGCGTGGTGGCGGGCACCTGTAGTCCCAGCTACTCGGAGAGGCTGAGGCAGGAGAATGGCGTGAACCTGGGAGGCGGAGCTTGCAGTGAGCCGCGATCGCACCACTGCACTCCAGCCTGGTGACACAGCGAGACTGCCTCAAAAAAAAAAAAAATAAAAAAAATAATGAATCCAGAAGAACATGCATTTCAAGGAACACAAGTGAATCTGAAAAAAGCTCTGAATATGATAAGAAATGAGAATAAGATGCTCTGAAAAAGGAACAAGTGGAGAATACAAAAAAACTCATGAAAATTAGACATAATAAATACATATGTATTTTTTCAATTAACAGGTGGAGAATAAAATATAGAAATCTTCTAGAAAACAAAACAGTAAGACAAAAGGAAAATGAAAGAAAGAATAGGACATATAGAGGATTAATTTAGGCAATGGAGAGGTGAACTAATCAAGGGGAAAAATTTCCAAAGATGCAGGAAATAAATCTTTGAATTAAAACAACTCTGATATGCAGAATTAGTCGTTTATCACCATCTCCATTGCTACCACCCTACTCTAAGCAACCATCATCTTTCACCCAGATTACAACAATGTTCCAAATATTTTACTTATTTCTTTTTCTTTTTTTTTTCTGAGATGGAGTCTCGCTCTGTCGCCCAGGCTGGAGTGCAGTGGCGCAATCTCGGCTCACTGCAAGCTCCGTCTCCCGGGTTCACGCCATTCTCCTGCCTCAGCCTCTCCGAGTAGCTGGGATTACAGGCGCCCGCCACCACGCCCGGCTAATTTTTTTGTATTTTTAGTAGAGACGAGGTTTCACCATAGTCTCGATCTCCTGACCTCGTGATCCACCCGCCTCGGCCTCCCAAAGTGCTGGGATTACAAGCATGAGCCACCGCGCCCGGCCTATATTTTACTTATTTCTCTTTTACTTCTGTCTCTCCCCACCACAATCTAAGCTCTATGTCTACAATGTTTACTGTTTTATCTAGACCTAGAACGGCATCTAGCACATAGGTGCTCAGCAAATATTTATTGACTCAATGACCAATGAGGCAAGATGCTAGAAGACTTTCATTTTCTTTTCTTTTTTTTTTTGAGATAAAGTATTGCTCTGTTGCCCAGGCTGCAGTGCAGTGGCACAATCTTGGCTAACTGCTACCTCTGCCACCCCGGTTCAAGTGATTCTCCTGCTTCAGCCTCCCGAGTAGCTGGGATTATAGGCATGCGCCACCATGCCCGGCTAATTTTTGTATTTTTAGTAGAGATGGGGTTTCGCCATGTTGGCCAGGCCAGTCTCGAACTCCTGATCTCAGGTGATCCACCTGCCTCACCCTCCCAAAGTGCTGGGATTATGAGCATGAGCCTCTGTGCCTGGCCAAGACTTTCATTTTCTAAATTCCTGTACTCTGAAACATTTTTACAAAATCATGCATTGCTTTCCTAATTAAAAAAATAATACAGGCTGGGCACAGTGGCTTATGCCTGTAATCCCAGCACTTTGGGAGGCCAAGATGGGTGGATTACCTGAGGTCAAGAGTTCGAGACCAGCCTGGACAACATGGAGAAACCCCATCTCTACTAAAAAATACAAAAATTAGCCGGGCGTGGTGGCAGGCACCTGTAATCTCAGCTACTTGGGAGGCTCAGGCAGGAGAATTGCTGGAACCCAGGAGGCGGAAGTTGCCGTGAGCTGAGATTGCACCATTGCACTCCAGCCAGGGCTGACAACAGCAAGACTCTGTCTCAAAAAAACAAAAACAAGCCGGGTGCGGTGGCTCACGCCTGTAATCCCAGCACTTTGGGAGGCTGAGGCGGGCAGATCACGAGGTCAGGAGATCGAAATCATCCTGGCTAACACAGTGAAACCCCATCTCTACTACAAATACAAAAAATTAGCCGGGCATGGTGGTGGGCGCCTGTAGTCCTAGCTACTCGGGAGGCTGAGGCAGGAGGATGGCATGAACCCGGGAGGCGGAGCTTGCAGTGAGCCAAGATAGCACCACTGCACTCCAGCCTGGGCGACAGAGCAAGACTCCGTCTCAAAAAAAAAAACAGGCTGGGCTCGGTGGCTCACACCTGTAATCCCAGCACTTTGGGAGGCCGAGGCGGGCAGATCACGGGGTCAGAAGATCAAGACCATCCTGGCTAACACAGCAAAACCCTGTCTCTACTAAAAATACAAAAAATTGGTCGGGCGCGGTGGCTCATGCCTGTAATCCCAGCACTTTGGGAGGCTGAGGTGGGCGGATCACGAGGTCAGGAGATTGAGACCATCCTGGTTAACACGGTGAAACCCCGTCTCTACTAAAAATACAAAAAATTAGCCAGGTGCAGTGGCGGGCGCCTGTAGTCCCAGCTACTCGGGGGGTTGAGGCAGGAGAATGGCATGAACCTGGGAGGTGGAGCTTGCAGTGAGCCGAGATTGCACCACTGCACTCCGGGCTGGGTGAAAGAGCGAGACCCCGCCTCAAAAACAAAAAACAAACAAACAAACAAAAAAACAACAAAAAATTAGCTGGGTGTGGTGGTGGGCGCCTGTAGTCCCAGCTACTCGGGAGGCTGAGGCAGGAGAACAGCATGAACCTGGGAGGCGGAGACTGCAGTGAGCCGAGATGGCGCCACTGTACTATAGCCTGGGCGACAGAGCAAGACTGCATCTCAAAAACAAAAACAAAATACAATCAAATAAATTAATTAAAATAGCGCTGCTATTTTTTCAAGAGGCTAAGGTCCTGACTGGGTATGGTGGCTTATGCCTGTAATCTCAGCACTTTGGGAGGCTGAGGCAGGTGGATCACCCGAGGTCAGGAGTTTGAGACCAGCCTGACCAACATAGTGAAACCCCGTCTCTAGTAAATACAAAATAAAGTAGCTGGGTGTGGTGGCACGAGCCTGTAATCCTAGTTACTTGGGAGGCTGAGGCAGGAGAATCACTTGAACCTGGGAGGTGGAAGTTGCAGTGAGCCAAGATTGCACCACTGTAGTCCAGTCCAGCCTGGACAACAAGAGCGAAAACTCCATCTCAAAAAAAAAAAAAAAAAAAAAAAGAGGCTAAGGTCCCATCTTCTCAGTATAAGCTTATCTAACAATCCCGGACCATTTCCAAATTTTGGAGAAGTAAATGGAGCCAGAAAAGGCTAAGTAATTTTCCCAAAGTCACATGTAAAATATAACAGCCAGGATCTGAAACCAGACTTGACTTCAGAGCACTCACTCCTAACCTCTATTACACTACCCCCCAAATTAAACAGTAGGTGGGAAGGATGAGTAGCATACAGTGCCCATTCCTACGCCCTGGGGAACTGCAGTGAAATGTGGCTCGCAGGATCAAGGCTGCCTTCCTTCATGGGTTCACTTACTGTTCCTTTCATTCTGTGTACCAGTTCGTACATTCGGATGCAGCCTTCCACTTTGATCCCCCGTGAGGACTGAAGTACCATAGATTCTGTGTGCTGGGACTCATCTTTGCCCTATATGAGTAGAAAATGGAAAAATAATTAAGTTTTTAATGTGGTAAAGTTGGTGTTATCTCTTCTAGACAAAGACCACGTCCCAACTTATGAACAACCACCAATAACAAGAGCAAAAATAAAAATTTAGGTCAGAACCAGTGTGCTTTTCATGAATGACACTGACTTTGTTCTAATTGTTTTCTTTAATAAATTGATGTTTGTTACTTTGGGTGATTTTTTTGGTTTTTCTATGTTTTTTTGGCTTGTTTGTTTTACTCTGCCTAGCAAATGTTTCCCCTTTCTTCAGATCAGTGTCCATTTGTCTTGGGATGGTTTGGATGGAGTATCCCCAACCCACATCCCTAAGCTTCCACCCTCCTGGCTTCAGGAGAAAACTGGCTATGAAAGTACTCTATCCTCAGGCCAGGTGCAGTGGCTCACGCCTGTAATCCCAGTACTTTGGGAGGCAGAGGCGGGCAGATCACAAAATCAGGAGTTCGAGACCATCCTGACCAACGTGGTGAAACCCCGTCCCTACTAAAAATACAAAAATTAGCCAGGCGTGGTGGCGCGCACCTATAATCCCAGCTACTAAGGAGGCTGAGGCAGGAGAATCCCTTGAACCCAGGAGGCGGAGGTTGCAGTGAGCCTTGATGGTGCCACTGCACTCCAGCCTGGGCGACACAGCAAGACTCCATCTCAAAAAAAAAAAAAAAAAAAAAAAAGGCCAGGTGCCTTTTTTCCCAGCACTTTGGGAGGCCGTGGTGAGCGGATCACGAGGTCAGGAGTTTGAGACTATCCTGACCAACATGGTGAAACCCTGTCTCTACTAAACATACACAAGACATACCCTGTCTCTACCAAATATACTCAAGTTAGCCGGGCATGGTGGTACATGCCTGGGCGTGGTGGTGGGCGCCTGTAGTCCCAGCTACTTGAGAGGCTGAGGCAGGTGAATGGCATGAACCCAGGCGGTAGAGCTTGCAGTGAGCAGAGATCGTGCCACTGCACTCTAGCCTGGGCTACAGACAGAGACTCCGTCTCAAAAAAAAAAAAAAAAAGTCTTCTATCCTCCTACACCCAGTATGGAATTGAGGAATGAAAAATGTGACCTGAGTTAGGCCAGAGTTCATCTTTGAACTTTACTAATTTTTTTTTTTTTTTTTTTGAAACAAGGTCTCGCTCTGTTTCCCAGGCTGGAGTATAGTGGCGTGATCATGGATCATTACAGCCTGGACCTTCCAGCTTCAATTGATCCTCCTGCCTCAGTCTCACAAGTAGCTGGGACCACTGGCGCACGCCATCATACCTGGCTAATTTTTGTATTTTTTGTAGAGACAGGGTTTTGTCATGTTGCCCAGGCTGGTCTCAAACTCCTAGTCTCAGGCAAGCCTCCTACCTCAGCCTCCCAAAGTACTACAATTACAGGCATGGGCCACTGTTCCTGGCCTTTTTTTTTTTTTTTTTTTGAGAGACAGTCTCTCTCTGTTGCCCAGGCTGGAGTGCAGTGGCGCAATCTCGGCTCATTGCAAGCTCTGCCTCCTGGGTTCACGTCATTCTACTGCCTCAGCCTCGCGAGTAGCTGGGACTACAGGAACCCGCCACCACGCCTGGATAATTTTTTTGTATGTTTAGTAGAGATGGTGTTTCACTATGTTAGCCAGGATGGTCTTGATCTCTTGACCTCATGATCCACCCGCCTTGGCCTTCCAAAGTGCTGAGATTACAGGCGTGAGCCACCGCACCCCGCCTTTTTTTTTTTTTTTTTTTTTTTGAGACAGGGTCTTACTCTATCACCCGTGCTGACATACAGTGGTGCTATCTAGGCTCACTGCAGCTGTGACCTTCCAGGCTCAAGGATCCTCCCACCTCAGTCTTCTGAGTAGCTGGGACCATAGGCATGAGCCATCATGTTCAGATAATTTTTTTGTAAATATGGAGTTTCCCCATGTTGCGCAGGCTGGTCTCGAATGCCTGAGCTCAAGTGTTCCACCTGCCTTGGCCTCCCAAAGTGCTGGGATTCCACACCCAGCTTTTTTATTTTCATTAACACACCTGACATGGATATCTTTGAACTTTTCTGACAAAGCTATCTGGGAATGCTAACCTAAGAAGATGCTGAGTCCAGGGCTACCAGTAGCCATCTTGCCACCTAGTCTATCTCAATAATGAAACCAACAATTGAGAAATGGAGATGCAAAGCTCCGTGTTTGGGTCACTAGATTGAGTCAAAAATAATCAATCCTATGTGGGGGAGATGTTTGAAAAATAATAATAAATAATGTCAAGCAGAAAGATGCAGAATGTAGACGTTCCTAGATCTAAGTGATTCCAAATGCACTCCTAGACTTCCTAGTTATATGAACTAATTAATACTTCCCTCAGTCCCTTAAGCCAAACTGGGTTTTTCTTTTTTTTTTTATTTTTTATTTTTATTTATTTATTTTTTTATTAATTTTTTTTGCACACAAAAACAATAAACATTTTCTAAAAATACATACAAACAAAAAGATGCGTATCAAACATATTAGGAAGGTTGCACATGGGAAGTCGGGGAATAAAAATGGGGGGTGGGAGTTAAAATAAATGAGAGAGGGACTTTATGTGGATCAGTGATAATAACTCAATCCTCTATTTGACAAAGAAGAAGCAGAAGGAAGAGGAAGAAAAAGCAAGTGGGATAAAGGATCAGAAAGGGAGGAAAATAGAAAAAATTAGAGTATGACTCCAGGGTAGACCTGTTTTGTTGTCACTGAGTTGGTTGGTCTGTCTGTTGTATTTTTCATGTTTCGCCAAGTTGACCAGACTGGTCTCGAACTCCTAGCCCGAAGTGATCAACCCGCCTCGTCCCCCAGAGTGCTGGGACCACAGGCGTGAGCCACCACGACCAGCCCCCACATTGCTTCTGGCCTCCGTGGTAGACCTCCCAGACGGGGCGGCCAGGCAGAGACGCTCCTCACTTCTTCCCAGACAATAGGTGGCCGGGCAGAGGCGCTCCTCACTTCCCAGACGATGGGTGGCCGGGCAGAGGCGCTCCTCACTTCCCAGACGATGGGTGGCCAGGCAGAGGCGCTCCTCACTTCTTCCCGGACGGGGCGGCCGGGCAGAGGCGCTCCTCACTTCCCAGACGGGGCGGCCGGGCAGAGGCGCTCCTCACTTCCCAGACGATGGGTGGTCGGGCAGAGGCGCTCCTCAGTTCCCAGACGGTGGGTGGTCGGGCAGAGGTGCTCCTCACTTCCCAGATGGTGGGTGGCCAGGCAGAGGCGCTCCTCACTTCCCAGACGATGGGTGGCCGGGCAGAGGCTCTCCTCACTTCCCAGATGGGGCGGCCGGGCAGAGGCGCTCCTCACTTCTTCCCGGACGGGGCGGCCGGGCAGAGGCGCTCCTCACTTCTTCCCGGACGGGGCGGCCGGGCAGAGGCGCTCCTCACTTCTTCCCGGACGGGGCAGCCGGGCAGAGGCGCTCCTCACTTCTTCCTGGACGGGGCGGCCAGGCAGAGGTGCTCCTCACTTCCCAGACGGGGCGGCCGGGCAGAGGCACTCCTCACTTCTTCCCGGACGGGGCGGCCGGGCAGAGGCGCTCCTCACTTCTTCCCAGACGAGGCGGCCGGGCAGAGGCGCTCCTCACTTCCCAGACGGGGCGGCCGGGCAGAGGCGCTCCTCACTTCTTCCCAGACGGGGCGGCCAGGCAGAGGCGCTCCTCACTTCTTCCCGGACGGGGCGGCCAGGCAGAGGCGCTCCTCACTTCTTCCCGGACGGGGCGGCCGGGCAGAAGCGCTCCTCACTTCTTCCCAGACGGGGTGGCCGGGCAGAGGCGCTCCTCACCTCCCAGACGATAGGTGGCCAGGCAGAGGTGCTCCTCACTTCCCAGACGATGGGTGGCCGGGCAGAGGCGCTCCTCACTTCCCAGACGATGGGTGGCCGGGCAGAGGCGCTCCTCACTTCCCAGACGATGGGTGGCCGGGCAGAGGTACTCCTCATTTCCCAGACGGGGCGGCCGGGCAGAGGCGCCCCTCACTTCCCAGACGATGGGTGGCAGGGCAGAGGCGCTCCTCACTTCCCAGACGATGGGTGGCCGGGCAGAGGCGCTCCTCACTTCCCAGACGGGGTGGCCGGGCAGAGGCGCTCCTCACTTCCCAGACGGGGCGGCCGGGCAGAGGCGCTCCTCACTTCCCAGACGGTGGGTGGTCGGGCAGAGGCGCTCCTCACTTCCCAGACGGTGGGTGGCCGGGCAGAGGCGCTCCTCACTTCCCAGACGATGGGTGGCCGGGCAGAGGCGCTCCTCACTTCCCAGACGATGGGTGGCCGGGCAGAGGCGCTCCTCACTTCCCAGACGATGGGTGGCCGGGCAGAGGCGCTCCTCACTTCCCAGACGATGGGTGGCCGGGCAGAGGCGCTCCTCACTTCCCAGACGATGGGTGGCCGGGCAGAGGCGCTCCTCACTTCCCAGACGATGGGTGGCCGGGCAGAGGTGCTCCTCACTTCCCAGACGGGGCGGCCGGGCAGAGGCGCTCCTCACCTCCCAGACGATGGGTGGTCGGGCAGAGGCGCTCCTCACCTCCCAGACGATGGGTGGCCGGGCAGAGGCGCTCCTCACCTCCCAGACGATGGGTGGCCGGGCAGAGGCGCTCCTCACTTCGTCCCGGACGGGGCGGCCGGGCAGAGGCGCTCCTCACTTCCCAGACGGTGGGTGGTTGGGCAGAGGCGCTCCTCACTTCCGAGACGGGGCGGCCGGGCAGAGACGCTCCTCACTTCCGAGACGGGGCGGCCGGGCAGAGGCGCTCCTCACTTCCCAGACGGGGCGGCCGGGCAGAGGCGAACCTCATTTCCCAGACGGGGTGGCCGGGCAGAGGCGCTCCTCACTTCCCAGATGGGGTGGGCGGGCAGAGGTGCTCCTCACTTCCCAGACGGGGCGGCCGGGCAGAGGCGAACCTCATTTCCCAGACGGGGTGGCCGGGCAGAGGCGCTCCTCACTTCCCAGATGGGGTGGGCGGGCAGAGGTGCTCCTCACTTCCCAGACGATGGGTGGCCGGGCAGAGGCGCTCCCCACCTCCCAGACGGGGCGGCGGCCGGGCAGGGGCTGCAATCCCAGCACCCTGGTAGGCCAAGGCAGGCGGCTGGGAGGCGGAGGCTGCCACGAGGCCAGACCACGCCACCGCACTCCAGCCCGGGTAACACCGAGCACCGGGTGAGCGAGACTCCGTCTGCAGTCCCAGTACCTCGGGAGGCTGAGGCGGGCAGAGCACTCGGCGTCAGGAGCTGGCGACCAGCATGGCCAAGATGGCGAACGCGTGCCTGCAGCCAAAGGAGAAAAAGCAGGGAGCGGTGGCGCGCGCCGGCAGTCCCAGGCAGTCCGCGGCGCGGGCAGCAGGGGGCCGAGTAGATTGCTGCCTGGGCCACAGAGGGAAAGGAAGGAAGGAAGGACGGAAAGAAGGAAGGACGGAAAGAAGGAAGGACGGAAAGAAGGAAGGACGGAAGGAAGGAAGGAAGGCAGGCAGGCAGGCAGCCAGCCAAACTGGGTTTTTCTTACGTAAATACCAAAAATTCCTAAATAATGTGGCAATCCATTACATAAAACTATTTAAGAATTTATTAGCCCAGGCGCAGTGGCTCCAAAAATTATGGAATTTTATACGTGAAAATGACCTCAGGCTGGGCACGGTGGCTCATGCCTGTAATCCCAGCATGTTGGGAGGCCAAGGCGGGTGGATCATCTGAGGTCAGGAGTTTGAGACTAGCCTGGCCAACATGGTGAAACCCCATCTCTACTAAAAATACAAAATTAGCCAGGCATGGTGGCGCATGCCTGTAATCCCAGCTATTCAAGAGGCTGAGGCAGGAGAATCACTTGAACCTGGGGTTGCAGTGAGTTGAGATCGCGCCATTGCACTCCAGCCTGGGCGACAAAAGCGAAACTCCATAAAAAAAAAAAAAAAAAAAAAAAAAAAAGACCTCAGGAATTTGGTCCAGAATGAGATTTACAGATAAAGACACTGAAGTCCACTGAGGAAAGAGGCCCACCTGAGGGCACACCACAATATTAGCAGGATCAGATCAGAGTCTGCTGCCAAGAAGCTGCTCCTAAAAATACTTTTTAAAAATTTTAATTTTTAAATAATTAATGTTCACAGAAAGTTGCAAAAATACATACAGGAAGGTCGCATGTACTTTTCACCCAGTTTTCCCCAATAGTAATGTCTTTCATAAATACAATAAAATAACAAAACCAGTAAATTGATATTGGTACAATCCACAGAGCTTATTCAGATTTCACCAGTTTTAAAGGCATTCATTTGTGCTTATGTATAGTTCTATGTAATTTTATCACATGTAGATTCATGTAAACACCACCACACTCAAGATACAAAGCTGTTCTATCACCACCAACCCCCCATGTCACACCTATCTTTATAGCCACACCACTTCCTCCCCCATCCCTCATCTTTAAGCTATTCTCCTTCTCTACAGTTCTGCTAATTCAGGAATGTTAAATACTTCACCCAGGCCGGGCCCGGTGGCTCACACCTGTAATCCCAGCACTTTGGGAGGCCAAGGCGGGCAGATCACCTGACAACAGGAGTTCGACACTAGCCTGGCCAACTTGGTGAAACCCCATCTCTACTAAAAGTACAAAAATTAGCCAGGCGTGGTGGCAGGCGCCTATAATCCCGGCTACTCGGGGGGCTGAGGCAGGAGAATCACTTGAACCCGGGAGGCGGAGGTTGTAATGAGCCGAGATTGCACCATTGCACTCCAGCCTGGGGGGCAAGAATGAGATTTCGTCTCAAAAACAAATAAATAATAAATAAATAAATAAATAAATAAATCTTCACCCAGCCCTAGATTCTGATTATGTTTTAGTTCTAAAAGGCTTACAGTTTTTTTTTTTTTACATTTAAGTCCGTGATCACTTTAAGTTTTTTTTTTTTTTTTTTTTGAGATGGAGTCTTGCTCTGTCGCCCAGGCTGGTGTGCAGTAGCGCAATCTCAGCTCACTGCAAGCTCTGCCTCCCGGGTTCATGCCATTCTCCTGCCTCAGCCTCCTGAGTAGCTGGGACTACAGGCGCCCGCCAACTCGCCTGGCTAATTTTTTTTTTTTTTTTTTTTTGTATTTTTAGTAGAGACAGGGTTTGACCGTGTTAGCCAGGATGGTCTCGATCTCCTGACCTTGTGATCCACCTGCCTCCGTCTCCCAAAGTGCTGGGATTACAGGCGTGAGCCACCGCGCCCGGCGGAGTTAATTTTTATATAAGGTATGACATTTAGGTGGAGGTTCATTTTTTTCCTTAAGATGTTCAGTTGCTAAAAATATATATTTTAAAGTACCTAAACCTTTTCTGGCAACAACAACAACAACAAAATAAATAAACATAAATATATATATATTTGTTATTTATGTTTATTTATTTTGTTATTATTTACTCAGTCTCAAAATACATATATATTTTGAGACTGAGTCTTGCTCTGTTACCCAGCCTAGAGTGTAATGGCATGATCTCAGCTCACTGCAACTTCCGTCTCCCAGGTTCAAGCAATTCTAGTGCCTTAGCCTCCCAAGTAGATGGGATTACAGGCGTGCGCCACGACGCCCAGCTAATTTTGTATTTTTAGTAGAGACAGGGTTTCACTGTGGTCAAGCTGCTCTCGAACTACTGACTTCAAGTGATCCACCTGCCTCAGCCTCCCAAAGTGCTGGAATTACAGGTGTGAGCCACCACACCTGGCCACAAAGAATATTTTTTAAAGATGAATATTTTAAAAGATGAACTACTAGATAGAAAAAAATACACTTTCTATGTTAAAAAAAAAAAAAAAAAAAACTGGCCAGGCACAGTGGCTCACGACTGTAATCCCAGCACTTTGGGAGGCCGAAGTGGGTGGATCACCTGAGGTCACTAGTTTTGAGACCAGACTGGACAACATGGCAAAATCTTGTCTCTACTAAAAATACAAAAATTAGCCAGGCATGGTGGCACACACCTGTAATCCCAGCTACTTGGGAGGCTGAGGCAGAAGAACCGCTTGAACCCAGGAGGCAAAGGTTGCAGTAAGCCGAGACCATGCCACTGTACTCCAGCCTGGGTGACAGAGCTAGACTCTATCTTAAAAAAAAAAAAAAGCCTGGGTGTCGTGGCTCACACTTGTAATCCCAACACTTTGGGAGGCTGAGGTGGGCGGATCATAAGGTCAGGAGTTTGACAACAGCCAGGCCAATATGGTGAAACACCATCTCCATTAAAAATACAAACATTAGCCGGGCATGATAGTGGGTGCCTGTAATCCCAGCCACTCAGGAGGCTGAGGCAGGAGAATCGCTTGAAGCCAGGAGGCAGAGGTTGCAGTGAGTTGAGATCACGTCACTGCACTCCAGCCTGGGGGACAGAGCAAGACTCCGTCTCAAAAAAGAAAAAAAGGAAAAAGAAAATAGCCAAGTATGGTAGTGTCCACCTGCAGTCCTAGCTATTCGGGAGGCTGAGACAAGAGGGTGGACTGAGCCTGGGAGGTGGAGGCTGCAGTGCGCCATGTTCATGTACTGCACTCCATCCTGGTTGACAGAGACAGACCTCAGCTCAAATAAAAGGGGTGGGGGGGTGAAGAAGAAGACATGTTCACGTATATTTGTATATACACAAACTACCTCTAGAAGTATATAAAAAGTAATTTTAAAAAACCTCCAAAATTTACTTTTTTTTTGAGATAGGGACTCACTCTGTTGCCTAGGCTGGAGTGCAATGGCTTGATCACAGCTCACTATAGTCTCAAACTCCTGGGCTCAAGTGATCCTTCCATCTCAGCGTCCCAAGTAGCTAGGACTACAAGCTCAAGCCACCATGCCTAGCAATTTTTAAGTGTTTTGGACAGACAATTTCTCACTATGTTGCCCAGGCTGGTCTTGAACTCCTGGGCTCAAGCAATCCTCTCGTCTTGGCCTTTCAAAGCACTGGAATTATGGACATGAGCCACTGTGTTGGGTCCAATTTAACTTTTTTTTTTTTGAGTTTAGGAGTGGAGGTTTAATAGGCAAGAGAAAGAGAGAGGAAAACAGCTCTCTCTCTAGTGAGAGATAGGGGTCTTCTGAGAGGAAATGGCCCCAGTTTAGCATTTTTAAGTGGGAGAAATAACAAAAAAAACAAAGGCAGGGACAAAACAGAGCCAGGAATAGGGTAAAATCTCCTACAGAACCAATGAGAGAAGGCATGTAAACCTTAAGAGCAAGTATACATTTCACTCTAGCCTTCTTCCAGCCGATAACACAAAAAGGGAGGCCTTATCAGTTAAATAGATGAAACGTTCATCAGAAAAAAAAAATCCAATTGCTCATGAAATTAGTTATACTATTCTGGGTACTAAGAATAGAAGGGATTTTTCTCCCCCTGGATCTGTCTAAAGAGAACACTGAATGGTGCTGTCAACATCATCTCTACAAACAGCTACAACAATGAGCAACCATTATTTTCCCTAGGGTATGGTCACTGTCATATGACAATATTAAACATTTTGACTTTGCAGCCACCATGTCCTTTGTCTTAAGCTGATCACAACCTTACCTTGGTTCCATTTGGTGTTGCAGGGGAGGCTGGGGAAAAGGCAGAGCTTGTGTCAGGAGATTTGGGAACAAATGAGGGTTGATCTAGGGCTGAAGCTGATGTAGAGGATGGCGAAGTCTCAGAGAGAGGTTGGTTCTCCTGCATATGGGGTAGGACGTGCTCTACCACCCATCCAGAATAAGAAGATAGCTTGGGAAGAGACATACATTCTTCTAAAACATCCTAGAGAGAAGAATAGGGTTAAGCTCAACTTACATGTCAACTGATCTCAGTATAATCCACTACATGCCTTACTGAACATCTAAGAAGATCTAAATAAATAAACATCAAAGACCCAAAGTAATGTATTAACAATCAGATGAAAACAAAGTACAGTGGTTTCTTGATAATGACCTTGACTACTATCCTTCTAATGAAAATCAGACTAAATAACCCTAACTACAGAAAAAGGGACAATGCACAAAGATTGCCATTAAAGCATATGTGAAAGCAATCTAAAGCACTGAACAGAACTCAAGAGGAATTCTGAAGTAAGCCACTGTATACACAATCACTAGAATGTCAGTCACTTAACAATGGGGGTAAGTTCTGAGAAACACAGTGTTAGGTGATCTTGTCATTGTGCGAGTATCGTAAAGCATACTTACACAAACCTAGATGTATATATTTTTTCATTTTTAAAATTAATTATTTTTGAGACAGAGTCTCACTCTATTACCCAGGCTGGAGTGCAGTGACCTAATCATGGCTCACTGTAGCCTGATCTCCTGGGATCAAGCTATCCTCCCACCTCAACCAGTTTCCCCAGAAGCTAGGAGTACAGGCATGCGCCACTATATTCAGCTAATTATTTTTTCATTTTTTATAGAGATGGAGTCTTGATATGTTGCCCAGGCTGTTTTTTTTTTTCTTTTTTTGAGATGGAGTTTCGCTCTTGTTGCCCAGGCTGGAGTGCAATGGCACGATCTTGGCTCACCGCAACCTCCACCTCCCGGGTTCAAGCGATTCTCCTGCCTCAGCCTCCTGAGTAGCTGGGATTACAGGCATGCACCACCATGCCTGGCTAATTTTGTACTTTTAGTAGATATGGGGTTTCTCCATGTTAGTCAGGCTGGTCTCGAACTCCTGACCTCAGGCGATCCACCTGCCTCGGCCTCCCAAAGTGCTGGGATTACAGGCGTGAGCCACTGTGTGCCCAGCCTTTTTTTTTTTTTTTTCTGAGATGGAGTCTTGCTCTGTCACCCAGGCTGGAGTGCAGTGGCATGATCTCAGCTCACTGCAACCTCCACCTCCTGGGTTCAAGCAATTCTCCTGCTTCAGCCTCCTGAGCAGCTGGGATTACAGGCACCTGCCACCACACCCGGCTCATTTTTGTATTATTACTAGAGACAAGGTTTCACCATGTTGGCCAGGCTGGTCTCAAACTCCTGACCTCAGGTGATCCACCCACCTCGGCCTCCCAAAGTGTTGGGATTACAGGCGTGAGCCACCACGCCTGGCTATTTTTTTTTTTTTTTTTTTTTGAGAGACAGGGTCTCATTCTGTTCCCCAGGCTGGAGTGCAGTGGCGCGATCACGGCTCACTGCAGCCTCAACTTTTCATGCTCAGGTAATACTCCCACCTCAGCCTCTCAAGCAGCAGGGACTATAGGCACGCACCACCACACCTGGTTAATTTTTTTGTATTTTTTGTAGAGGTGAGGTTTCTCCACGTTGCCCAGGCTGGTCTTGAACTTCTGGGCTCAAGTGATCTGCCCACCTTGGCTTACCAAAGTGCTGGAATTGCAGGTGTGAGACACCAAGCCTGGCCCCCAGCTTGAACTGGCCTCAAGCAATCGTCCTGCCTCAGCCTCCCAAAGTGTTGGGATTATGGGCATGAGTCACTACAACCAGCCTAATAATTTTTTAAAAATAGAAATAGATATGTATGTATACACCCTTAGTAGTAATAATGAACATATCTAGTACCAGATCTTCGTTTGTAAATATAATTCTAAATCAAAGGAAACCAGGAGTCTCTGCAGAAAAGGTAAGTTCCAGAGTTGGAGGCAGGAAAATATAAGATGAGTCTGGAACATCTTTGCATGAGAAAATAAATACTGATTACCTATGATATAATAAATAAATGAAAAAACCAGAGTAGTTGGGAGATTGCTACAATGAGCTAAAGTAAACTGATTGAGCAAATAAGTAAACATACTGAGAATAACAGGAGCCAAACTTCTCACTGCTAGGTAACATATTTACAAACATGGATGGGGTAAGATTAGAAACAAAAGTGAAGTGCTGGGTTGGAAGTGGCATTTATCAGTATGAAGTCATGGTTTTATAATATATATGTACACACAGTTATAGACAGTACATAAATGTGTGTGGTGATGTGTGTACATATTTAGATATGTATTATTTCCTAGCTCTGTCTACTGAGAAGGCCTAGAAGCAATGGTACCCAATCAAGAATCTCAACACACCAAACTCCCAGATCTTGGTTTGTCAATACAGCACCATCCTCCACTTCAAAAGAGTCAGCCTCTTTGGAGAAATAGCTGATTCCTGGATTAAGACAGGGAAACTTGCACCTGGGACACCTTTTTGTGCCAAAAAGTAAAGAAATATCAATGAAATATGGAAATATGTCAAAGGAATACAGGAACCAACTTAATGAGGCGCCCAGTAGTCAAATCTGGGACATTTTTCTTTTTAATTCTTATGAATACATAATCGTTGTACATATTTACAAGGCCACATTTTTTTTCTTTTTGAGACACAGTCTCACTCTGTTGCCCAGGCTTGAGTGCAGCAGTGCAATCTCGGCTCACTGCAACCTCTGCTTCCAGGGTTCAAGCAATTCTCATGCCTCAGTCTCCTGAGTAGCTGGGATTACAGGCATGCACCACCATGCTCGGCTAATTTTGTATTTTTAGTAGAGATGGGGTTTCACCATGTTGGCCAGGCTGGTCTTGAACTCTTGACCTCAAGTGATCTGTCCCCCTCGGCCACCCAAAGTGCTGGGATTACGGGCATGAGCCACCACACCCAGCCTTGCATGTGATATTTTGATACAAGCTTACAAAATCTGGGACATTTAAAATAAAACAGATAATAAAAGTAATGGATTACAACTCACTCAATAAAATAGAAATCCATGAGTCCATACCAATATAACCAAACACCAGAGAAAAGAAAGAACCTCCTTACAGTAGAATGCCAACTAACAAATGCAGAAAGAATAGTGGATATAAAGAAACAGGATCTGGCAAAGTCATAGAGGTGATCGATTCATGTGGAAAACATCAATGAATGCTAAAGCCATGGAGGATGAAGGTTTGCCCAGAAAAAAGGATACTGGTATTATTACTTACCAACAATTACTAAGGGAAAAATGACGAATTTTAAACGGAGAGACCAGGCAGATAACAACGTAACCAGGTGATCAAGATTAGCATCACCAGTGTTGGGATGGGTTGACATCTCTGTGCCTCCTCATGTGACTTACTGAGAAAGCCATGGTATCATTTCTGTGGTAATCCTGCCAAGAATGCTTAACCTTGGTCTGGTGGTTTGAAAGCACATATGCTGGCAGTCAGCCTACAGAATGTAAGGTCTGTGTTTTTCAAAACTCTCAACAACATAAAAGACAGGGAAATACTTTAGGATTGTTTCCCAAGAAGTCTGAGGATGCAGGACAACGTCTTATCTGTAGCTAACTAGCAGCGAGTCGGGAATGGGAGCTCGGCCTTAACTCTCCACATCCCTCCACTTCTAGCGCAGAGCTTTGCAAATACTAGGTACGATGACCACGTCCCCATTCACCTTCCAGGTCTGCCAAATCAATCTAAACATTTGGTCATTTCACTAGTAGCAATGGATTAGGTCTTGTCAATCGTTCGTCGCAAAATCTAGAGCTCCCAGCACATGAGACATACAGTAAGTTAACTCAGCCTAGGGCCATGATTGCTTTGACAACAGCAGAACGAAGGCGCCCAATTGGCGGAGGGTAGCAACGAAGCCTTCAGAACGCGGGGCACCTGTGAAGTCAGGGGAGCTCCCCGAAACGCTAAAATAGGCTGGAGAGAACAGAAATCCCAGGACAGAGGGATGTACACACAGAAGTCAAGAAATAAATGCAAGTTGTTAGACTGCACGGGTTCCCGGCAGCAGAATGTGCCAAGGGCTAGGGAGAAGAAGGGTTCGGTCGCGAGGGGCCGGAAGGGCCTACGTCCTCCGGGGCCACCGCTCACCTCGCTCCGCAGCAGCCAGTCGCGGTAGTAGCAAAGGCGACCTTTGTCAGAACTGCGTAGAGCCTGCAAGGTCTCCCAGCAGCGACCCTCAGACGGCATGGCTGGCTAAGGGGCAGCTTCTCTGAGGCCCCGCTTCTGACCAAACAAGCCCTCGAATCAGCCGCCGGGAAGGCCCCACAGGCTTCCGCTTCCGGGGCGCAAGGGCAGTACAGCCCCGCCCCTAACGCCTGCACGCCCCACCTCCGGCGACGCTCCCGCGCTCCCGCCCTCCCGCCAATGCGCCTGCGCGCAGGGCTTGGCTGTCGGGGCACGTTCCGCAGAGGTAACCACCAGCTCCCAATCCCCGGGGCTGCAGAAAATTGGTCTGTGCCTTGAGACTGTCCAGAAACTGGAACCCTTATACACTGCTCATGGGACTGTAAAATGAAGCACCTGCTGTGGAAGACAGTCTGGCAATTCCTCAAAAGGTTAAACAATTACCATTTGACCTAGCAATTATCCTAGGTAAATATATATATATATATAATACGCCAAAGAAATGAAACCTATGTATATATAAAAACTTGTCCATGAGTGTTCACAGCAGTGTTATTCATAATAGCCAAAAAGTGAAAGCAACCCCAAATGTCCATCCATTGGTGAGTGGATAAATAAAATATAGTACTATGTTTGCGGTTGCCGAGTTCCCCCGCTTTCTGTGCACTGACCAAGTATCAGAGTGCCTTGACCGCCCTATGACCCAGCCAGCTGCAAGTTTTTTCCTGCAGACTTGCAACCAAACACTGGCCTTGCATATCCCCAGGCACTAAGGACATCTAGGTTATTGCCCAAAACGCTGAAACTGACCCCTGCCTTAGCCAAATTCCATAAACCCTCATATAAACTCCATACCCTGACCCCTCGCTGGGGATGTACCTAGGTTAAACACCGCTTCTCTCTGTCTGTCGCGAGAATTGCTGCAGCCCACTCTGTAAGTTTCCCTAATAAATGTTTTGGGTTTAGTGCTGCTTTTTTGAGACAGTCTTGCTCTGTCACCCAGGCTGGAGTACAGTGGCTCGATCTCGGCTCACTGCAACCTCCGCCTCCCGGGTTCAAGCGATTCTCCTGCCTCAGCTCCCCGTGTAGCTGGGACTACAGGCGCCTGCCACCACGCCCAGCTATTTTGTATTTTTAGCAGAGGCGGGGTTTCACCATGTTGGTCAGGCTGGTCTCGAACTCCTGACCTCAGCTGATCCACCCACCTCGACCTCCCAAAGCGCTGGGATTACAGGCATGAGCCACTGCGCCCGGCCATAGTGCTTCTTTGGAATCCCAACCAGCCCTGTTTGGCAGGAGGAAACACCATATCTATATAATGGAATGTTATTTGGCCATAAAAATAAAGTGCTGATGATATGCTGCAACATCAATCTTGAAAGCATTATGCTGACAGAAGCCAGTCAGGAATGGCCACATGTTGGACAATTCCACTTATGTGAAATGTCCAGAAGAGACAAATCTATGGAGCCAGAGAAACTTTACGACTAGTTGCCAGGGGCTGGGGGAGGGGAATGGGGAGTGACTACTAATGGGTATGGCATTTTTTTGGGAGTGATGACATCGGTTGGCTGGGCGCCGTGGCTCATGCCTGTAATCCCAGCACTTTGGAAGGCCAAGGTGGGCGGATCACCTGAGGTCATGAGTTTCAGACAAGCCTGGGCAACATGGCAAAACCCTGTCTCTACAAAAAATACAGAAATTAGCCAGGCACAGTGCCATGCACCTATAGTCCCACAGGCTGATGCAGGAGGATCCCTTGAACTCTGGAGACAGAGGCTGCAGTGAGCCGAGATGGTGCCACTGCACTGCAGCCTGGGTGACAGTGCAAGACTCCATTTCAAAAAAAGAAAAAACTAGGTCTAGAATTAGATAATGGTGATGGCTGCACAACTTGGTGAATATACTACAAATTATATATACACTTTATCTTTTCGAGACAGAATCTCACCGTGTTGCCCAGGCAGGAGTGCAGTGGCGTGATCTTGGATCACTGCAACCTCCACCTCCTAGGTTCAAGTGATTCTCCTGCCTCAGCCTACCAAGTAGCTGCTGGGACTACAGGTGTCCACCACCACTCCCAGCTAATTTTTGTATTTTTAGTAGAGACAGGGTTTCACCATGTTGGCCAGGCTGGTCTCAAACTCCTGACCTCGGGTGATCCACCCGCCTCGGCCTCCCAAAGTGCTGGGATTACAGGTGTGAGTGACCATGCCTGGCCTATATATACACTTTAAAAGGGTGAATTCTAGGCCAGGTATGGTGGCTCATGCTTGTAATCCCAGCAGTTTGGGAGGCCAAGGTAGGAGGATTGCTTGAGCCCAGGAGTTTGAGGCCAACCTGGACAACATGATGAGACCTGCCTGTACCAAAAAAAAAAATCCAAAAATTAGCCAGGCATGGTGGCATGCACCTGTGGTCCCAGCTACTCAGAAGGCTGAGGCAGGAGGATCCCTTAAACCCAGGAGGCTGAGGCTGTAGTGAGCCATCTTTGTGCCACTGCACACCAGCTTGGATGACAGAGGGAGACCCTGTTTCAAAAAAAATAAAAAGAGTGAGTTTTATGTGAATTATATCTCAATAAAAATAGAATGAGTCACAATTCTCCAGAGACGGCTCTAACTGGGACCCCAGACTTTCTGACCCTTCCATTGTCCACCACCTCGTGAGATCTCAGTTTGAGGTAGGAAGAATTCTCTCTGGAGTATAAGCAATGTGAACATTTTTCATTTTCTGAGTTTTTAAAAATTCCCTGGACTTCTTGTAATGAAAATATTTTAAAAAGAAAAATTGTTGAAGAGTCCCCAGAGTCCCAGCAAGGGACTCCAAGAGAGGTGTTGCTCACACCAGAGTTACATAGCAATGCCCTGCACTGAGGTCTTCTCTAGTTTGGCAAAAATAATAATGAGTTATACAGATATATATACATGTTGGTGGAAGTTTGTCAATTGTCCTTTCTCGGGAAGGCCTTTCACCTATTATAAGTTCACGTCTATTTACGTTAAGAGTATGAAAATGGCCGGGCGCGGTGGCTCACGCCTGTAATCCCAGCACTTTGGGAGGCCGAGGCGGGCGGATCACGAGGTCAGGAGATCGACACCATCCTGGCTAGCACGATGAAACCCCGTCTCTACTAAAAATACAAAAAATGAGCCGGGCGTGGTGGCGGGTGCCTGTAGTCCCAGCCACTCGGGAGGCTGAGGCAGGAGAATGGTGTGAACCCGGGAGACGGATCTTGCAGTGAGCCGAGATCGCGCCAGTGCACTCCAGCCTGGGCGACAGAGCAACACTCCGTCTCAAAAAAAAAAAAAAAAAAAAAAAAAAAAAAAAAAGAGTATGAAAATGAAAATGGGCTTAGTTTTTTTGGCAATGGTAGCTGGAATTACCTTCGTTGGAAAAACTGAAAGCTGGAAACTATAAATATCCTCAAAATTTGGTGGAGAAAAGAGATTTCTGGTCTTTGAAATCCAGATGCCTAGGTGGATTCAAGAACACAGAGAAGGCTGAGTGCGGTGGCTCACACCTGTAATCCCAGCACTCTGGGGGGCCAAAATAAGAGGTTCACTTGAGCCCAGGAATTCAAGACCAACCTGGGTAATGTGGTGAGATCTGTCTCTACAAAAAATAATAAAATTAGTTGGGCATGGTGGCATACACTTGTGCTGTCAGCTACTGTGGATGCTGAGGTGGGAGGATTGCTTGAGCTAGGGAAGTCAAGGCTGCAGTGAGCCATGTTCCCGCCATTGCACTCAGCATGGGTAACAGAGACCCTGTCTCCAGAAGAAAAAAGAACAGAGAAGAAATTCTCTAGAGTTGAGTTAGAGTGACTGAGAGGTGAGAAGACTGGACCACCCAGGCCAATACTAGCTAGAATCAGAAGGGCAGAGGTTAGCATAGTACGAACAAAAATGGTGAACAAAAAAAATGGCCCAGATTCTTATTCAGAAACCAATTCATATTTTAAAAATATATACTGTACACTATCCCATTCTCTTCCTAACAGCTAAAGTGATCTACCCTAAAACACCAAGCAATCCTTCTTACAGTTTGTTCCCTCCTGACAGTTCACTGATTACAATGTGAGAGCATCAACCTGAGCTAAAATGAAATAAGAAGCCTGATGTTTCAGGCACCAAGTACTTTAAAAATGTCTACCGGCTCTCCTGCAGCATTTTACTTAATCATTTTTTAGAGGAGGGATGAGGAGTGGTTGGGTAAAGGAAATCATCAAATGGAGCCTTAAATAACTGAACACAAAAGCTTTTTGTAAAATCGCACAAATATTTCAAGAATAAATGCATTCCGGAGATACAAACCAGGCAAAAAGAAACAAAAATCAACGAAATTGGCATTACACTTGTAAAAGGCCAAATGGACGCAAGCCCTCGAGGGTCTATTGTGAAGTGCTTGGGGGCAAGTAGCCTCAAAGAAACTTGGGAGTGAGAGGTTTGCACCGAGCTTGGGAATGGAGCCTTGGGAAAACACCACACTCGTGAAATCAGGAAAAAAAAAAAAAAAAAAAAAAAAAAAAGCAAGTGATGGTGCTTACAGCCCAGGACGACCTCCTGCTGGTTTAGGTCAGAAAAAACCTGAGAGAGAGATTCCTAAAACAATGAGAGCTATAAGAGGACTGGTGGAAAAAGTCCAGTGGAAATATTTTCTCGGGAAAGGAAGGAGCAAAGTCATGGTAAGTTAAAATGTGGTATCCTAATGTTGTAGTAAATTTAAGGCCTGTCGAGGAAATTTTAAAACTTTCAACAGGTGACTATATGAGGGAGGAGAAAACCAAGTGCTTCCTGCTTCACCTGCTGCTTTCAGGACTTTTCTAGAGCTAGTAGCTAAGGACAAGACCCTGAACCCATTTTATCACTGGGAGAGGAAAACCACCAGGCTTCCCAGCTATGGCTTGGCAACTCTGGAGTTCCTACAGCTTCCATCAGGGCTCCAGGCCCTGATAGGTGGCCTCAGGCAGGAGGAGATCGGGAGCGGATGGGAGAGCTGGTCAGGAAGGTGGTATAGGGACCATCCCCAAACACATTGGCATATGATGATTTGAGGAACTGGACGTAGTTCTGCATGCTGCGGTTGGTGCTCTCGGACTGCTCCAGGCGATCTTTCAGGTCTTGCAGCCGGCTCTGGTAGCGGCGGTCTGCCTATGAGGAGAAACAGCATGGGCCTGCTGTGCGGTGTCCAAAATAGAAATCCATAGAGACATAAGGACTTTCTTAGGAGTTGCCAGAGGGTTTGGGGAGGTGAGTGCGGAGTGACTTCTAATGGGTAGGGGTTTCTTTTTTTTTTGAGACGGAGTCTCGCTCTGTCGCCCAGGCTGGAGTGCAGTGGCGCGATCTCGGCTCACTGCAAGCTCCATCTCCCGGGTTCACGCCATTCTCCTGCCTCAGCCTCTCCGAGTAGCTGGGACTACAGGCGCCCGCCACCACGCCCGGCTAATTTTTTGTATTTTTAGTAGAGACGGGGTTTCACCGTGGTCTCGATCTCCTGACCTCGTGATTGCCCGCCTTGGCCTCCCAAAGTGCTGGGATTACAAGCGTGAGCCACCGTGCCCGGCCGGGTATGGGGTTTCTTTCTGAAAATATTCTAAGGCCAGGCACAGTGGCTCATGCCTATAATCCCAACACTTTGGGAGGCCAGGACGGAATGATCACTTGAGCCTAGGAGTTCACGACCAGAATGGGCAACATAGTGAGACTCTATCTCTACAAAAAATACAAAAATTAGCTGGGTGTGATGGTGTGCACCTGTAGTCCTAGCTACTCAGGAGGCTGGGGTGGGAGGACTGCTTGACCCTAGGAGTTTGAAGCTGCAGTGAGCTATGACAGCACCACTGCACTCTAGCCTGGGTGACAGAGTGAAACTCTGTCTAAAACAAAACAAAACAAAAAAAAGAGTCTGGGTGCAGTGGCTCACGCCTGTAATCCCAGCACTTTGGGAGGGCAAGGTGGGCAGATCATTTGAGATCACGAGTTGAAGACCAACCTGGCCAACATCGCAAAACCCCATCTCTACTAAAAATACACACAAAAAAGTAGCCAGGGATGGTGGCACATGCTTGTAATCCCAGCTACTTGGGAGGCTGAGGGTGGGGTGGGGATCATATGAACCCAGGAGGCAGAGGTTGCAGTGAGCTGAGATCGTACCACTGTACTCCAGCCTGGGTGACATAGGGAGACTCCGTCTCTAAATAAATAAATAAATATCTACCCAGGATATCCTTAAGGGATAGGAAAGTGATTGGAGAAAAATAAAATCATGTCATATTCACAAAAACAGTAACACAAAACACCCTGGCCCACAGGCCCCACAGAAGCTAGGTCTGCTGCCCACTCTCCTAGCCCGGCCCACCAGCCTGACTCACATCGTCACGGCTCCGCCGCAGCTGGCTCAGTTCAGTTTTGGTTCTGCTCAGCTGGGTCTCAAGTTCCAGGATTTTGTTCTGGGCTGCTCGCTCCTTGGAGAGCGCGTGCTCCTTGGTTTGTTCCACCTGCACATTCAAAGGCCCAGGACATGAGGCTGGTTTACTGGACATGGGGAACACTTGGCAAAGAGAAGGCTGGGCCCCTCCCACTATATGGTCTTGCAGACAGCACTTGCACATCATTGTGGACTGTCTTCTCTAGAACGTTGGGGCAGGAACTAACTACGGGGACTATGCCTGCCACCCAGCTTTGCCTGCCCTGTCCCAGTGCTCCAGGAGTCACCACCTAAGATGTGGTAAGCCTATGTGAGGCTCAAGAGGGTAGTGAGTAAATGAGCAATCATCAGATATCAAGTGCTGAGCCCTCTACAATGAAAATGTGATCCTTACAACTAATTCATGAAGCGGGTACTACTGTGTGCCCATTTTTCAGATGGAGAAATAGGCTGAGAGGTTAGGTGATTTGCCCAAGGTCACAGAGCTAGTCACTCATGAAATCGGGACTGACCTGCCTCCTCGCATCTTCAATGGTGCTCTCCAACTGCCTTGCCAGGGTCCCGCATTCCCGTGTTTTCTCCTCCAGCCGCAGCTGGGACTGGTGGATTGCCTCCTCCCTCTTGGCAATCACCTGTAGGAACTCGATATTCTGGGCACTGGTCGCCTCCAGTTTCCTAGGTGAAAGCACTCAATCAGATCCTGGGCATACCCCAACTTGTCATGTTCCACCCCGCCAGGGGGCTGCCAGCCTCTCCTGGACTGGGGATCTCATCATGCCAAGAATCTCCAAGGAGCCACAGGAATAAGCCAAAGAAATCTGCAGATCAGCAAGGCGGCCAAAGAACTGTGCAGCTGGAGCAACTGGTTAGAGAACAGAGCGAAGGGTGGGAACGCAAGCAGAGACTGACCGCGGGCTTTGTTAAGTGTGGACAGCATCACATGGAACACAGCAACTTGCAGCTCAGGAAAATGGTACCATCGTTATCCCCACTTTAGAGATGAAGAAATTGAGCCTCAGAGAGGGGAATTCATTGGCCTGAAGTCAGCACAGCTAGCAAGTCTGTAACCAAAACCTAAGCCCTCAACTTCTGTTGTTCACTGCTGCCTCCCACAGCAAAGGGACTTCAGCTACACCACTCAACATCTTGTGTGACCAGCCATAGGGCAGCTATGGCCATCCCGATATACACACACTGTCCTCAGTGCACTTCCAGGACGCCTTCCAATTTAAGGAGCTCTGCAGGGCCTGCGGGATCTAGCTGCCATTTCCAAGGCCAGCAGGGCAGAGCAGAGGTGGAGCCTGGAAGGAGCCCACTTGGTTGTAGCCTCCTTCCAAGTGCACTGGCCACCTGGGGCACTTAGGGCCTCCTAGGACCTCAGGAACCTTCACCTCTGAAACTAAGGCTGGGACCAGGGCTGGAGGACTCTTGCCCACCTCTTTTTTTTTTTTTTTTTTTTTTTTTTGAGATGGAGAGTCTCACTCTTTCGCCCAGGCCAGAGTGCAGTGGTGCTATCTCAGTTCACTGCAAGCTCTGCCTCCCAGGTTCACGCCATTCTCCTGCCTCAGCCTCCCGAGTAGCTGGGACTACAGGTGCCTGCCACCGCGCCCGGCTAATTTTATATATATATATATATATATATATATATATATATATATATATTTTCTTTTTTTTTTTTTTTTTTTTTTTTAGTAGAGACGGAATTTCACCGTGTTAGCCAGGATGGTCTTGATCTCCTGACCTCGTGATCCGCCTGCCTCGGACTCCCAAAGTGCTGGGATTACAGGCGTGAGACACCATGCCCGGCCTCTTGCCCACCTCTTACAGATGCTCATAGAAGCTCTCGAGGAAGACAGTCACGGGTCTAAGTCATGCTTTGCCAGTTACCAACAGTGTGATGCTGGGAAAGTCACTTAACTCCTCCCCAAGTTCAGTTTCCTCATATTTAAAACTGGGATAATACCAGCTAACTAATAATATATGCTAAGCTATATTGAGCGCTTCTCTATGCCAGGTAACATGCTAGGACCTTTACCAGGATTATATCATTGAAGACTCACACCACCACCATGAAAAGATTATTATCAGCCAGGTGTGGTGGCTCCCGCCTGTACTCCCAGCGCTCTAGGAGGCCTGCGTGGGTGGATCACTTGAACCCAGGAGTTCAGGACCAGCCTGGGCAACATGGCGAAACCCCATCTCTACAAAAAATACAAAAATTAGCCAGGCGTGGTGGCGTACACCTGTAGTCCCAGCTACTTGGGAGGTTGTGGCAGGAGAATTGCTTGAGCCCAGGAGGTAGAGGTTGCAGCGAGCTGAGATTGCACCACTGCACTCCAGCCTGGGTGACAGAGTGAGATAATAGATAGATAGACAGACAGACAGACAGACAGATAAACTCTACCTTGACCCTTTCCTCAAAAGGAGGAAATTGAGCTTCAAAGGAATTAAATGGTTTGCTCAAGATCACAATGCTGGTAAGTGGCAGAGCTGAGCCCCAAGGCCAGGGCTTCTGATTCCCAAAGTTGTACCCTTCACCTCTGACTGCCTCCAACAATCCGTAAATAACAAAGAAGGGTCAGATCGGAAAGGTCTTGGGAAGGGTGACTGGCAAGAAAGGGCAGAAAAGAGTGGGGAAGTGCCCCCACCACAGTATACTGGCTGCTCCATTCAAACTGGGCCCTGCTGGCATCCCTGGACCAGGCATGCCTTTTGGGACAGGTGGTGCCTACAGGTGAGCTGATCCTGGTCATGCTGTCACGGAGTGTCTCCCCAGGCTGAGAGGCCCCCTTGCTCTCTCTCACAATGCTTACCACTGAAATGGAAGCAGCTTTTCCTCTGAGGTCTGCCTAGTACCTTCCAGGGCCTCGAGTCCCTCAAACACTTCCGCACACTAAGCAAAAAATAGCTAAGTGGCTGAAAGTCTCAGGTCCTAGGAAGAGGACAGAGATGGGACCAAGTGCCTCTAACCTCTCCAGTTCATCCACCTTCAGACTCAGCTGTTTATTTTCCTTCTGGGAAGCCTGATGTTTCTCTCTCGCCATCTCCAGCTTGTCCCCCTGGTGTTCGATCTAAAATGACAGGAACACAGACTGGTTTACAAAGGAATTTCCCGCTAGAGCCCTCCCCTTTCCCTATGACCTGTTGTCCACACCCAGGAAAGGGGCACAGTGCCCTCAGCAGGCGTCCAAGTCTCAACGCACAACCTAGAGGAGAAAGGACAGCAGGGACAGGTTAGGCCCAACTCCAAAGACAAAAGGCTCTCCCCACACTGGGAGAAACCAGGTTTGATGCTAAAGAATGACGAAGATGCTTTCTCGATCAGGGGAGGCCACTCAGAGAGGCCCAGCTAGGATCCAGGACAGACGTCAGAAGGCAGAAACAGCTGGCAGGGCTAACTGGCCCATACAAACCAACCACAGAGCTTTACCTGTTATGTTGCTGGTACTATTGATCTCAACCTCCTCTTAACTGGGGGCAAGTGCTGGCAAAACAACAGGAAATCTGTCAATCCTTTCGAGTTGGCAAGTTTGAGAATTTACCCAGAGGGCTGTTTTATGCAGAAGCCTCAGCTATCAGGGCTCAAAGGCCCTGAGAACGCTCAGGTTCAACGGAGAAGGCAGGCAATGTAAGGTTACAGTACTGAGAACATGGGCTTGGGAACCAGACAGAGCTGGCTGGGTTCCAATCCCTGCTTACTAAGTACTAGCTCTGTGATGGTAAGGAATTACTTCTCCTCTCTGTGCCTTGGGCTGCTTTCTGTAAAATGGGGAAAATAACACATGCACCTCACAAAGTTCCTGATGGAATTAAATGAGAGAATGCAGGAACACAGAAGAGGTGCTCAAAAAATGGTAGCCCCTTTTCTAATTATCACAAGTACACACGTCAAGAGTGGGGAAGGGGCCTTGCCCAAGGTCACGCTGCAAATGAGTGGTATATAATTTCTTGGACACTGTAGGCAGTAGGCATGGTTCCAGTAACCCAGAGACAGACTGCTTCTGGGAGAAAGGGACTGCTTGCTTCTTTCAGGACAGAATCTCAGGCAGTGAATGTGTTAAGAGTCAGGAGAAGCAGCTAAAGCAAGAGAAAGAAAAAAAGAAATTCTACAGCTCGGTGTCTGCTGGCATCTCCCAGCTGTGGGTGTGGAGCTGAGGACAGCTACAGAGCACACAGGCAGAGGCAGGCAGAGGCAGCAGTCTTGGGTGGGGGCAACAGCAGGAGGGCCCAGTGACTCCAGGCAAGTGACGGCTCCTATAACTACAATCACTTTGTGCAAACACATGGCATTTGGCACACCAGACTTTTATTTCACAGCACTGATGATAGCTCACTCCTTTTAAAAAGCGGCAGCCAAGGAAAAGGAAGTAGTCCTTCCTTGGGGGGCGTGCAGCTCATCTTGGTATTCGGGCCCCTGCTCGGGTCAGTTCGTGGGACCCTTTCTGCCAGTCCCTTACCCGGCTGCGCAGGTCTGATATGATGGCTGTGAGGTCGATGTTCTTCCGCTCATAGCCCTGCAGTTGGTCTTGGCACTCTGCCAGCTTTGCCTCCGTGATCTTCAGGATGTCAGGGAGCTGCTGCAGGTCAGCCAGCTGAGACTGGAACTGCCTTCGTGCCTGAAGCAGGAAGGAAAGACCCACAGTTGGGAAAGGCCTGGCTCCTAGTGGAGCCAGGCAGAGTCCTTTAGAGTTAGGGCAGGGCTGACACAGTCCCCAGTGGAGGATCCTGCAAAATCCACAGCAGAAGTGTGGCCTACACTCCCCGCTGGCCGTTGAGTAGGTGGCTTGCCATTCATTTAGTTATCCAGTAACAATGGCAACCACACAGTAAACACCAAGACCCAGGCATTGTACCAAGGGCTCTCTGCACACTTGCTCATTTAATTCAGACAACTTGTAAAACAGGTGATGCTGTCCCCCCATAAGTATAGTAAGGATCAAGAGAGCTAAGTCATTTGCCCAAGGTCATTCAGCTAAAAACTGGTAAACACAGGATTAAAGTCTAGTCTAACTCCAGGCCAGGCGCAGTGGCTCACACCTGTAATCTTAGCACTCTGGAAAGCCAAGGGGGGCAGATCATTTGAGGTCAGGAGTTCGACACCACCCTGGCCAACATGGTGAAACCGTCTCTACTAAAAATACAAAAATTAGCTGGGAATGGTGGCACACGCCTGCAGTCCCAGCTACTTGGGATGCTGAGGCAGGAGAATCACTTGAACCCGGGAGGTGGAGGTTGCAGTGAGCTGAGATCACGCCACTGCACTCCAGCCTGGGCCACTGCACTCCAGCCTGGGTGACACAGAAGACTCTGTCTCAAAAAAAATAAAATAAATTTAAAAAGTCTAACTCTAAAGCCCCTAGGAAAGCAGTCACAATGCTACAGGTCAGAAGGAAAGGTGAGAAATATCTGGTTTAAGTCCATCCTTGTACTTAACACAGAGACTGAGGACCAGAGAGGGGCTTGACTTGCTCAAGGTTATGAAACAAATTAGTGGCTGAGCCTGGACTCAGCCCATCTCCAAGGTAACCATTAAGATAATCCCCCTGCTGTAATCAGCCAAACCATCTGTAGAAGAATAAGGCTCTTTGGGAAGAGGATGGGAGACATATTTTCTGGCTGGTACAAAATAAGGACACCATATAGAATGAAATAGGCATGCCAAAGACCTGGCATAACTGTAGATTTCTGTCTACTTGGATGTTCCAAGCATGAGGTTTTTTGTTTTTTGTTTTGTTTTGTTTTGAGACAGAGTTTTACTCTTGTTGCCCAGGCTGGAGGGTAGTGGCGCAATGACGACTCACCGCAACCTCCACCTCCCGGGTAGCTCCCGAGTAGCTGGGACTACAGGCATGCGCCACCAGGCCCAGCTAATTTTGTATTTTTAGTAGAGACGGGGGTTTCACCATGTTGGTCAGGCTGGTCTTGAACTCCCAACCTCAGTTGACCTGCCTGCCTCAGTCTCCCAAAGTGCTGGGATTACAGGTGTGAGAGACTGTGCCCGGCCAGGATAGTTTTGTTGTTGTTGTTGTTATTTTAAGAAAATTGAAAAGGAGGTAGAAGAAAACCAAGAGAAAAGACAAAGCAGCAGCATGAGAGAGAGAAGAGAGGAGACAAGAAAGAGACAAAGGAAAGAGAGGCACAGGGTAGAGTGGATGAGCCCACCAATGAGAAAATGAGGTCACCTTTGTTGCCCAAATCAGGTAGGGTCAAAGGCAAACAAGGGGAACAGACTCACAGACATTGAGTTAGATATGGAATTGGGTAGGAGAAGAAAGCAAGGAAGGAAAGCAGTACCGCCTCAATCTCTTTGTTCATCTCATCTTTAAGGATCTTGTTCTCTTTGTCACAGCGTTCTAGCTGGGCAGCTACTTCATCAGCCTCCAATCTGGTCTTCATCACCTAGGGACCAACAACACTGTGGTTCATCTTAGGGAGAGCCACGTTTTGGTGAAAACCATCTTCCATACCCAGCCCTTCCTGGGAGTGGCCTGGTAGGGAGCTCCCAGTCTGATGGGGGCAGGGTGGGCACTGTTCAGAAGGGCCAGGGCCCCAGTGAGGCCTACCTGACTCTTATAATTGTCAATCATCCCCTCATAGTTCTTCACTGAGGCCTTCAGCTGCTGGACCTCAAGGTGTGCCTGGTTGAGTTTGTCCTCCATTGGAGCAAAGCTGGCCTGCAAGGGATGGCTCATGGGTAACCCACAGGAAGGTTCTGCATCAGGTGGACCTCCTACCCTCAACTCTATCCAAAGAACCTGCAAAGGAAAGACCCCCTACTCTAACCCACAAAGCACTTTCCCTGAGAGAAGCATGGAGAAGCAGGTAAGACTCCTAACGTTACCACCTCAAGTGAATAGAAATGCAAATAAATGACTTCTGTTTTTTCTTAATCCAAAAGCAATATATAATCATTAAAGAAAATGGGGATAAAACCAAGACACACTAATCCTAATGCTTAATGACTTGGGATATGGCTATGTATCTATAGCTGCATAACTTTTTCGTTTCTGTCAAAAAGAATGAGACTATACTATACTCACTGCTATGTAACATACTTTTTCTCTGCCATGGGATCTGCCAGGTTGTATGTAACATACTTTTTATTTGTTTATTTTTTTGGGGATGGAGTCTCGCTCTGTCGCCCAGGCTGGAGTGCAAAGGCACAACCTCGGCTCAGTGCAACCTCCGCCTCCCAGGTTCAAGCTATTCTCCTGCCTCAGCCTCCAGAGTAGCTGGGATTACAGGCACACACCACCACACCCGGCTAATTTTTTATATTTTTGGTAGAGATGGGGTTTTACCATGATGGCCAGGCTGATCTCAAACTCCTGACCTCAAGTGATCCGCCCACCTTGGCCTCCCAAAGTGCTGGGATTATAGGCATGAGCCACCACATCCAGCCGTAACACACTTTTTAAATTAACATATGTTGTGGGCCGGATGTGGTGGCTCACACCTGTAATCCCAGCACTTTGGGAGTCCAAGGTGGGCGGACCACGAGGTCAGGAGTTTGAGACCAGCCTGGCCAATATGGTAAAACCTCGTCTCTACTAAAAATACAAAAATCAGCCGGACGTGCTGGCGTGTGCCTGTAGTCCCAGCTACTTGGGAGGCTGAGGCAGAAGAATCGCTTGAACCTGGGAGGTGGAGGTTGCAGCAAGCTGAGATTGCACCACTGCACTCCAGCCTGGGTGACAGAGTGAGACTCTGTCTCAAAAAAAAAAAAAAAAAAAAAAAAATTATGCTGTGTACTTCTCTCAAGTCAATAAATGTCCTCTCAACTTATAATGCAGGTGGGAAATTTAAAAAAATAAATAAAAATAAATAAATAAATAAATGTCTTCCTATAACCCAAATACTCATCTTCCTATAACCCAAATACTGTTCATAAATCATGGTGTATGAAATGAAAAAAATAAGTAGTAGTCACTTAAAGGAGAGATAAAGCTCAAAAAACCTACCTTAACAGATGTCCGTAAATATAGTTAAATCAGAAAAGTGACAGAATAACAGATGGATGAGTGGATGTGTCTGTGCTTGATATGTTAGTACTGGGGGAAAATCTAGAAAAATATATGTTCATGGCTAGCAGAGATCTTCACGTCTACATCACATTTCTGTAATGTTTTGAATTTTTACTATGAGCATATTTAACTTTTATAATTCTACTAGGAAAGGCCAGGTGTGGTGGCTCACGACTGTAATCCCAACACTTTGGGAGGCCAAGGCAGGTGAATCACCTGAGGTCAGAAGTTCAAGACCAGCCTGGCCAATGTGGTGAAACCCTGTCTCTACTAAAAATACAAAAAATTAGCTGGGCATGGTGGCGGACGCCTGTAATCCCAGCAGCTACTTGGGAGGCTGAGGCAGGAGAATCACTTTATCCTGGGAGGTGGAGGTTGCAGTGAGCTGAGATCGTGCCACTTCACTCCAGCCTGGGCAACAGAGCAAGACTCCGTCTCAATAAAAAAAAAAAAAATTATACTAGGAAAATATACTTCTACAAACATCATTTTGAATGGCCACACTGTAATATGCTATACAGATGCACCATACTATAACTAATCCCCTAAATAACTGTTGGCTTTTAAAATTTTGTAGAGATGGGGTCTTGCTGGGGTTGCCCAGGCTGGTCTAGAACTCCTGGCCTCGGCCGGGCGCGGTGGCTCACGCTTGTAATCCCAGCACTTTGGGAGGCCGAGGTGGGCGGATCACGAGGTCAGGAGATCGAGACCACGGTGAAACCCTGTCTCTACTAAAAATACAAAAAATTAGCCGGGCGTGGTGGCGGGCGCCTGTAGTCCCAGCTACTCGGAGAGGCTGAGGCAGGAGAATGGCGTGAACCCGGGAGGCGGAGCTTGCAGTGAGCCGAGATTGCGCCACTGCACTCCAGCCTGGGCGACAGAGCGAGACTCCGTCTCAAAAAAAAAAAAAAAAAAAAAAAAAAAAAAAAAAAAAAAAAAAAAGAACTCCTGGCCTCAAGCAGTCCTCTTGCATTGAGATTACAGGTGTGAGCCACCATAGCTGGCCTCCTAAGTAACTGTTAAGACGTGCATGTTACTTTTAATTTATCCGACAATTGCACTGTACAAATGAGATACTACTACACTCCCACCGGAATAGCTGACATAAAATAGACAATACCAAGCTACCAAGCGTTGCCAAGGAGGCAAGGAGCAACTGTTATCCTTTTACTCACCACTGACAGGTGTGGAGATTTGTTCAACTACTTTACTATTCAGTAACATCTGCCAGTAACTACTACTCAGTGACACACTTTACTATTCAGTGACATCTACCAAATATAGACTTATGCACACCCCAGTGATGACCTGGCAATTCTACTTCAAGGTATATAAACAATAAAGACGCACCAAATGTGTACACCTAAAGACATACAAAGATGTTCACAGCAACACTAGGGACACCCAAATGTCCACTGACAGTAGAATAGACAAATATACTGTGGTGTGTTCATATAACGGCATACCCTAGAGCGCTGAGGATGAATAAACTGCTACAAACAATGGGGCTGACTCAACAAACTTGTGGAGTAGAAGCCAGGCCCAAGGATATTCAAACTATTCAAATCTCTAAAGTTAAAAGCAGGCAACTAATTTGTGGTGACAGGAGATGGGCTAGCAGTTACCTTTACAGGGCTATTAGTAACAAGAAAGGTCACTAGGGTGCAGGCAAGGTTCAGTCAGAGTGACTGATGGACAGAGTATATTCACTTTATGAAAATTCTAGGATCTGTGTATTTTTCCCCATGTTATTCTCCCTTAAAATCAATCTTAACAAGAAAAAACAAAATCAGTGAAAAAATAAAGCTAGATGTTATTGCCCAGATCAACAAAAAAGCAAGATAAAACCTGTCTCTGAAATGTCAACCTCTGCTCAGGTGCCTCTCACCCCTGGCAGGCTGGAAGCGGGTATGGTGAGTTAACAGCTAGGGCTCCAGAGTCAGACTCGGGTTCCAATCTCAACTCCGATACTTCCTGGGGCAAAATATTGGCAAGAAACTTGACCTCTCTCTCAGCCTCAGTTTCCTTATTCTCATTTCTTTTCGTTTGAGACAGAGTCTTGCTCTGTTGCCCAGGCTGGAGTGCAGTGGTGCGATCTCAGCTCACTGCAACCTCTGCTTCCCGGGCTCAAGCAATTCTCCTGCCTCAGCCTCCCGAGTAGCTGAGATTACAGGCACACGCCACCATGCCCAGCTAATTTTTTTTGTATTTTTAGTAGAGACGGGGTTTTGCTATGTTGGCCAGGCTGGTCTTGAACTCCTGACCTCAGGTGATCCACCCGCCTCGGCCTCCCAAAGTGCTGGGATTACAGATGTAAGCCACCGCACCCGGCCCCTTTTTCTCATTTCAAATGGAGATAATCATCACGTTACTGGCAGGTTGGACAGTTTAAGTGAGAATTAATGCCTGTGAAGGGGCCCAGCAGGCCCCCAGGAGAGCCCATGTTAACCTTAAAGTGAGTTCTATCTCATGTGCGCAGGCTGAGTGCACCATGTTAGGCATATCACATGCGTTACCACACTCTCACAAGGACCTCATTTCCTCTACCTAAGGAAGAGGCATGGAATGTTTTTCACTCAGGTCCTACAGCCAGGAAGCAGCAGAGAAAGGACTTGAATCCAGGCTTTTTTTTTTTTTGACACAGAGTCTCTCTGTTTTCCAGGATAGAGTGCAGTGGTGCAATCACCGCAGCCTCAACCTCCCAGCCTCAAGCGATTCTCCCAACTCAGCCTCCTGAGTAGCTGGGACTACAGGCGCATGCCTCCACACCTGGCTACTTTTTGTATGTTTTGTAGAGACAGTATTTCACCATGTTGCCCAGGATGGTCTTGAACTCCTATGCTCAAGTGATCCACCTGCCTTGGCCTCCCAAAGTGCTGGGATTACAGGCCTAAGCCACCATGCCTGGTCAAATCCAGGCTTTTCTGACTCCCTCTTAGTCAAGATGCCCCCAGACCCACTTAAGACAAGACCTGTCATCAGCTCGATGGGCCCCACCCAGCTGACTGGTCCCCAGCTCTCACTGCGAACCTTCAGCCTCTCATTCTCCAGCTTGAATGCGGAATACTCAGCAGTCTGACGGTGTAGTTTCTCCACCAGGCTATCCCGGTCTTCCCGCATCTTCTCCTCCAAGGTTTGTTGTTGGTTTACGAGATCTGTTACCCGGCTGGAAGATCACAAAGTGAAAGCAGACAGAGAGAATCAATTATACAGGTTCTAAAGAACCCAGGTCATTGTGTGGTGGGACCAAGTGTTCTCATCACTCGACATACTGCCTGCCTGCTCCCCAGTCTCCACACTGAGAAGCAACTCTGCTGCCCTGCCTCGGCATTGCTGCTGTGGCACTCCCATGCCTGTCCTACCTCCGAACACGTCCGTTAAGATGTGTCTCCCATACCTCCCCCTCCAAGATACCATCTACAATTCAACAATAAGCAATGACTTATTAAGAGAAGTGTGGCTGGGTGTGGCGGCTCACACCTGTAATCCCAGTGCTTTGGGAGGCCAAGGTGGGAGGACTGCTTGAGCCCAGCAGTTGAAGGTTGCAGTGAGCTATGCTGGTGCCACTGCACTATAGCCTAGGTGAAAGAGCAAGACCTTGTCTCCATTAAAAAAAAAAAAAAAAAAAAAAAAATGGGCCGGGCGCAGTGGCTCACGCTTGTAATCCCAGCACTTTGGGAGGCCAAGGCGGGCGGATCACGAGGTCAGGAGATCGAGACCACGGTGAAACCCCGTCTCTACCAAAAATACAAAAAATTAGCCGGGCGTGGTGGCGGGCGCCTGTAGTCCCAGCTACTCGGAGAGGCTGAGGCAGGAGAATGGTGTGAACCCGGGAGGCGGAGCTTGCAGTGAGCCGAGATCGCGCCACTGCACTCCAGCCTGGGTGACAGAGCAAGACTCCGTCTCAAAAAAAAAAAAAAAAAAAAATAGAGAGTGAGAGAGGGATGTGTACCCATCTTGATCCTCTCATAAGGCCAAGACACTCTTTGAAGGCAAGGACCAGGGACATGATTCCCAACTCTCTACGACACCTCCCTGAATCTCTCTTCCTATCAGGTCTTGGTTAGGACAGACTCTTCTGGAATCCCTTCCTAGACTCCCAGGCTGGTGGTGGTCAGGGATTATCACCCAGGCATTCCACTCCAGCAGGGCACTGAGCACCCTGGGCTTTTGTGACCCCAGCAGGGGGCTGGTGCCATGACTGGCTCATTCACAGATGGACACCCACCTAGCACAGGCAGGAACGGCAATGAGTGTGGTGTGGAAAAAAGGCACAAATAGAGAGAAAGATGCCAATTTAGGAGCCAGCTGCCTGCCCCACCCCCAGTCCCTTCTGCTCCCTGCTGCTCCCTAAGTCACTCAGCAAGGCTATCATCAGTCAAAGAGCAGAGACTGTGGCCTCAAGAGAAGCCCTGGGTCACAGGTGCTTACTTCTCTATCTTGACCACAGACCCATCAAAAAACCTTTGCACAATATGTGCTCTCAGTATTGACCAATTACAGTACACCACTGAACACTGACTAGGCCCAAGCAAACACATCAGTTTGCCGGCAACTCCAGTTTACCTGGCAAACTCCTACTCACACTTAAAAACCCAGTTCAGACTTCAAGACATCTTGTCCCTGACCCCTCCCCTCTCCTAAGGACAGCAGCTGGCATAGAGCCTGGCACATAGCGGGTTCTCAGAACATGTTTGCTAAGTTGAGTTGAATATAGTAAGAGACTTTCCTGACCTGGGAGATTAAATGAGCTTCCCCATGACCTATCCTTAGTCCAGGGAGTCCATGCCTCTTGTAGCCCTATCTCCTCTACAGAGTAGAGGGCAGGGAATGCATTTGTCTTCTTACTGCTATAACCCTGATGGCCAGCACACAGCAGCTTGGTATATGGTAGACGCTCAATACATGTTTTTCCAATAAATGAAGGAACAAATGAGAATGATGGAATGGTCACTGCTCACAGTTCACCAGTGACAAGAAAGGTGTCAGCTTGGTCACTTGCAACTTGGGGCCACTTTTGCCCCCTACTCCCTTGCCATACCACTGACCTACTGACTGGCAGGCACTGGCAAACAGCTGCTGTCCCTGGGCAGACAACAGAGAGAAGACACTTGGGTCACCATCTGCCCCATTCCCGAAGAATAGGAATGAGGACACCAGGGTGCCCATTTCAAATGCTGTGTAGACTGGGGACAGGCTCAGGCCCAGGTGCTGAAGTCAGACCCACACCTCTGTGACCAGAGAGACCCGGCCCCTACCCAGCGCCTGACAGTAGGGTAGGACCCGAAGACTAGGGCCAGAGCTTGCACCCCAGCTCCAACCAGAAAGCCCAGCTCAGGGCTGCCCACATCGCATCCCAGTGCAGCCCCCAACCCGGAGAGTACAAACAGCAGTCACGTGGCCTTCCCTGAGCCACCAGGCTCCTCCCACCTGCACATGCGAGTCCCTCAACAGCCCCACGTTCCCTCTCCTACTCTAAGACATACTCATTCAGGACAATAATTTCCAGCTCGAGGTCTCCCTTGTCTTTTACAACTTGGTTGTAGCGGCTCCTCCAGGACTCCAGAGTGGATAAAGCTTCAGCGACATAAAGATCCTGGGAACATGGGACAACAGGGCCTGTCAGCCTAGTGTCAGTGCTGAGGCTGCCAGGAGCTGGGAGCGGGCTCATCCTAGGTGGTTTCTCACCCTGGTAACCTAAACCTCACTCTGGAATTCACCTTTCTAGAGGGTGCTGGGAGTGACAGTGGGAGCCCAGCTAGTGCTCCCAGATTTCTGGCAATCAAATGCATCCTGTTTGTAAATCCTTCCTTAACCATCATTCTCACCCACAAAGTTGATGTGGCTGAACTCTCCTACAAAGCCTGCAATCATCTCCAGCCACCCACCCATCCAGCTTTTACCCATTTGATCCCCTTAACTCCCTCTCCCTCCTCCCCAGCCATCTATCCTTTCGACCACTACCATCCCTCATCCACCCACCCCTCCCAGCTACCCATCTGGCCGACCACCCATCTGCCATCACCCAGCCCTCCTCAGGGCAGGTGAGGAGCTGGGCACCCCAGGCCTGCGACCTTGTCGGCGAGTTGCACATGCAGCTGCTCAGCGTACTCCTCGCTCTTCTCGGCTCGCTCCTTCTGGGCTCGGATGGCCTTCTTCAAGCTCTCTTTGTCTCGGTCTCCCTTCTGCTTCAACTCCTTCAGCTGCTCCATGATGGCCTCCACTTCTGCCTTGTGCTGATTCCCGCTGCGCTCCAAATTCTGGAAGGGGGAAGGGGTGAGACAGAGAGGGAGAAGAGAGACAAGGAGGTTGTGGGAAGGCAAAGCAGAGGGTGAAGGAGAAAGGGAGGAAAAGGCAAGAGCAAAGAGGAAACGAGGAAGACAGAAAAAAGTGCTCAGCTGTGTGAGAGGCTCCCCTAACTCAGACTAGAGACACAGTCCCTCCCAGCTCCCCACGACACCTCCTTGGATCTCTCAGCTCATGGGGTCTTGATATTAGGTCAGAACTGCTCTGGAATCCTTCCCTGAACTCCCAGCCTTGTGGTCAGAGATAGTTCGTTGGTCACTCAGCAGACATATGACCTCAGAGGACCCCTGGGCTACAAAGACACCATCCCTTTCCCTTGGGTAATTAGGAGAACTGAGGGCCTAGGGGATTAAGTGATAGGCCCGGAGGCATGGCACGCAACCTTGTCACTGTTGGGAAGAATGCCCAACACCTCCTGGGTCTCTGTCCATTGCTCTTGCCACTGTCCTTGAATGTCTCTGAGGCCTGAGTATTTTGTCATCAGCTGCCTCAGAAACCTTTGGAGGCACACTTCCTGAGTGTGATATCTGGGCCAGGCCACTACCATCAAATTGGCAGGCCCTTGCCTCCTCTTTCTCCACTTGTAGGGCCAATAGGTACCTTGATCTGCATGCACAGGCGACTGTTCTCAGCCTCTTTGGACCGAAGCTGTGCCTGCAAATGCCCACGCATGGACTCCATGGATTTAGAAAGCTCAGAGGCTGTCTTTGCTTGAGCCTGTGGAGAGACAGAAAAAGTGATGGAGGCACAATTTTTGTTTGTTTTTTTATTTTCATACGGAGTCTCGCTCTGTTTCCCAGGCTGGAGTGCAGTGGCACAATCTCGGCTCACTGCAACCTCCACCTCTTGGGCTCCAGCGATTCTCCCACCTCAGCCTCCTGAGTAGGTGGGGTTACAGGCATGTGCCATCAAACCGGCTAGTTTTTTGTATTTTTAGTAGAGACAGGGATTCACCATGTTGGCCAGACTGGTCTCGATATCCTGACCTCAAGTGATCCACCTGCCTCGGCCTCCCAAATTGCTGGAATTACAGGCGTGAACCACCGTGCGTGGTCAATAATTTTTTTTTTTTTTTTTGAGACGAAGTCTCGCTCTGTCGCCCAGGCTGGAGTGCAGTGGCGCAATCTCGGCTCACTGCAAGCTCCGCCTCCCGGGTTCACGCCATTCTCCTGCCTCAGCCTCTCCGAGTAGCTGGGACTACAGGCGCCCGCCACCACGTCCACCTAATTTTTTGTATTTTTAGTAGAGACGGGGTTTCATCGTGGTCTCGATCTCCTGACCTCGTGATCTGCCCGCCTTGGCCTCCCAAGTGCTGGGATTACAAGCATGAGCCACCGCGAACGGCCAATTTTTTTTTTTTTTTTGAGACTGGGTATCTGTTGCCAAGGCTGGAGTGCAGTGGCGTGACCATGACTCATTGCAGCCTCAGTCTCCCAGGCTCAAGTGGTCCTCCCATCTCAGCATCCAGAGTAGCTGGAACTACTGGTTCATGCCGCCACACCTGGCTGATTTTTCAATTTTTATTTTTATTTTGTAGAGATGGGGTCTCCCTGTGTTGCCCAGGACAGTCTCAAACTCCTGGCCTCAATCAATCCTCCTGCATTGGCCTCCCAAAGTGCTAGGGAGTGGCCTAGGCTGGTCTGGAAAAAGTGCCAGACATGAGCTACTGCACCCGGCCCAAAGGCAGGATTTGAACCCAGCTCTCTGCATAACTATTATATTCTACTGGCTCATAAAAATGCACAACTGAAGCTGGGCACAGTGGCTCATGCCTGTAATCCCAGCACTTTGGGAGGCCGAGGCAGGCAGATCACGAGGTCAAGAGATCAAGACCATCCTGGCCAACACGGTGAAACCTCATCTCTACTAAAAAAGCAAAAATAAGCTGGGCGTGGTGGCGCGCACCCGTAGTCCTAGCTACTCAGGAGGTTGAGGCAGGAGAATCGCTCGAACCCGGGAGGCAGAGGTTGCAGTGAGCTGAGATCCCACCAGTGCACTCCAGCCTGGCGACAGAGCGAGACTCCGTCTTAAAAAAAAAAAAAAAAACAAACACAACTGCTGGAGACAATACCTTCTCACATTGTATTTCCTGAAGGAGCTCTTCCACCTCTTTGTCCTTGTCTTGCAGCAGTAACAGCAGGCGCTGGGAGAGAACACAGGCTGTTAGGTGCCCCTGGGAAGGGCAAAGAAGCCCGGCCCAGGGAGGAGAGAGACTTGTGAGTGCCTGGCCACTGGGGCCCAAGGTCCTACATACATTGGCCCATGTCAGAGATCCTGGTAGGAAGCACCTAACATATGTATTAAAACATTTTTTTTAAACAATGAACATGGGCCGGGCGCGGTGGCTCACGCTTGTAATCCCAGCACTTTGGGAGGCTGAGGTGGGCGGATCACGAGGTCAGGAGATCAAGACCACGGTGAAACCCCGTCTCTACTAAAAATACAAAAAAATTAGCCGGGCGTGGTGGTGGGCGCCTGTAGTCCCAGCTACTCGGAGAGGCTGAGGCAGGAGAATGGCGTGAACCCAGGAGGCGGAGCTTGCAGTGAGCCGAGATTGTGCCACTGCACTCCAGCCTGGGTGACAGAGCGAGACTCTGTCTCAAAAAAAAAAACAAAACAAAACAAAAATAAACATGTATTTATTTTGCAATTTAAGAACAGCAATGTTAATTGTAGAAAACATTGAGAACACACCAAAAAAAGTCCTCCAAAGAAACCCTGTAACCCCCCATGCAGAGATAACCACTGTTAATGCACATTAACACTCATATGCTCAGCACCCTGTTAAAATAAAAAGTCATATGCCTACTTTGTTCCATAGCCTAAAATCTCATGTTTACCACAATGTGATTAAATCTTCTGTACCTTTTGAAAGAGCTGCTTGACGTTTCAAGTCACTGAGGTATATCATAACTTAACAAGGGTTCTTGAGCTGGGAATGCAGGTTTAGGCATTATCGCCGAGCTTGCTGCATCTCCACTCCTTCCTCGACTAAGCATCAGAGGCCACAGGCCACAACTTGGGAAACTGGACCTCCATCTCCCTCCCCTCTCTTGGAGACTTACAAAAGTATTAATACAGCAGACACTTCAAAAAAGTCTCGGAAGAAGCTGTTGAACTTCATGCTCAGGCCAGCCTATGGTTTCCCAAATTTTACTGGCTATGGAACCTCCCCTTTGGTTTCTTCCACTCATTAACATCTTGAGGAACTTAGGGTTCCATGAACAGACGTTGGAATATGCTGCTTTGGGAGAGATTCCTAGAATTAGGATTACTGAGTCCAAAGGTGTGTGCTTTTTGATGGCTTTGAATCCATAATACAAATTTGATGGAAATCCAGCTTTAACAGACACGGATGATTTACAGATTCAACATCATTATTACCCTCCCTATGTTGGTGTCCAGCTTTGTGGCTCAAGGTCTCAAGTAACTAACTAGACAAGCCTATCAGAACCAGCATGACAGAGGGACATCAGCCCATTTTACAGATCATGAAACTAAGACCCAGCGAAATGCTCCAGCCCTCCTGCCTTGATCCAAGCACCTCTACACTTTGTAGTGGAACGACGCTCTTGCCACCTGTACCCACTAGAGTAGATAGGGGCAGCCTTAGTTACCGCTTTCTCTGAGTCGGCCTCCGCCAGCCGTTTCAGCAGTGCTCCTTGTTGCTCCATTAGTCTTTCAGAATCCTTCAAACAAAGGCAAAGGAAAAGGTCAAGTCATTAAGCAATAAACCCAGATGTCTACATTTTATTGATTCTTTACCTTTTCCAAAAATTGTATTTTTTTTTTTTTAGGAGTCTTACTCTGTTGCCCAGGCTGGAGTGCAGTGGTGCAATCACGGCTCACTGCAGCCTGGTCCTTCGGGGCTCAAGCCATCCTCCCATCTCAGCCTCCCAAGTAGCTGGAACCACAAGCATGCACTACCATGCCCGACTTTTTAAACATTATTATTATTTGTAGAGTTGGAGGGTCTCCCTGTTTTCCCAGGCTCGTCTTGAACTCCTGGGTTCAAACAATCTGCCTGCTTTGGCCTCCCCAAGTGCTGGGATTACAGGTGTGAGCCACCACACCTGGCCCAAAAAACTGTAGTTCTAATTTGAAAAGTAATGTGAATATATTCTCACTATGAAATAGTGAATGCTAATAAAGCTACAGTTCCTCCTATACCCACCTCCAAACCCTACCCTACTGCTATTAGTTTGAGGAGTATCCTTCCCATCCTTTTTCTCTGCATCTACAGAGAAATACTGTATTTCTCTGTATTGAAAATACTGTACAGAATTCAATACTGTATTGAAATACTGTTTCTCTGTAATGAAACAGTATTTTGCTGCATCAAGAGAAATACTGTTTGTCTGTGGGGGAGGGGGAAGGGATTCATGTGTAACTTTAGGAAAATAATATCATATTGTATTTATGTGTTAATTTTTTTTAATTTTTTTATTTTTTAGAGAGGAAGTCTCACTCTTGTCCCCCAGGATGGAGTGCGATGGCACGATCTCGGCTCACTGCAACCTCCGCCTCCCGGGTGCAAGCGATTCTGCTGCCTCAGCCTCCCGAGTAGCTGGGATTACAGATAACTGCCACCACGCCTGGCTAATTTTTGTATTTTTAGCAGAGACGGGGTTTCACCATGTTGGCCAGGCTGGTCTCAAACTCCTGACCTCAGGTGATCCGCCTGCCTTGGCCTCCCAAAGTGCTGGGATTACAGGCACGAGCCACCATGCCCAGCCGTTACTTGATTTTTAAAAACAGCTTTATTGAGATATAAATTTGAACACCATTTAAAGTGTACAGCATGGTGACTATAATTAATGATGTATTATATACTTGAAATCTGCTAGGAGATCTTAAGTGTTGTCACCACACACACAAAAAAAGGTAACTATGTGATGTGATGGATGTGTTAATCAGCTTGATTGAGGTGGTCACTTTACAATGTACATGGGTATCAAATCATCACGATGAAAATCTTAAAATGTATACTACTTCTGTTTGTCAAATATACCTCAACAAAGCTAGAAGAAAAAATAAAGTGTACAATTAAATGGCTTTGGTATATTCCATTATTAACTTTTAAAAATTGTGGTAAAGTATATGTAACATAAAACTTGTCATTTTAACCTTTTTATTTCTTTTTTTGTCTTTTTTTATTAATTTTTTTGCACACAAAACAATAAACATTTTCTAAAAATACATACAAACAAAAAGATGCATATAAAACATATTAGGAAGGTTGCACATGGGAAGACGGGGAATAGAAATGGGGGGTGGGAATTAAAGAAAATAAATGAGAGAGGGACTTTGTATGGATCAATGATAATAACTCAATCCTCTATTTGACAAAGAAGAAGCAGAAGGAAGAGGAAGAAAAAGCAAGTGGGATAAAGGATCAGAAAGGGAGGAAAATAGAAAAAATTAGAGTATGACTCCAGGGTAGACCTGTTTTGTTGTCGCTGGGTTGGTTGGTTGGTTTGTCTGTTGTATTTTTCATATGTTTCGCCATGTTGGCCAGGCTGGTGTCTAACTCCTAGCCTCAAGTGATCAACCTGCCTCAGCCTCCCAGAGTGCTGGGACCACAGGCGTGAGCCACCACGTCCAGCCCCCACATTGCGTCTGGCCTCCGTGGTAGACCTCCCAGATGGGGCAGTCGGGCAGAGGCATTCCCCACATCCCAGACGGGGTGACCGGGCAGAGACGCTCCTCACTTCCCAGACAGGGCGGCCGGGCAGAGATGCTCCTCACTTCCTAGACGGGGTGTAGACGGGGTGGCGGCCGGGCAGAGGCGCTCCTCACTTCCCAGACGGGGCGGCCGGGCAGAGGCGCTCCTCACTTCCCAGACGATGGGCGGCCGGGCAGAGGGGCTCCTCACTTCCCAGACGGGGCGGCCGGGCAGAGGCGCTCCTCACTTCCCAGACGGGGCGGCCGGGCAGAGACGCTCCTCATTTCTTCCCAGACGGGGCTGCCGGGCAGAGGTGCTCCTCGCTTCCCAGACGATGGGCGGCCGGGCAGAGGCGCTCCTCGCTTCCCAGACGATGGGCGGCCGGGCAGAGGCGCTCCTCACTTCCCAGACGGGGCGGCCAGGCGGAGGCGCTCCTCACTTCCCAGACGATGGGCGGCCGGGCAGAGGCGCTCCTCACTTCTTCCCAGACGGGGCAGCCGGGCAGAGGCGCTCTTCACTTCCCAGACGGGGCGGCCGGGCAGAGGTGCTCCTCACTTCCCAGATGGAGCGGCCGGGCAGAGGCGCTCCTCACTTCCCAGACCATGGGCGGCCGGGCAGAGGCGCTCCTCACTTCCCAGACGGGGCGGCCGGGCAGAGGCGCTCCTCACTTCTTCCCAGATGATGGGCGGCGGGCAGAGGCGCTCCTCACTTCCCAGACAGGGCAGCCGGGCAGAGGTGTTCCTCACTTCCCAGACGGGGCAGCCAGGCAGACAGGCTCCTCACTTCTTCCCAGACGGGGCGGCCGGGCAGAGGTGCTCCTCACTTCCCACACGGGGCGGCCGGGAAGAGGCGCTCCTCACATCCCAGACGATGGGCGGCTGGGCAGAGGCGCTCCTCACATCCCAGACGATGGGCGGCCGGGCAGAGGCGCTCCTCACCTCCTAGACGGGGCGGCCGGGCAGAGGCGCTCCTCACATCCCAGACAATGGGCGGCCAGGCAGAGACGCTCCGCACCTCCCAGACGGGGCGGCGGCCGGGCAGAGGCTGCAATCCCAGCACCCTGGGAGGCCAAGGCAGGCGGCTGGGAGGCGGAGGCTGCAGCGAGCCAAGACCACGGCACCGCACTCCAGCCCAGGCAACACCGAGCACCGAGTGAGCGAGACTCCGTCTGCAGTCCCAGCACCTCGGGAGGCCGAGGCGGGCAGACCACTCGAGGTCAGGAGCTGGAGATCAGCCTGGCCAACATGGCGAAACCGCGCCTCCAGCCAAAGGACGAAAAGCAGGCAGGGGTGGTGGCGCGCGCCCGCAATCCCAGGCAGCCCGCAGGCCGAGGCAGGAGAATCACGGGAGCCGGAGGCAGAGAGTCTGCAGTGTGCCGAGTATACTCCAGCCCGGGCAACAGAGGGAAAGAAAGAAAGAACGAAAGGAAAGAAAGGAAAGAGAAAGAAAGAGGAAGGAAGGAAGGAAGGAAGGAAGGAAGGAAGGAAGGAAGGAAGGAAGGAAGGAAGGAGAAAGAAAGAAAGAAAGAAAGAAAGAAAGAAAGAAAGAAAGAAAAGAAAAGAAAAGAAAAGAAAAGAAAAGAAAAGAAAAGAAAAGAAAAGAAAAGAAAAGAAAAAGAAAAGAAAAGAAAGACAGGAAGGAAAGAAAGGAAAGAAAGAAGAAAGAAAGAAAGAAAGAAAGAGAAAGAAAAAAGAAAAAAGAAAAAAAAAAACAAAAACAACAACAACAAAAAAAAATAAAAAAACAGAAAGAAAGAAAGAAAGAAAGGAAGGAAGGAAGGAAGGAAGGAAGGAAGGAAGGAAGGAAGGGTTAACCTTTTTATTTCTTTTAGAGACACAGTGTAGCTCTGTCACCCAAGCTGGAGTGCATGTTGTGATCATGGATCATAGCTCACTGCAACCTTGAAATCCTGGACTCAAGTGATCCTCCCACCTCAGCCTCCTCAGTAGCTGGGACCACAGGTGTGTGCCACCACACCTGGCTAACCATTTTTAAGCGTAAAATTCAGAGGCATTTAGTACATTCAGAATACTGTACAACCATCACCATTATCTAGCTCCACAACATTTTCATCACCCAAAAAAGGAACCCTGTACCATTAAGCAGTCATTCCCATTCCCTCCCATTCCTGCCCCTAGCAACCACTGATCTGCTTTCTGTCTCTAATATGCCATGGCATTTGGAACCTCTCCGTGTCTCTAATATGCCATTGCCATTTTTAACCTCTCCCCACAACCTCTGGACAATGAGGCTGTTCCCATGTTTTGCAACTACAAACACTGCAGCAATAGATGTTGCTGGGCATATACAAAGTGCCTCTCTAGGGATGATACCAAGAAGAGGAATGGCCAGGTCGGAAGGTCTGAGATTTGTGGCTGAAATGCCCTGCAAAATGCCTGCACCAATTCACCGGGCTACAAGCAGGACGTGGGCGGACTCACTTCCCTGCACTCACCAGCACCAGGCAGCAGCCAACCTCTGCCTCTGTTGCCAGTATCTGCCAACAGCACTCCTGCTGGTTTCATTTGCACTTCTCTAATTACCAGTGAGGATTAGCATCCTCTCATATGAGCCATTTGGGTTTCCTCTTGCCTGAACTTCCTGCTCCCACCCTGGCCCATTTTCTCACTGGGGTATGTCTTTGTGACTGTCCCTGTTTTTCCTTGGCACCTGAACAAAGTATCCCTTGAGGGAGGGACATCTTGTTCACCCTCTTTCCCTCTCAGACCCACAGATCCCCTTCATAAGCCCAGAGAAAAGGGCTCTCTGGTTCCCAAAGTTTCCTGGGGACCCAGGAACTGATAAAAGATAGTATTATGGTTTCTCTGGCAACAAGAGGCAAAGAACATGGGACAAAAGGCTTGGCCACGGATGCAGAACCTGAGGCTGTTCTCACTGCCCTCCAGGCCTCCCCTGGGGCACTGAAACCACTGCCCAACTCTTCTGCCATCCTATGTGTGTGAACTCACAAAGCCCCCTACTCTAAGAGCCATGCACTATCACCACCCCATCTTACAGAGGAGGAGACCAAGGCTGGGAGAAGTGAAGGCAAGTGAGGCCACACAGCTGGAAGGGGCAGCACTAGGCCCTGGAGCTGACTCGGACTCCAGAGCCAGAGCAGTTCCCCACCACACTGAGCACTACCCAGGAAGCACCGAGATGGTGAGGCAGCACTGAGCACAGATGGGCACCAAGGAGCTGAGCCTGGACTAAGCACAAAACACCACTTTTGGGTGGGAATTCAAATTAGCTGACCCTTCATCTCCAATTGAAGATGGGATTCCAGGATGACAGATGCTAAGAAACCAAAAAAGGAGAAAACTGGCTAGAGCAAGAGGCTTTTTTTTTCCTTTTTGAGATGGAGTCTCACTCTGTCACCCAGGCTGGAGTGCAGTGGCGTGATCTTGGCTCACTGCAACCTCTGCCTCCCGGGTTCAAGCGATTCTCCTGCCTCAGCCTCCCGAGTAGCTGGGACTACAGGAGTGTACCACCATGCCAGCTAATTTTTTGTATTTTAGTAGAGATGGGATTTCACCGTGTTGCCCAGGCTGGTCTCAAACTCCTGAGCTCAGGCAATCTGCCCACCTCAGCCTCCCAAAGTGCTAGGATCACAGGCGTGAGCCACCATGCCCGCCTTTCTTTCTTTCTTTCTTTTTTTTTTTTTTTGAGACTGAGTCTCACTCTGTTGCCCAGGCTGGAGTGCAGTGGCGCAATCTCGGCTCACTGCAAGCTCCGCCTCCCGGGTTCACGCCATTCTCCTGCCTCAGCCTCCTGAGTTGCTGGGACTACAGGCGCCCGCCACCGTGCCCAGCTAATTTTTTTGTATTTTTAGTAGAGACGGGGTTTCACCGTGGTCTCGATCTCCTGACCTCGTGATCCGCCCGCCTCGGCCTCCCAAAGTGCTGGGATTACAGGCTTGAGCCACCGCGCCCGGTCCCGGCTTTCTTTCCTTTTTGAGATAGTATCTGGTTCTGTCATCCAGGCTGGAGTGCACCAATTTCAGAAGCCGAGGCAGACAGATCACTTGAGGTCAGGAGTTCGAGACCTGGCCAACATAGCAAAACCCTATCTTTACTAAAAATACAAAAAATTAGCCAGGTGTCGTGATGCAAACACGCCTGTAATCCCAGCTACTCAGGAAGTTGAGGAAGGAGAATCGCTTGAACCCAGGAGGCAGAGGTTGCAGTGAGCTGAGATTGTGCCACTTCAGCCTGGGTGACAGAGTGAGACTCTGTATCAAAACAAACAAAAAAATTAATAAAGCTTCCCTCTGAGGGGAGGGAGACAAGGTTATTGCCAAATGACACACAAAAGGGATTCAACTATGTAGACACTTATTTTAAAAGCTGGGCAGTGAGTGGCTGGGTGTGATGGCCCACGCCTGTAATCCCAGCACTTTGGGAGGCTGAGGCGGGTGGATCACCTGAGATCAGGAGTTTGAGACCAGGCTGGACAACATGGTGAAACCCCATCTCTACTAAAAATACAAAAATTAGCTGGGCGTGGCACCTGTAATTCCAGCTGCTCGGGAGGCTGAGGCAGGAGAATCTCTTGAACCCATGACGGGAAAGTTGCAGCCAGCCAAGATTGTGCCACTGCACTCCAGCCTGGGCAACAGAGCAAGACTCCGTCTCAAAAAAAAAAAAAAAAAAAGCTGGGCAGTGAGTATACCACTTTACATTACTTGTTATATATATATATATATATATATAATTTTTGGGGGGGACAGTCTCACTCTGTCACTCAGCCTGAGTAAGTGACACAATCTCAGCTCACTGTAGCCTTGACCTCCAGGGTTCAAGCAATCCTCCCACCTCAGCCTCCCGAGTAGCTAGGACTATAGGTGTGTGCCACCACACCTGGCTAAATTTAAAATGTTTTGAGGCCGGGCGCGGTGGCTCACGCCTGTAATCCCAGCACTTTGGGAGGCCGAGATGGGCGGATCACAAGGTCAGGAGATCGAGACCATCCTGGCTAACACGGTGAAACCTCGTCTCTACCAAAAATACAAAAAAATTAGCCGGGCATGGTGGCGACTGCCTGTAGTCCCAGCTACTCGGGAGGCTGAGACAGGAGAATGGTGTGAACCCGGGAGGCAGAGCTTGCAGTGAGCCAAGGTCACGCCACTGCACTCCAGCCTGGGCGACAGAGCAAGACTCTGTCTCAAAAAAAAAAAAAATAAATAAATAAATAAATAAATAAATAAATAAAAATAAAATGTTTTGTACAGATGAGGTCTCACTGTGTTGCCCAGGCTGGTCTCAAACTCCTGGCCTCAAGCAATTCTCCCACCTCGGCCTCCCAGAGTGTGGGAATTACAGGCGTGAGCCACCACACTTGGCCTTATTTTATATATTAATGGGTTTTTTTTTTTTTGAGACAGAGTCTCGCTCTGTCACCCAGCCTGGAGTATAGTGGTGCAATCTAGGCTCACTGCAACTTCCCCCTCCTGGGTTCAAGCAATTCTCCTGCCTCAGCCTCCTCAGTAGTTGGTATTATGGGTACCCATCACATTTTTGTATTTTTAGTACAGACGGGGTGTCACCATGTTGGCCAAGCTGGTCTCAAACTCCTGACCTCAAGTGTTCCACCTGCCTTGGCCTCTCAAAGTGCTGGGATTACAGGCGTGAACCACTGCACCTGGCCAATATATTAATTTTTAAAGATAAGGCCAGGCGTGGTGGCTCATGCCTATAATCCCAGCACTTTGGGAGGCCAAGGCGGGCAGATTGCCTGAGCTCAGGAGTTCGAGACCAGCCTGGGCAACACAGTGAAACCTCGTCTCTACTAAAAATACAAAAATTAGCCAGGCATGGTGGCACGCGCCTGTAGTCCCAGCTGCTCAGGAGGCTGAGGCAGGAGAATCGCTTGAACTCGGGAGGCAGAAGTTGCAGTGAGCCGAGATCGTGCCACTGCACTCTAGCCAGGGTGACAGAGCAAGACTCTGTGTCTCAAGAAAAAAATAAATAAATAAAGATAAAAACAAGGTTGACAATGTTAAAACAAAACAAAACAAACAAAAAAACAGGGCTTGCTGCAGTGGCTCACGCCTGTAATTACAGCACTTTGGGAGGCCGAGGCTGGTGGATCACCTGAGGTCAGGAGTTTGAGACCAGCCTGACCAATATGATGAAACCCCGTCTCTACTAAAACTACAAAAAGTAGCTGGGTGTGGTGGCATGCACCTATAATCCCAGCTACTAGGGAGGCTGAGACAGGAAAATCACTTGAACCTAGGAGGTGGAGGTTACAGTGAGCCAAGATCGTGCCATTGCACTCCAGCCTGGGCAACAAGAATGAAACTCGGTCTCAAAAAAAAAAAAGCAAAAATAAGAAGAATGTCCCATTTCATTAGCACTGGCATTTTGAGACTATTATCATCTCTTTGCTTAGAACAAAGCAGGAGACAACCGTTTATACTGTCAGTCTTTTCTGAAATATTTGCTAATATATCATTATTCACAATAGCCAAGATACAGAATCAACCTAAGTGTCCATCAACAGATGAATGAAGAAAACGCAGTAGAGATACACAATGCAATACTACTGAGCCTTCAAAAAGGAAATCCTTTCACAACATGCACAAAACTAGAGGATATTATACTCAGTGAAATAAGCTAGGCACAGAAAGACCACATGACTTCATTTATATGTGGAACCTAAAGAAGTCGAACTCGGCCGGGCGCGGTGGCTCACACCTGTAATCCCAGCACTTTGGGAGGCTGAGGCGAGCGGATCACAAGGTCAAGAGATTGAGACCATCCTGGCCAACATGGTGAAACCCCGGGTCTACTAAAAATACAAAAATTAGCCGGGCATGGTGGCGCACGCCTGTAGTCCCAGCTACTCGGGAGGTTGAGGCAGGAGAATCACTTGAAACCAGGAGGCAGATGTTGTAGTGAACAGAGATCACGCCACTGTACTCCAGCCTGGGTGACAGAGCAAGACTCCATCTCAAAAAAGAAAAAAAAGAAGTCAAACTCACAGAAGCAGAATGCTGGTTGCCAGAGATGGAACTGGGGGGCAATGGGAAATATTGGTCAAAGGATATAAGATTTCAGTTAGACAGGGAGAAATTGTTCAACATGGTGACTATAGTTACTGATGTGTATACCTGAAAATTGCTAAGAGATAATTTTAAGTGTTTTCACCACAAATATCTTAGTATGTGAGGCAATGCATATGTTGATTACTTTGACTTAGCCATTCTACATTGTGTACATATGTCAAAACATGTTGTACATCATTAATTTTTATTTGACTATCAAAATAAGAAAAGAAATACAGTCATCCCTTGGTATTCATGGAGGACTGGTTCCAGGACATTCTGTGGATACCAAAATCCAAAGATGCTCAAGTCCCTGATATAAAATGGCACAGTATTTGTATATACCTATGTACCTCCTCCCATATACTTTAAATCATCTCTAGATTATTTATAATACCTCATACAAGGTAAATGCTATGTAAACAGTTGTTATATGATTCAGGGAATAATATCAAGAAAAACAGTCTATACATGTTCAGTAAATATGTAATTTTTTCCAAATATCTTCAATCCAAGGTTGGCTGAATCCACGAATGCAGAACCCACAGATACAGAGGGTCGACTATATTTGCTAACATATAAAGTTCAGACAACTTTTTTTTTTTTTTTTCAGACAAAGTCTCGCTCTTGTTCCCTAGGCTGGAGTGCAATGGCACAGTCTTGGCTCACTGCAACCTCCACCTCCTGGGTTCAAGTGATTCTCCTGCCTTAGCCTCCTGAGTAGCTGGGATTACAGGCGCCTGCCACCATGCCAGGTTCATTTTTGTATTTTTCAAGTAGAGATGGGGTTTCACCATGTTGGCCAGGCAGGTCTCAAACTCCTGACCACAGGTGATCCTCCCGCCTCGGCCTCCCAAAGTGCTGGGATTACAGGCATGAGCCACTGCACCCAGCCCAGAAAATGTTTTTTTCTTTTGAGATGGAGTCTCGCTCTGTCGCCCAGGCTGGAGTGCAGTGGCACAATCTCAGCTCACTGCAGCCTCTGCCTCCTGGGTTCAAACAATTCTCCTGCCTCAGCCTCCCGAGTAGCTGAGATTACTGGCGCCCACCACCACACCTGGCTAATTTTTTTTTTTCCCAAGATGGAATCTCACTCTGTCACCCAGGCTGGAGTGCAGTGGTGCGATCCCAGCTCATTGCAACCTCCACCTCCCAGGTTCAAGCAATTATCCTGCCTCAACCTCCAGAGTAGCTGGGATTACAGGCGCACGCCACCACACCTGGCTAATTTTTGTATTTTTTTTAGTAGAGATGGAGTTTCACTCTATTGGCAAGGCTGGTCTCGAACTCCTGACCTCGTGATCCACTCACCTCGGCCTCCCAAAGTGCTGGGATTACAGGCGTGATCCACCGCGCTCAGCCTAATTTTTGTATTTTTAGTAGAGATGGTTTCACTATGTTGGCCAGGCTGTTCTCGAACTCCTGACCTCAAGTGATCCACCATGTCCACCTTCAGAGAACACATTTTAAGAAAACAAAACGAGACCACGTGATTTGTGTCTGCCAGCCATTAATCATTCTCTTACCCAACAAAAAGCTCAGGTCTGGAACTCTCTTTTCTTTGCCCTGGGCTGAACTCCTCCCTGACTCCCCACTGCCCCTCTCCTGACTTTCAAGGTCGTTACGGTGCTGCCTGGCTTGGATTCAACACCATCTAAGACGGTACTTATCTACTGGGTGCTAAGCACTTCATGTGAACGATTTCATTACATCTCTCTAAGGCCCTCTCAGGTCGGGCACCAATCTTATTTTCTTTTTACAGACAAGGAGAAAGGCTCAGAGAGGATGGGCATACAGAGCTGGAGGGACAGAGCCAGGCCCCGAGCTCACCTCTTTGCAGTGCTGTTCCCTCAGGAGGTCTCGGAGGGTGCGGTTGGTCTCCTCAAATGTGCTCAGCTTCTGCAGGAGAAGTTCCTTCTGCCTTGTCAGGGTGTTGATGTCCGTGCAGGTCATTTGTTTCTCCTGGAAGACAAGCAGCCAGTCTTATAAATGCGGGGGGAGAAGGGAAAAAGCAGGCCCCATGGGCACTCAAGGGGTCTAGTGCCAGAAAGCCCAGACAAGGAGAACCAGGCTGTGTACAGTGCCAAGGTGATCAACGGAAGGTTTCCTGGAAGCGGTGGACCTAAAGGGACAAGCAGGAGCTAAGCCTGCTCCGAGCAAAGGTGGAGAAAGGGGTGGGAAGGCTCAGTGTGAGTGAGCACCGTCAGGGCAGACTTCCTGGAGGAAGCAAAGGAGGATGACAAGACCTGGTGGCTGATACCTGCAGGAATCAACCATATGCCTTGACTCACTGTGATCCCAGGTGACCCATGATGAGGTCTCCTCAGAGGCCCTGGTGACCAGAGGTCATCTTCAAGGGTCAAGGACTAGGAAGTGAGAGTGGTGGGAGGGGGCCTAGTTAAGCATGCCCTCCCCTAGCCTGAAGATGTCATAAAGTCTGCCTGATGACGCGTAAAGACCCTGCCCAGCCTGCAGCTGCCCCCTCCCTGGGCCAGTTCCATGGCTGGGGTCCTCCCACCTGCCACCTACCGTTTTCAGCTTCCCGATGGTATCCTTCAAGGCCATGACCTGCTTGGCAGCCGCAGCCCCATCCATTTCCGCCTCCACCAGCTTGGACATGAGGCACTCTTTCTCCTGTTGTAGGTGTTTCTTCTGAAGTCTGGGGCCAGAAAGACAGGGCTCTGTGAGCCCTCCCAGGCCCCCACATGCCCAGAGATCCAAGGCTTGCCTCACAATGCCCTAGGGGGCTCACCTCTGGTCAGGGAAAAGTGGGGGAGGGGGCAGGAACAGCCCTTCTGACCTGGGTGGCCTTCAGAAAGGACCAGGGCCAGAAGTTACATCTGCCTGGGCACCAGACCAGGGCCTCCACACCAGGAGACATTAGCTACCTGTGGCCCTGTTTCTCTCAAACAGCCACCATTGTCATCTCTGTGCCAACCCCCCCACTGTCACGCCCTCCTATCCACCATCTTCAGATACGCTTTTGAGCCCTTCTACCTCCTCTCTACGCTGGAGCCAAGGCTAGTCAGGCCACCTCCCTGCTTTTAAAGCTTTTCCATGGCTGTAGGCTGGATACAGTGGCTAATGCCTGTAATCCCAGCACTTTGGGAAGCTGAGGCGGGCAGATCACTTGAGATCAGGTGTTATCGAGAGCAGCCTGGCCCAACAGGTAAAACCCCATCTCTACTAAAAATACAAAAGTTAGCCGGGCATGGTAGTGGGCACCTGTAATTCCAGCTACTTGGGAGGCTGAGGCAGGAGGATTGCTTTAGTCAAGGAGGCGGAGATTGCAGTGAGCCAAGATCACGCCACTGCACTCCAGCCTGGATGACAGAGCAAGACTCCATCTCAAAAATTTTGAGATGCATCCCAGGATCAAGCAATTCTCCTGCCTCAGCCTCCAGAGTAGCTAGGATTATAGGCGCCCGCCATGACGCCCGGCTTATTTTTTGTATTTTTAGTAGAGACAGGGTTTCACCATGTTGGCCAGGCTGGTCTCGAACTCCTGACCTTGTGATTCGCCTGCCTTGGCCTCCCAAAGGGCTGGGATTACAGGTGTGAGCCACCGCGCCCAGCCAAATAAATTAATTAAATAAAAATAAATCCTTTCCATGGCTTCCAAATGCCCTCAATGCAATGCCTCAAAGTGGCTGCTGAGAGCCGGCCCCCTGCCAACCTGTGTGGCCGCCTTATCCTCTGCCCACCCACTCTGGCCTGCCTTCCATTTCTCAGCTACAAACACCTTCCCACCTTGGGGTCTTTGCATAAGATGTTCCCACTGAGTAGTGCTTTCTTCCCTAGCACCCACCTGCCGAACGCTCAACCATCCTGCAGGACGCCCCTTATATATCACTTGTTCCAGAAACAGTTCCCTGCTACCCAGCCCCACACCACAATCCACGAGGTCCTCCCTTTCCCTCATAGTACAAATCATAAGCACGACCAGGTAATTAACTGTAATTAACCCTGTGACTGTTGAACAGGCTCCAGGGCACAGGCACAGTGCCTGTGCCCACCTCCTCCGTTGCTTTCCATTATTGCCCAGGGCTCAGGGCAGCCTGGCAGGGAGGAATAGATCAGCAGGGGCAGGGCAGGCACCGCCTTACGTGGTGAAGTCCTTCTCCTCCTTCATGCGCTCGATGTTGTGCCTCAGCACCGTGTTCTCATGCTCAGTCTCGGCCAGTTCGTGGGCCACCTCCTCCAGCTCTTCCTTCCGTTCCTCCAGGAACCTTTTGGCCATCTGGCGCTCACCCTTTTGCATCTTGACCTGCGCAGGGGGACCCAGGCAGGGGCCACTGAGGGGAGGTCCTTCCTCTATGCCACATTGCTAGGCTCAATGCTTTGGACCAAAATAAGGCCCCGGCCGGGCGTGGTGGCTCACGCCTGTAATCCCAGCACTTTGGGAGGCCAAGGTGGGTAAGTCACTTGAGGTCAGGAGTTCAAGACCAGCCTGACCAACATGGTGAAACCCCGTCTCTACTAAAAATACAAAAATTAGCCAGATGTGGTGGTGCTTGCCTGTGATCCCAGCTACTCTGGAAGCTGAGCCAGGAGAGAATCACCTGAACCCAGGAGCCAGAGGTTGCAGTGAGCCAAGATCGTGCCCACTGCACTCCAGCCTGGGCAACAAGAGCGAGACTCCATCTCAAAAAAAAACAAAAACAAAAAAATAAGGGGCTTTCCAATTCGGAACTACACAGGCTGCGTGCCAGGGCCTTATGGGTGCAATCTCAGTTAACTGCCATGAAGACTGACTCTCCTGGGAGATGCTGATTCTTTTTTTATAGATGAGGAAACTCAGTACAGAGAGCCCCAGTGACTTGTGGGTTGGGAATGAAGCCAGGTTGCAAACCGTGGTTTGGCTGGCACACCATAGGAGGAGAGATGTCACAAAAAGGCTCTGCACTTTAAGCTATAGGGGAAGAAGGGCTTTTTTTTTTCTTTTGAGACAGGGTCTCACTCTGTCATCCAGGCTGGAGTGCAGCGGTGCAATCTCAGCTCACTGCAACCTCTGCCTCCTGGGTTCAAGTGATTCTTCTGCCTCAGCCTCCCAAGTAGCTGGGATTACAGGCGTGTGCCTGGCAAATTTTTGTATTTTTAGTAGAGATGCGGTTTCACCATGTTGGCCAGGCTGGTCTTGAACTCCTGACCTCAAGTGATCTGCCCTCCTCAGTCTCCCAAAGTGCTAGGATTATAGGCATGAGCCACCGTGCCTGGCCAAGAAGGGCCTATTGCCAGGCAGCCAGCCCTAGGTTCTCCAGGAGGTTCCCTGGACCTCGAGTACAGGGTGGAGGATTAACGACACAGGTCGTGTTAGCAGTGAAGACATATGCTGAGATAGCAATCCAAGCCTAAGGCCTGGATTTTAATGACAACTCTGCCAATTTCCTAGTTGGGGGCCTTGGACTTCCAGGTTCTATTTCCAATTCCATTGCCCCATCCCACCCCAAGAGACAGCACAGCAACTTAGGACAAACTTCCTTGGCCTCTTTGGGGCTTTGTTTTTGTTAATTTTTTTTATTTATATATATATATGTATTTTTTGAGACAGAGTCTCTCTCTGTCGCCCAGGCTAGAGTGCAATGGCACAATCTCAGCTCACTGCAATCTCTGGCTCCTGGGTTCAAGCAATTCTACCCTCAGCCTCCTGAGTAGCTGAGACTACAGGCACACGCCACCACGCCTGGCTAATTTTTGTTTGTATTTTTAGTAGAGACAGGGTTTCACCATGTTGGTTAGGCTGGTCTCAAACTCCTGACCTCAGGTGATCCACCTCCCTCGGCCTCCCAAAGTGCTGGGATTACAGGCGTGAGCCACCATGCCCGGCCTGTTTTTGTTAAACTTTATATAAAGTGGAAGTCATAGGCCCTAGTTTCCTAGGTATTTCATCTCTATAATGAGGACAGTAACACCACTGGCTTCACATGCTGTTATAAAAATTCAAATTGGACCACCCATGTGGAGCACCAGGACAGCTACTTGCTCAATAGAGAGGGCCCTTGTTGGTGGGATGGGATCCCATGCTGCCCCAGCTACCTCCCGGGGCAGGCACCTGAAGCCCGGGGCAACCCTGCAGAGGCAGGCTGAGGGACCAGGCAGGAAATCCACCTGGGTGCTCCTGCACATCCTCAGGGTAGTAGCCATCCCAGCCCCCTACCTCCCTCACCTCAGACTTCAGACAACCAACCGCATTCATTAGACTATCAATCTTCTTATCATAACGGTTCATTTTACAGTGACCTGAGTCATCATCTTCTGTAGAGAGGTCACTTAACCGCATCACTGAGACCAGCTTTTCTGAAGATGGTGGCGTGATCTCCAGGCAATGAGGTGGATTCTGATGTAGAGGAGGGAGAAACATATGAACTCAGAAGGCAGAACCCTGACCATGAGTTCCACCACTGGAGGCTTATTTACTGATTAGATGGGAAAAGCTATGACAGCTAACTCGGGGACCCCAGGAAGAACTATACTCTGAACCCTCATGATGGAACATTACCTATCCATGTTTAAATGATGGTTTTGGAGAATTCCCAACATCCAAATTAAAAGCTGGGGCTACGATGTTAAGTTTAAAATAAAGAACATAGGCTGGATACCCTGTAAAACCAGTATATTGGGAGGCCGAGGCGGGAAGCCAAAACCAGCCTCAGCAACATAGCGAGACCTTGTCTCTATAAAAGTAAAAGAATTAGCTGGCACTGGGCACGGTGACTCACACCTGCAATCCCAGTGCTTTGGGAGGCCGAGGCGGGTGGATGACCACAGGTTAGGAGTTTGAGACCAGCCTGACCAACATGGTGAACCCCCGTCTCTACTAAAAATACAAAATTAGCCGGACATGGTGGTGCATGCCTGTAATCTCAGCTATTCAGGAGGCTGAGGCTGGAGAATCGCTTGAACCCAGGAGGTGGAGGTTGCAGTGAGCCAAGATCGCGCCATTGCACTCCAGCCTGGGCAACAAGAACAAAACTCCGTCTCAAAAAAAAAATCAGGTGGGTGTAGTGGCACATGCTTGTGGTCTCAACTAATCAGGAGGCTGAGGCAGGGGATTCCTTGAGTCCATGAGTTCAAGGCTGCAGTGAGCTATGATAGCACCACTGCATGCCAGCCTGGGTGACAGAGCGAAACCCTGTCGCTAAAAATAATAATACTAATAAAGAAATAATATAACAAATCAGCAAAAATATTAATAATACCCAAAGTTGGCAAAAGTTTCGGGCAATACATTTTTTTGTACCTAGGGTAGAAGTGAAATATGTCAAAAGTCTTTTAAATGAATATGAATACCTGATAGTGGATTAGTTACAAAGGTAGATGGATCTGCTGAAAAGGTATTGTAGAAACAAGTGGGTAAATTTGAAAAAGGACCAGATATTGTATAATATTAAGAAATGTTCTGGGCCGGGCGCGGTGGCTCACGCTTGTAATCCCAGCACTTTGGGAGGCCGAGGCGGGCAGATCACGAGGTCAGGAGATCGAGACCACGGTGAAACCCCGTCTCTACTAAAAATACAAAAAATTAGCCGGGCATGGCCGGGCGCGGTGGCTCACGCTTGTAATCCGAGCACTTTGGGAGGCCGAGGCGGGCGGATCATGAGGTCAGGAGATCGAGACCATGGTGAAACCCCGTCTCTACTAAAAAATAGAAAAAATTAGCCGGGCGTGGTGGCGGGCGCCTGTAGTCCCAGCTACTCGGAGAGGCTGAGGCAGGAGAATGGCGTGAACCCGGGAGGAGGAGCTTGCAGTGAGCCGAGATTGCGCCACTGCACTCCAGCCTGGGCGACAGAGCGAGACTCCGTCTCAAAAAAAAAAAAAAAAAAAAAAAAAAAAAAAAATTAGCCGGGCGTGGTGACGGGCGCCTGTAGTCCCAGCTACTCAGAGAGGCTGAGGCAGGAGAATGGCGTGAACCCGGGAGGCGGAGCTTGCAGTGAGCCGAGATTGCGCCACTGCACTCCAGCCTGGGCAACAGAGCGAGACTCCGTCTCAAAAAACAAAAAAAAGAAATGTTCTTAGGAGTAATCATTGTTATTTTGATGATGTAGAAAAATATTATAAATGCACATGGTACAATACCTGGAAAATACTTTTTTAAATACATCAGTATAAAAAATATTTTAGGGCCAGGCATGGTGGCTCATGCCTGTAATCCCAGCACTTTGGGAGGCCAAGGCGGGCAGATCACAAGGTCAGGAGATCGAGACAGTGAAACCCCGTGTCTACTAAAAATACAAAAAAATTAGCCGGGCATGGTGGCAGGTGCCTGTAGTCCCAGCTTTTTTAATATTTTTTTTAATATTTTAAAATGCATATATGCTTCAGGAAACTTTATGCAAAGCTGTAAACACTTTGCTTTTTTTTTTTTTGAGACAGGGTCTCACTCCATCGCCTAGGCTGGAGTGCAGTGGTGCCATCTCGGCTCACTGCAACCTCTGCCTCCCAGGTTCAAGCAATTCTCCTGCCTCAGCCTCCCGGCTAGCTGGGATTACAGGCGCCTACCACCGTGCCCAGCTGATTTTTGTATTTTTAGTAGAGATGGGGTTTCAATATGTTGGCCAGGCTGTTCTCGAGCTCCTGACCTCAAGTGATCTGCCTGTCTCAGCCTCTCAAAGTGCTGGGATTACAGGAGTAAGCCACCGTGCCCGGCCATATATTGCTTTTTTTTTTTTGAGACAGAGTTTTGCTCTTATCGCCCAGGTTAGAGTGCAATGGCACAATCTTGGCTCACTGCAACCTCTGCCTCCTGGGTTCAAGCAATTCTCCTGCCTCAGCCTCCCAAGTAGCTGGGTTATAGGTGCCTACCACCACATCCAGATAATTTTTGTATTTTTAGTAGAGGTGGGGTTTCACCATGTTGGCCAGGCTGGTCTCGAACTCCTGACCTTGTGATCCACCAGCTTTGGCCTCCCGAAATTCTGGGATTACAGGCATGAGCCACCACATCCAGCTATATATATTGCTTTTAGAAGAAGTTACTTTTAATACTTAAAATGGCAAAAATAGGAAAATGTATAAACAGTCATGTGCCACGTACCATTTCAGTCAGCAATGGACTGCATATATGACAGTGGTCCCAAAACACCGTATTTTTACTGTACCTTTTCTATATTTACTACGTTTCAATATGCAAATACTTACCATTGTGTTAGTTGCCTATAGTATTCTGTATGGCATCATGCTGTAGACGTCTGTAGCCTAGGAGCAATAGGCTATACCATACAGCCCAGGTGCGTAGCAGGCTCTACCAATCTCGGTTTGCACAAGTACACTCCATGATGTTTGCGCAATGATGAAAGTGCCTAACAACATGTTTCTCAGAATATATCCCCATTGTTAACTGATATATGACTATACAGTTTTTAAAATGACAAATATATATATATATATGTGTATATATATATATATATATATATATGTGTATATATATATATATATATATATATATATATATATATGAAAGTGTGACTAGTTACTCCTTGTGATGGGGAGGGAGTGACATAGACAAAAGCCAGAGGCCCAGAGGCAGCTTCTAGGATGCTGGGTGATCGTTACACAGGTACCTTCGGCTTGTGAAAATTCATGGAGCAATACAGTTCTGATGGGTGTACATCCCTGCACTTTTCCTTTTTTTTTGAGATGCGGTCTCACTCTGTCAAGCAGCCTGGAGTGCAGTAGCACAACTTTGGTTCACTGCAACCTCTGCTTCCCAGGCTCAACCGATCCTTACACCTCAGCCTCCCAAGTAGCTGGGACCACAGGTGCACACCACCACACCGGGCTAATTTTTTGTATTTTTGGTAGAGATACAGTTTCATCACATCGTCTAAGCTGGTCTCCAACTCCTGAGCTCAGGTGAACCGCCTGCCTCAGCCTCCCAAAGTGCTGGGATTACAGGCGTGAGACACCAGGCCTGGCCCGTCCTCTTTTCGTTTTTCTTTTCCTTTTTTTTTTTTTTTGAGATGGAGACTTGCTTCGTTGCCCAGGCTGCAGTGCAGGGGTGCGATCTTGGCTCCCTGCAACTTCCGCCTCATGGGCTCAAGCAATTCTTCTGCCTCAGCCTTCTATGTAGCTGAGATTAGTGGCGCGACCACCACGCCAGGGTAATTTTTGTATTTTTAGTAGAGACAGGGTTTCGCCATGTTGGCTAGGCTGGTCTCGAACTCCTGACGTCAGTTGATTTGCCTGCCTCGGCCTCCCAAAGTGCTGGGATTACAGGAGTGAGCCATTGCTCCCAGGCCTGTACTTTTCAACAAGAAGTTTTTGAAACTTAAAAGCAGCCAGAATTGAGTAGATGATTATTTTTCTGTATTTTCAAATTTCCCTAAATACAAATAGATCATTTTTTTGTTTTGTTTTGTTTTTTTGTTTTGAGACGGAGTCTCGCTCTGTCGCCAGGCTGGAGTGCAGTGGCGCAATCTCAGCTCACTGCAACCTCTGCCTCCAGGGTTCAAGCAATTCTCCTACCTCAGCCTCCCAAGTGGCTGGGACTACAGGCGCATGCCATCACGCCCAGCTAATTTTTCTATTTTTAGTTGAGATGGGGTTTCACCATGTTGGCCAGGACGGTCTCAATCTCTTGACCTCATGATCCGCCTGCCTCGGCCTCCCAAAGTGCTGGGATTACAGGCGTGAGCCGCCACGCCCGGCTGATCACTTTTACTAATAGAGGCAAGAAAAAAACCTAGACCTTCTTTCTCCCAAAAATGATCTTATATTCCAGGAGTTGTAAGATATCAAACAAGAACCCCACATGCATACAGCAGCTTTTGGTCTTCATTTCCGCATCTTCCTCAAACTTCCACCTCCAGGGGCTGTTCCCCTTCCGTCCATGAAGGACAGGGTTGAGTTAGGGCCTCTCAGGGCCACAGGAAGCCACTGGAAAGTGGAAAGGGGCAGACACAAGAATGAAAGCAGAAAAGACAGCTACTGTTCCAGCTGCTGAGAGAACCTGGGCAGGCCATCTCTCTGAGACCTTCCATCTCTAGGATTTGGCAATGGAGAAGGGATTATTACCCCTAGCAACCCATGTCAACAGGAAAACTTTTCATAGCAGCATCTCTGTGATGTGTACTTTGAAAACTACTGAGGAGGCCAGGCACAGTGGTTCATGCCTGTAATACCAGCACTTTGGGAGGCCGAGGAGAGCAGATCACTTGAGGTCAGGAGTTCAAGACCAGCCTGGCAAACACGGTGAAACTCCATCTCTATTAAAAATACAAACACTAGCTGGGTGTGGTGGTGCATGCCTGAGTCCCAGCTAACTCAGAGGCTGAGGTAGGAGAATCACTTGAACCTGGGAGGTGGAGGTTGCAGTGAGCCGAGATCATGCCACTGCACTCTAGCCTGGGCAACAGAACAAGACTCCATCTCAAAAAAACCAAAACTACCAAGGCTTTTCACTTTTTTAAAAGGCATTTTTGGGCTGGGCACAGTGGCTCACGCCTGTAATCCCAGCACTTTGGGAGGCCGAGGCAGGTGGATCACGAGGTCAGGAGATTGAGACCATCCTGGCTAACATGGTGAAACCCCGTCTCTACTAAAAATACAAAAAATTAGCCGGGTGTGGTGGCAGGCGCCTGTAGTCCCAGCTACTTGGGAGGCTGAGGCAGGAGAATGGCATGAAGCATGAACCGGGGAGGTGGAGCTTGCAGTGGGCCGAGATCACGCCACTGCACTCCAGCCTGGGTGACAGAGCGAGACTCCGTCTCAACAAAAAAAAAAAAAACGAGTTCGAGACCAGCCTGGCCAATATGATGAAACCCCGTATCTATTAAAAATACAAAAATTAGCCAGGTGTGGTGGTGCGTGCCTGTAATCCCAGCTACTCGGGAGGCTGAGGCAGGAGAATCGCTTGTACCCAGGAGGTAGAGGTTGCAGTAAGCCGAGATTGAGCTACTGCACTCCAGCTTGGGTGACAAAACAAGACTCCTTCTCAAAAAGTAAATAAATAAATAAAAATAAAGCATTAAACCTTGCCATACCTCAGAGGCAATCACTGCTTACCACTACTTGCATATTCTCCCAGAAAACGTTCTGTAGATATAAACATATTCTCCCAGAAAACGTTCTGTACATACAAACATATGCGTTTATACATGGACACAGACGCCCCTTTTCTGCACAAATAGGGCCGGCCAAATGTTATACATTGTGCATCTCCATGCTTCATTATCATGCATAAATATCTGTCTCAATCTTTTTTTTTTTAAGACAGGGTCCTTTTCTGTAACCCAGGCTACAGTGCAGTGGCATAATCACAGCTTACTGAAATCTCAACCTCCCCTCCAAGTAACTAGGACTACAAGTGCGTGCCACTGCACCCAGCTAATTTTTTATCTTTTCTAGAGGCAGGGTCTCGTCGTGTTGCCCAGGCTGGTCTTGAACTCCTGGGCTCAAGTGATCCTCCTGCCTTGGCCTCCCAAAGTGTGGGATCACAGGTATAAGCCACGGCAACAAGCCTCTACCTCAGCCTTTGCAAGGCTGCATGGTATTCCATTGTATGGATGTATCATATTTCTCTTTTGTTTTGTTTTGTTTGAGATAGGGTCTCACTGTGTCACACAGGCTATGCAGTGGCATGATCATGGCTCACTGCAGCCTTAACCTCCCTGGCTCAAGCGATCCTCCCACCTCAGCCTTCTGTGTAGCTGGAACTACAAGCGCATGCCACCACGCCCAACTAGTTTTTTATTTTTTGTAGAGATAGGATCTCACTATGTTGCCCAGGCTGATCTCAACTCCTGGGCCCAAGCGATCCTCCCTCCTGGGCCTCCTAAAAGTGTTGGGATTACAGGTGTGAGCCTACCACGCCCAGCCAGATGTATTACAATTTAACCAACACTCTCCTGATGGACATTTAGGTTGCTTCCAATTTTTCTGTTACAAATAATGCTATAGCCAAAAATCAAAAAATCCCTGTACTTACAATCCCAGCTACTCGGGAGGCTGAGGCAGAAGCATGGCGTGAACCCAGGAGGTGGAGCTTGCAGTGAGCCGAGATTGCACCACTGCACTCCAGCCTGGGTGACAGAGTGAGCCTCCGTCTCAAAAAAAAAAAAAAAATCTCTGTACTCTTCTATGGTGTTTTTAGGACAACTTCCTAGACAAAAAATTACAGAATCAATGTTTAGACAAGTGCTGCCAAACTGACTCCACAACTGTTGAATCAGGTTCACAGTCCTGTAAAAAATGTTTTAAAAGATTCGGGCTGGGTGTGGTGGCTCACACCTGTAATCCCAGCACTTTGGGAGGCCGAGGTGGGCTGATCATCAGCCTGAGGTTGGGAGTTTGAGACCAGCCTGACCAACATGGACAAATCCCATCTCTACTAAAAATACAAAACTAGCCGGGATGGTGGTGCATGCCTGTAATCCCAGATACTAGGAGGCTGACACAGGAGAATCGCTTGACCCAGGAGGCAGAGGCTGTGGTGAGCTGAGATTGCGCCACTGCACTCCAGCCTGGGCGACAAGAGCAAAACTCCATCTCAAAAAAAAAAAAAAAAAGAAAGAAAGAAAAAAGATTAATTGATATCCCATATGCTTGCTGGCAGGAGATAGTTGTCATTTTTTAAACTTTTTCCATTCAAGAAAAAAGCTCATTGTTTTTGTTTAAAAAAAAAATACCGCGGCTTTTAATTTACATTTCACTGCTTATTAGTGAAGTATATGTAGTAAAAAATGTAAGGCAGCATTTTAATTTCAATCCTTGTAATTTATTGTACTGGTCAGAGCAGTTTCCATTTAATCCTAGGAAGGCCCCATACTCCCTTTGTCTCTAAGGGAAAGGAGTCTCCTTTGTCTGGTAAATCAAGGAGTCAAAACTATGAGGTATGACTATAAACTTCAAGAAGTTACTTTTGTTTTTCATTTCTTTTTTTTTTTTTCTTTTCACTGCTGGTATGAAAGATTTCTAATGTAATAAACTATAAGAAAAATAGGCTGGCTGCGGTGGCTCACGCCTGTAATCCCAAAACTTTGGGAGGCCGAGGTGGGCGGATCACCTGAGGTCAGGAGTTCGAGACCAGCCTGGCCAACACAGTGAAACCCCATCTCTACTAAAAATACAAAAATTAGATGGAAGTGGTGGTGGGCGCCTGTAGTCCCAGCTACTAGGGAGGTTGAGGCAGGAGAATCACTTGAACCTGGGAGGCAGAGGTTGCAGTGAGCCAAAATCATGCCACTGCACTCCAGCCTGGGCGACAGAGCAAGGCTCTGTTTCAAAAATAAAAGAAAGAAAAGAAAGAAAAGAAAAGAAAAGAAAAGAAAAGAAAAGAAAAGAAAAGAAAAGAAAACATGTGATGTGGCTCCCCATAAGCAAAGCAGAGAGGCTAAGAGTACTGCCTCTAGAATGAATCTTAACTCCAGCTCTGCTACCTTCTCTGTGACTCTGGGAAAATCACTTCTCTCTGAGGCCTAGTTCTTCATCTCTGCAGTGGGACAGCAGGACTTCCCACACAGCAGTGTCATAAGAACTCAAGAAGATTCACACAGTTTCAGGGTTTAGCAAGGCCCTCAGTAAATGGGGTCTGTTAGGACATTCCAGTAGCTACAGCTGACCCTGAATCATACCGAGGCTGAGGCCTGCTAGGATCTGAGCAGTCCAAGAAGAAAAGCCTGGGCAAGGGTGAGCCTACCTCCCACTTGCATCCCACAGGCCGGGCAGATGATTTTCCAGGGGGCATCCAAGGTACCTTGGTTTTCACCCGGACACTCCGCTGCACATTCACAGTGTCCCCTTTCATTCCTCGCTTGTGAGATTTCTGTGGAAAGGGACAAACCCAGGGTCACCTCCACACCCAGCTGGCCACGGTGCCACACTAGTGACATCCCTGTCCGACTGGCAGAGTGCCTCTTCTGACTAATGTTACTGCTGCTGCTCCTGGATGACAGGCCTGCCTACCTTCTAACCAGGAAACCGGCCTCCAAAAGAGTATGTTTGTCTCCCAAACCTTTGGAGTCAGAGTGCGAGGAGGCTGGGCTTAGCAGGATCACCCAGATCCACAGCTACTACCTTGCCCCACTAGCATGCTCCTACCTGGCTGCTGGTCGCTGACGGTTTCGGGAGTTTTTTTATGTGGACGTGGACAGGGGTGTTCTCATCCACGTGAACATGTAAGGGGGGAGTTGAAGAGCGGTCCTTCATGGTTGGCTTCTGGCAGGTGGGGGAGGACAACACAAAAATGGTTGATCTGTGGATGAGTAAACTGGGCATAAAAACAGAGCTCACAGCCTCTGGGGGCCACCAAAAAGCCTAGCCACCAAGCGAGCAGGACAGCTACCAACTACTGGCATGCAGGCAGGGAGCAAGGCGGGAGTATCATTCAGCAGGCTCCTGCAGAGATCCCAGCAGAAGACCACCAAGGAGATTCTGGTCCACTCAAGAGAGGGTCTGCAAGACCCACCCGTTCTAGAACAGATCCCAGATGCAGGCCCCAGGGTCCTCAGGGCTGGATCTCCTCTAAACCTGCTGGAATGCACAGCTCCTCCTTGGATTTAGTGAAGCACAGCGGAAAGCAGGCGGATCCTTCTACACAGAGATCTCAACTGGGCATGCAGATTGGCGTGGGAAACACACAAAATGCTCAGGGTGCAGAATAAATCAGAGAGCAGGCAGATCAAAGACCATGAAAACAGAAAGCTGGAGGAAATCCTAAGGATGAGAAGGTTGTCTAGATTCTAAAGAAAACATGAGCAAAGCAGAACCGCAGCTACAAACCCCTCAACCACCACCAGCTCTTATCCTTCCCCTCATTCTTTAAACTTTTTTTTCTCTTCTTTTTCTTTTCCTTTATTTTAAAAATCTCAAGATTTTAGGATTTGGCTGGAATAATAAGTCTAAGACAATTTCCTCACACCCGGCAGCCTTACCACGGCAAACATGATCATAATTAAAAATCAGCAGGGTATGCATAACAGCACCTAGCAGAGCAACTGGGCGGCGATGGTGCCCAGCAGGGTAAAGCACCTCCTAGAAACGGTGTGCAGAAGCATTTTTAGCAGGGTGACCAAAGAGGGCTGCTACGTGAGTGCATCACCTACCGTCACAGTTACACTGGGTATGCCACAAGGTGCTCTCAAGACCTTTTTCTGCGTGAGACTCGTTACTCCGTTCTTCCCACACGATGGAAACCTGCACCCAGGCACAAGAACCAGATTGTAAGCAGAAAACTAGGGCTCTCTTATATTTTAGATCTCATGAAATTACACGCTGACTATGGTAGCTAACACGTTCATGGCTAGGAAAACCAGCCTGGAATTCCTGGACTCCCCTGAGATGAGCACCAGATGTGCGTGGTGTGCCCAGCAGTGGGATGGAAATAGGGTGACGGGCATTTGCAGGCTGGACTTTCAATATATCGTCACATCACATGTATTATGACCCTTGCTGAAAAGCCTAGCTGACATCCTGTCAGATGACAAAAAGCAAGCAGCACATGAATAGCAGCCAAGGTGCTGGTTTGGCCAAGGGTAGAAGCACCCAGGACAGTGCCTGGAGCGGAGGCGGCCCTGGAGAAAGGTGTAGTGAGTGAATGACAAAAATAGAGCATTAGTGGCCACAAGCCATGTCTCATGCCTGTAATCCCAACACTTTTGGAGGCCAAGGCAGGCAGATTGCTTGAGCCCAGGAGTTTGAGACCAGCCTGGGCAACATGGCAAGACCCCATCTCTACAAAACATACAAAAATTAGCTGGGCGTGGTAGCATGTGTCTGTAGTCCCAGCTACTTGGGAGGCTGAGGTGGGAGAATCACTTAAGCCTGGGAGATGGAGGCTGCAGTGAGCAGTAACCACACCACTGCACTCCAGCCTAGGTGGCAGAAGGAGATCCCGTTTCAAAACAACAACAAAAAAGAAAAAAAATTTTTTTCAAAGAGCGTTAGGCTCAGGCACGAGAAGACACTGTGACGCACACTCATCAAATTAAGGCTCAAATATTCCCCTAAGAGAATAAAAAAGTATCTATTTCCCAAAATATTCCACTTGCTATCCTTTAAGCTCTTAAGCAGCAGGGGATTTTTTTTAATGCCACGTGTAATTCACCTTGCTTACACATATACTGTACAGCCCCATCACCAGATCTGCAAAGACAGCCAAAAAAAAAAAAAAAAGAGAGAGCAAAAGTTTAAAAGTTTAATTTGCTCCAAAATCTTTCAGCAGTATATCCAAGAACTCCAGGATGGGAAGGGCCTTGGAATAACCATCTGATCCATCTCATTGCCTTTTTTTTTTTTTTTGAGATGGAGTCTCGCTCTGTCACCCAGGCTGGAGTGCAGTGGCCCAATCTTGGCTCACTGCAACCTCTGCCTCCTGGGTTCAAGCAATTCTCCAATTCTCCTGCCCCAACCTCCTGAGTAGCTGGGATTACAGGCGTGTGCCGCCATGCCCAGCTAATTTTTTATGTTTCTAGTAAAGATGAGGTTTCACCATGTTGGTCAGGCTGGTCTCAAACTCCTGACCTCAGGTGATCCACCCACCTTGGCCTCTCAAAGTGCTAGGATTGCACAGGCATGAGCCACTGCACCTGGCCCCCCAAAGTTGGGGGAGATCAGAGAGGCTGAGCGACCAGGGGGTGGCAGGGAGGGTGGGGCAGAGACGGGCGATCCCAAATTATCATCTTGCCCTCTTTACAAACACTTGAGGAAAATAACGCAACATCAAAATGCAAGGAAAAAAATACTTGAGCACTTTGGTATGCGTTTTGCTGTATGTGTATTACATCGTAATTTTAAAAAGAGGGGAAAAAAATACATATGGAGAGAGAGAGAGCTCTACTGATCCTTTAGCCAAGGAATACCAAAACTGAGAAGACAGGCTTTTTTCCCTAATCATTTAGAACATTGTTCACGTAAAGCCCATAGCTTTGGGAAATCTCAGTGGGTTTCTTGTCAAACCACCTGGATTCCTGGATCCATTATCTTGCTAACTGCCACATCCACCTCCTACATGTTATTTATTTACACCTCCACTCCCTTCAAAAAGGCTCTGAACCTAGTACTCTATTATATAAAGACAACAAGAGTGACCCTGTTTGCTTCCAGGAAGCTGTGACATCTGGGGAGGGAAGGAGCGAGGGAGGTAGAGCTAGGATTGTGTATACATTTCGTTCCCCCTTCCCTTTAAAAATGATTTTTAAATGTTTTGGTCCAGACTTTCAGCAAACACTATGAGGAAGCTGGAAGCCTCAGGCGAGCCTGCCCTGGGTACCCCTGGCCACCTTTCCCTGCCCTCCGGCGCAGGCGCCTCCCACATCGGCAATACCTGGGGGAGCCGCCTGAGGATGAGGCAGACATGGCTAGGCATCAAAGCCGCAAAGGTGGGCAATTGGGTCAGCAGGCTCTGCTCAGGGGGACCCAGAGGGGCGGGCTTGTCAATGAGCCTCTCAAGGGGCCCGGCATCAAACGTGCTGAGGGGAGAAGGGTGGAAGCTTTGGGGTTGGCAGTTGGATGAAAACTTGGGAGGCGCTCCTCTACTGTCCAAGTCGCACAGCAACTGTCCTGCCAAAGTAGGGGGAGATAAGAGAGGCTGAGCGACCTGGGGGCAGAGGGGAGGAAGGGGAGAGGACGGGGCAGAACGGCGAGGGAAAGGACCACTCCGCCCGGGCCCCACGCGGAGGGCTGCCGGTGGCTACCGGGGGAAACCTGAGGCGCCGGCGGACGTGCGGAGAGGGCAGGTGAGAACCGCTCAGCCCCAAGTGGGCCCCAGAGGGCCGGAACCGCGCAGGTAGCCGCGGGGATGCTGGGGCGGGGCCGGACAACTGTCTCCTAGAAGGGGCGTTCCCGGAAGAACAGGTGCCCGAGAGGACCAATAGTGTTTGAAGGAGGGAGGCGCGGAGGTTGCACCTGCCCCGGGCGCCCCGCCGCGAGGGAAACCGAACAGAGTTCTGAGCAGGATAGACGCCGGGCTGCGGGGGGCGGGCGGGGCCCCCCCAGGCGAGGGCCCTGGCGACCCGGAGACGGTGCCGGGGGGACAGCGCTGCCTACAGAGGGCGGACAAGACTGCCGTGTGGAGGCCCGCGGAGAGGACAAGGCGGTTGGGGCGATGCCGCCGGCGGGCAGCAGAGCGAGGGAGAGCCTCTGTCGGCGGAGAGAAGGGACGGCCACCCACCAAGAGGCAGGAGGGTACCGGTTTCTGCCCATAGAAAGGCGAAGCCCTGCCCGCGGGCGGCAGAGGAGGGGCAGAGCCCCGTGGTAGCCAGGAGAGGGAGGCGGCCGACCGCCCGTTAGCGGGAGGAGAAGCCCCGCGCCGGTGGGCGGGGCGGGGGCCCAGGTTCTGACAGGAGGAGGACGAGCGCAACGCGGCGGGGAACGCAGGACCCGACGGCGCCGCGGGGTCGACCGTGCCCGGGGGTGCGAAGGCGACGTCTCGCCCGCGGTGCCCCGGAGGGCGATGGATCCCGCCTGCCGGCGGCCTCTCACCAGGAGCGACACGGCTGCGCCCAGAAACGCCGCCTTATGAAGTCGTTGAAGTCGGAGGCCAGGGTTGTGCCATGGAGACGCCGCGGCGGATGCAGTCTGGCTCTGGCGGCGGCTCCTCCCCGCTTCCGCCTCCTTTTCCGACACCCGGTCGGCAGCTCGCCCATTGGCCAGTTCAAACCCCCCCGGGAGCCGCTTGGGTTTCGCCATCGAGGCCCAGCCCCTAGCGTCACAGAGATGACCCGCCCGGCCATAAGCACCGCCCACTTCCGGGCCACGCGTCCCGTCACCAAGGGGACGAGCGGCTCGTCCAGCGGGCCTGGCCGGGTCTCGCCCCCCATTCAAGGACTTTCCCGCTCGGCCCTGTTTCCCCTGCTTTGGATCCTCCCGGATTCCCCTCACTCAAAGGAGCGTACGGTTCCGACGCGCTCCCCTCGGTACCCACCAGGAAACTAGGCTCACAGAAGACCCATGGAACAAGTTATTGGGAGCTGCACACTGCCTCCGAAACTCCAGCCCTGCCCCTAGTCCACTGTTAGTGCAGAGATGGAGTCGGCTTCTGCGCATTCCCCGGCCTCTCTCCCCTGCCCACATCGCCTCTGTCTTGGCCCCAACAGGAGAAAGGGTCGGCATTCCCCTTGCCCTTAACTACCCTCCTGCACTCTTTTTTTTTGAGACGGATTCTTGCTTTGTCGCCCAGGCTGGAGTGCAGTCGCGCGATCTCGGCTCACTGCAACCTCCGCCTCCCAGGTTCACGCCATTCTCCTGCCTCAGCCTCCCGAGTAGCTGGGACTACAGACGCCCCGCCACAACGCCCGGCTAATTTTTTTTTTTTGTATTTTTAGTAGAGACGGGGTTTCACCGTGTTGGGCAGGATAGTCTCTATCTCCTGACCTCATGATCCGTCCGCCTCGGCCTTCCAAAGTGCTTGTATTACAGGCGTGAGCCTCCGCGCCCGGTCTACTACCCTCTTGCACTCTTTATGCCTCTCTGTGTACAGACCTATTCTGATGAGGTCCTTGCTGGTCCGCCATCTTCTCAATTATGCTTCGCTGTCAGCCAGTCAGGGGAGGTCTGTCACGTGGCTCATAATGCTGCCCTGGAATCTGGGAGACCTGAACAACCTCCGGGCCAACTGGGCCACAGTCCCTTGACCTTTCTCCAGTGACCCCGCAGCACCTTAGCCACACAGCTCCAGGGTCACACAAGTGTTTCACCTGCAATCCTAAAGTCAGACTCGCAAACAAAACCTACTTTTCCGCCTCGCTTTCACAGTATACTGCATTTGTTCTGTAATGTCAGGGAGCTCCCCGATCCCTTGATCCATTCATTGTCTCTCTGTTGAATAATTGATAGATTTCCTAATCCTCATTGTAGCCCAACCATTTAAGACTGCGGTGGTTCACGCCTGTAATCCCAGCACTTTGGGAGGCTGAGGCAGGCGGATCACCTAAGGTCAGAAGTTCAAGACCAGACTTCCCAACATAGCGAAACCCCGTCTCTACTAAAAATACAAAAATTAACTGGGCATGGTGGTGTGTGCCTGTAATCCAGCTACTAGGGAGGAGGAGGCAGGGAGAATTGCTTGAATCTGGAAGGCGGAGGTTGCAGTGAGCCAAAATCACCACTACACTTCAGCCTGGGTGACAGAGTGAGACTGTCTCAAAAAAAAAAAAAAAAGTATATACAGGTTCAAAGAAAAGAGGACAGGAAAAGGAGGTCCCAGTCTTCCTGGGGCAGGCAGAGATGGTTCCCAGAGGTGATGGTATTGGAACTGAGCCATGAAAGATGAGTGGAAGTTCGCCAAACAAGCAGCAAAGGGAATTCTAAACAGAGAGCAGTAGGTACACAGGTACCACATGTAGGTACAAGAGAATATGGCATATTCTATGAAGCATCATCACTGCAGTCCCTTGAAGTGTTACAGGGCCAGTGATGAGAGAAATCCTGCCAAAGTCAGCAGGACCAGACTATGCAGTGTCTGATAGTCCAGCCTAAGGTGTTGGACTTCATCTCTCAGAAGCCTGGAAAGCCATGAGAGGGTTTTCAGTATTTCACTCTAGGCCAGGTGCTGTGGCTCACACCTGTAATCCCAGCACTTTGGGAGGCCGAGGCAGGTTGATCACTTGAGGTCAGGAATTTGAGACCAGCTGGCCAACGTAGTGAAACCCCGTCTCTACTAAAAATACAAAAATTAGCTGGGCGTGGCAGCCGGCACCTATAGTGCCAGCTACTCAGGAGGCTGAGGCAGGAGAATCACTTAAACCCAGGAGATAGAGGTTACAGTGAGCCAAGACTGCACCACTGCACTCCAGCCTGGGCGACAGAGCGTGACGCCATCTCAAAAAAAAAAAAAAAGTGGCCAAGCGCAAAGTGGCTCACACCTATAATATCAGCACTTTGAGAGGTCAAGGCAGGCAGATCACCTGAGATCAGGAGTTCCAGAGCAGCCTGGCAGACATGTGGAAACCTTATCTCTACTAAAAATACAAAAATTGGCCGGGCGCGGTGGCTCACGCCTGTAATCCCAGCACTTTGGGAGGCTGAGGTGGGCGGATCACGAGGTCAGGATATCGAGACCATCCTGGCTAAAACGGTGAAACCCCATCTCTACTAAAAATACAAAAAATTAGCCAGGCGTGGTGGCGGGCGCCTGTAGTCCCAGCTACTCAGGAGGCTGAGGCAGGAGAATGGCGTGAACCCGGGAGTCAGAGCTTGCGGTGAGCTGAGATCGCGCCACTGCACTCCAGCCTGGGAGACGGAGCGAGACTCCGCCTCAAAAAAAAAAAAAAAAATTATCTGGGCGTGGTGGTGCATGCCTGTAATCCCAGCTACTCAAGAGGCTGAGGCATGAGAATTGCATGAACCTGGAAGGCAGAGGTTGCCGTGAGCCAAGATTACAACACTGCACTCCACCCTGAAGGAAAGAGCGAGACTCCATCTCCAAAAATGCGGAGCATGGATTGGAAAGACAAGAAAGCATGTAAAGAGAGGAGGCCTTTGCAATATTAACTGTAAACAAAATTTGGGGGTGGGGGGTGGCAGGCGTGGTGGCTCATGCCTGTAATCCCAGCACTTTAGGAGACTGAGGTGGGAGGATTACCTGAGCTCAGGAGTTTGAGACCAGCCTGAGCAACATGGGGAGGCCCCATCTCTTAAAAAAAAAAAAAAAAGGGTGGAAGGCTGGGCACGGTCTCTCACGTCTGTAATCCCAGCACTTTGGGAGGCCGAGGCAGGCAGATGACTTGAGGTCAGGAGTTCCAGACCAGCCTGGCCAACAGGCAAAACCCCATCTCTACTAAAAATACAAAAAAATTAGCCAGGCATGGTGGCAGACACCTGTAATCCCAGCTACTCGGGAGGCTGAGACAGGAGAATTGCTCGAACCCAGAAGGCAGAGGTTGCAGTGAGCAGGGATCCCGCCACTGCACTCCAGTCTGGACCACAGAGTGAGACTCCATCTCAAAAAAAAAAAAAAAAAAGGCCGGGCACGGTGGCTCACGCCTGTAATCTCAGCACTTTGGGAGGCCGAGGCGGGCGGATCACAAGGTCAGGAGATCGAGACCATCCTGGCTAACACAGTGAAACCCCATCTCTACTAAAAAAAAAAAATACAAAAAATTAGCCGGGCAAGGTGGCGGGCGCCTGTGGTCCCAGCTACTCCGGAGGCTGAGGGAGGAGAATGGCGTGAACCCGGGAGGCGGAGCTTGCAGTGAGCCGAGATCGCGCCACTGCACTCCAGCCTGGGCGACAGAGTGAGACTCCATCTTAAAAAAAAAAAAAAAAAAATTGCCGGGCATGTTGGCTCATGCCTGTAATCTCAGCACTTTTGGAGGCTGAGGTGGGAGGATTGCTTGAAACCTGGAGTTTGAAACCAGCCTGGGTGATATAGGGGACACCATCTCTACAAAACATTTTTAAAAATTAGTTGGGCATGGTGGCACATGCCTGTAGTTCCAGCTACTCAGGAGGCTGAGGTGGGAGGGTCGCTTGAGCCTGGGAGTTCGAGACTGCAGTGAGCCATGATTGTGCCACTGTACTCAAGCCTGGGTGAAATAGTGACACTCTATCTCAAAAAATAAACATAAATAAATAAATAAACATAAATATACGTATATTTTTATGCATATATATTATATATAATACACCCAGGCTAGAGTGCAGTGGCGTGATTACAGCTCACTGAAGCCTCAAGCTCCTGAGCTCAAACGATCCTCCCTCCTCAGCCTCTTGAGTAGCTAAGACTGCTGGTGCGGGTCACCAAGCCCGGCTAATTTTTTTTTTTTTTTTTTTTTTTTTTGAGACAGTCTCACTATGTTTCCCAGGCTGGTCTGGAACTCCTGGTCTCAAGTGATTCTCCCACCTCCCAAGAAGGTGCATCAGTCTCCTGAGTATCTGGGAATACAAGCACAAGCCACTGCACCTGGTTGTAATATAAACTTGTATGAGATTGCTCTATCACTGCCTGCTGGCCACCCCAGTGTCCCCACTGGACCGTGGATTCCTTGTGGACTAGGGTGATATCACAGTCATTTCTGTATCTCCAGTAGCCAAACCAACCTATACACGGTAGACAATCAACAAAAAAAATGTTGAATGAATGTATGGATTAATAATACTATTAATAATGCCACCTAGTACATTAAGTGGGAGGGAGGTAGTATTCATGGGAAGGAAGGCAGCATTCCAGAGAATGCCCTGGGTACCCCCTTGTAGAGCTCACCCCCTCCCTGCAGGAGAGGACGTTAGCCAAGCAGCATCCCAGCTCCCAATCCTCCTGCGAGCCATCAGTCAGGAACAGCTTCAGCCTCTTGGAGGTGAGCACGGAGCAGTCGGGGATGGTGGACAGGGGTCGGGGGAGCCCAGGCTGGGCCCCGCTTCCCTGGGTCACCTGGAGTAAATATCGCCATCAATGGTTCTCAAACCAGAGTCACAGGCTTGTTAAAACACAGATTACAGGAACCAGTTCTCTAAAAGTTTCTGATTCAATAGGTTTGAGATGGGGCCAGAAAATTTGCATTTCTTTGTTGTCGTTGTTATTGTCGTTGTTTTCGAGACAGAGTTTCGCACTTGTTGCCCAGGCTGGAGGGCAGTGGCGTTGATCTTGGCTCACTGCAACCTCCACACCTCTAGGTTCAATCGATTCTCCTGCCTCAGCCTCCTGAGTAGCTGGGATTATAGGCACCTGCCACCACGCCTGGCTAATTTTTTTGTATTTTTAGAAGAGATGAGGTTTCATCACATTGGCCAGGCTGGTTTTGAACTCCTGACCTCAGGTGATCCACCCGCCTCGGCCTACCAAAGCCCAGGGATTACAAGAGTGAGCCACTGCACTCGGCCAAAAATTTGCATTTCTAATAAATGTCCAGGTGATGCTGGTGCTACTGGCCAAGGATCGCATTTGGAGAACCACAGAAGTATTTACCAGACCCACAGGCTACCCCGAAGCTCAGAGGCTATGAGTCTGTCTGATATCTGCATCCCCCCCCTCCCCAGTCCCCATGGAGAGTTGAGAGGAACTCCTGCTCGGGCCAAAATGGAGCTGATGGTTTACACAGAAACATCCAGGAGTATGTGCATTTCAGAAAACAAGGGCAACCTGAGAAATTCCCTTGCCCCAAACACACAAACCACCCCAAACCAGAAACAGTGTTCATCCTCCACTCGTCTCTAGAGTGTCCACTTCAGGAGTGCAGGGGCTGGGCCTGGGCCAGGATCTCCAGCCCCTGCAACTGCGGGAACCCTCCAGGCCAAGTTCAGATGCTCCCTCCTCCCTGAGGCCTGCTGTGGCTCCCGCTTCTCAGGATGCATTGATGGCTCCCTCCTGGGTATGGGTCCCAATATCCCTGCTGTGAGCACTCGTGTGTGTACGGAAATCCTGTGCCACCTCCTACTGGGTGCTCTCTTCAGGCAAGGACCACTTCTTCATGTCCCACAGAACCTAGCACAAAATAGATGCTCTAAGAGTTTCACTTTAAAAGTCCAATGAAGGATCAAATAAACTTTAAAGACTTCTTTTGGGGGGCCGGGCATAGTGTGGCTCATGCCTGTAATCCTAGCACTTTGGGAGACTGAGGCGGGCTTGAGCCTAGGAGTTCAAGACCAGCCTGGGCAACATGGTGTCTCTACAAAAAATACAAAACTTAAAGCCGGGCGCGGTGGCTCACGCCTATAACCCCAGCACTTTGGGAGGCCAAGGCGAGCAGATCGAGAAGTCAGGAGATCGAGACCAACCTGGCTAACACGGTGAAACCCTGTCTCTACTAAAAATACAAAAAAATTAGCCGGGCATGGTGGCAGGCACCTGTAGTCCCAGCTTCTTGGCAGGCTGAGGCAGGAGAATGGTGTGAACCCGGGAGGTGGAGCTTGCGGTAAGCCGAGATTGCACCACTACACTCCAGCCTGGGCAACAGAGCGAGACTCTGTCTCAAAAAAAAAAAAAAAAAAATACAAACCTTAGCCAGATGTGGTGACACTAACCTGTAGTCCCAGCTATTTGGGAGGCTGAGGTGGGAGGCTGAGGTAGGAGGATCACTCGAGCCTGGGGAGGTTGAGGCTGCAGTGAGTAGTGATCATGCCACTGTGTTCCAGCCTGGGTAACGGAGTGAGACCTCATCTCCAAAAAAAAAAAAAAAAAAAAAAAACTTCTAAAAACTTTCAGACTTTTGGGTCTAAAAGTAATATTAAAAATTTGGGAGCAACGTAAATATGCATCAACAGAGGAATTAATTAACATAGTACATCTATGTTATCTACATACCAGTTTAAAAGCATTAGGTACATCCATAGGTAATAATAGGAGAAGATCCCCAAGACATACCATATGATCCTATGTATGCTAAAACATAAACTGTAGGAGCCGGGCATGGTGACTCACGCCTGTAATCCCAATACTTTGGGAGGCCTAGGTGGGAGGATCACTTGAGGCCAGAAGTTTGAGACCAGCCTGGCCAACATGGTGAAACTCTGTCTCTACTAGAAATACAAAAATTAGCCAGGTGTTGTGGTGCACACCTGTGATCTCAGCTACTTGGGAGGCTGAAGCATGAGAATTGCTTGAACATGGGAGGCAGAGGTTGCAGTGATCCAAGATCACACCACTGCACTCTAGCCTGGGCAAAAGAGCGACACTCTGTTTCAAAAAAAAAAAAAAAAAGATAGGAAATCTTGCCAAAAGGGTTAGGCCAGCTTATACTCAACCAACAGCTTTTTTTTTTCAGATGCTAACTGCTGTTTTATTATTATTATTATTATTATTTATTAATTAGAGATGGGGTCTTGCTATGTTGCCCAGGCTGGTCGCGAACTCCTGAGCTCAAGTGATCCTCCTGCTTCAGTCTCCCAAAGTGCTGGGGTTACAGGCATGAGCCACTGTGCTGGCCTATTAACTGCTGTTGACCTTTTAATGTGCACCTTACAGACTTTTCAAGGCAAATTAAAATATTTTTAACTTAAATTTTAAATCAACTCATATTACACTTATTATTCAACAACCTTTTTCTCTGATTTAACATGGCACAGGTACAGCTGTCTTTCTGTGTTGGAGCCCCAACCGTTTCTGAGAATGCATAAACTCACCCAGTGTTTACTGTGTAATAAACAACAGGAGGGATTTTGCCAGTCTTTCAAGCAATGAATATGCCCTCTGCTAGACAAACTATCCCCACGTGCAGAAAACTGAAAGTTTCTCAATTCTCTTTAAGAGATTAGTTTCTTTGTTTTGTTTTGTTTGAAACAGGGTCTCACTTTTTCACCCAAGATTGATAGGAGAATTGCTAGAACCTGGGAGGCGGAGGTTACAATGAGCTGAGATGGCACCACTGTACTCCAGCCTGGGTGACAGAGCAAGACTCTGTGTCAGAAAGAAAAAAAAAAATGGAAATGTATTGTCTGGCAGTTCTGGAGGCTGGAGTTCAAGATCAAGGTGTCTGCAGGGCTGTGCTCCTTCTGAAGGTGCCAGAGAAGGATGTATTCCCAACCTTGTTCTAACTTCTGGTGGTTCCTTGGCAGCATAACTCCAGCCTCCATCTGGTGTTCTGTGTGTGTGCCTGTGTCCAAATTTCCCCTTTTTGTAAGGACATCAGATATACTGGATTAGGGACCCACTCTACTTCAGTAGGGCCCCATCTTAACAGATTACATTTACGACGACCCTATATCCAAATAAGTGGCCGGGCGCAGTGGCTCATGCCTGTAATCCCAGCACTTTGGGAGGTGGAGGCGGGCAGATCGTGAGGTCAGGAGTTCAAGACCATCCTGGCCAACATGGCAAAACCCCATCTCTACTAAAAATATAAAAATTAGCCGGGCATGGTGGCATGCACCTGTAGTCCCAGCTACTCAGGGAGGCTGAGGCAGGAGAATTGCTTGAACCAGGAGGTGGAGGTTGCAGTGAGCTGAGATCGTGCCACTGCACTCCAGCCTGGGCAACAGAGCTAGACTTTGTCTCAAACAAAACAAAACAAAACAAAATAGGGTCACATTCTGAGGTACTAGGGGTAAGAACTTCAACACATGAATTCAGGGAGGATGCAATTCAACCCATAACAGAATGTATAAGTTTAGTTTAAGGATTATAATAAAATAAACACTACCATAGCCAGGACGCAGCTTAAGAAAGAAAAGAGGCTGGGCACAGTGGCTCAGGCCTGTAATCCCAGCACTTTGGGAGGTCAAGGAGGGCAGATCACTTGAGTTCAGAAGTTCGAGACTGGCCTGGCCAACATGGTGAAACCCCATCTCTACTAAAAATACAAAAATTATGGCCGGGCGCGGTGGCTCACGCTTGTAATCCCAGCACTTTGGGAGGCCGAGGCGGGCGGATCACGAGGTCAGGAGATCGAGACCACGGTGAAACCCCGTCTCTACCAAAAATACAAAAAAATTAGCCGGGCGTGGTGGCGGGCACCTGTAGTCCCAGCTACTCGGAGAGGCTGAGGCAGGAGAATGGCGTGAACCCGGGAGGCGGAGCTTGCAGTGAGCCGAGATCGCGCCACTGCACTCCAGCCTGGGTGACAGAGCAAGACTCCGTCTCAAAAAAAAAAAAAAAAAAAAAAAAAATACAAAAATTAGCTGAGCATGGTGGCACATGCCTGTAATCCCAGCTACTCGGGAGGCTGAGGCAGGAGAATTGCTTGAACCCAGGAGGCGGAGGTTGCAGTGAGCCGAGATGGCACCACTGCACTCCAGCCTGGGTGACAGAGCAAGATTCTGTCTCAAAAAAAAAAAAAGAAAGGAAAGAGATTAAAAAATAATTTCAGGCTGGATGTGGTGGCACACACCTATAATCTTAGCACTTTGGGAGCCAAGGAGGGCGGATCACTTGAGCCCAGGAGTTCAAGACCAATCTAGGCAGCATACTTCGTCTCTACAAAAAAATAAATAAAAAACCCAGCCATCACAGTGTGTGCCTGTGGTCCCAGCTACTTGGGAGGCTGAGGTAGGAAGATCACCTGAGACTGGGGAGGTGGAGGCTATAGTGAGCTGTGATCAAGCCACTGCACTCCTGCCTGAGTGATAGAATGATACTATCTCAAAAAAAAAAAAAAAAATACATTTTTTTTTTCTTTTTGAGATAGAATTTCACTCTTGTTGCCCAGGCTGGAGTTCAATGGCGCGTACGATCTCGGCTGACCGCAACCACCACCTCCCAGGTTCAAGCAATTCTTCTGCCTCAGCCTCCCAAGTGGCTGGGATTACAGGCATGCACCACCACGCTCAGCTAATTTTGTATTTTTAGTAGAGATGGGGTTTCTCCACGTTGGTCAGACCAGTCTCGAACTCCCGACCTCAGGTGATCCGCCTACCTCGGCCTCCCTAGGTGCTGGGATTACAGGCATGAGCCACCACGCCTGGCCTAAAAAGGTCCAAATTTTATATCATCTGCAGCTGTAAATAAAGGTTCTCACTATTAGTTGCCATCAAGAATTTCAGAGACTACCATTACAAAGCCTATTTCTCCTGATAAAAAGTTATCAGAAATTGTGTGTAGCTGTTTCAAACATGAAATCTGACATAAAAAGTTATTTTCATAGAAGCAAGCTCACATTTCACATGTATTTAGCTACAGTGTCTCGTTCTGTCACCTAGGCTGAAGTGCAGTGCTGTGATCATAGCCCATTGCAGCCTTGAACTCCTGGGTTAAAATGATCTCCCACCTCAGCCTCCCAAGTAGCTGGGACTGCAGATGCACACCACCACACTCGGCTATTTTTAACTTATTTATTTATTTATTTTGAGATCAAGTCTCGCTCTGTTGCCCAGGCTGGAGTGCATTGGCACAATCTCAGCTCACTGCAACCTCCGCCTCCCAGGTTCAAGCGATTCTCCTGCCTCAGCCTCCCAAGTAGCTGGGATTACATGTGTGCGCCAACATGTCTGGCTAATTTTTGTATTTTTAGTAGAGATGGGGTTTCACCATGTTGGCCAGGCTGGTCTCGAACTCCTGACCTCAAGTGATCCGCCCACTTTGGCCTCCCAAAGTGCTGGCATTTCAAGAGTGAGCCAGGGTGCCTGGCCCTTGTGCATCCTTCTTGATAAGGAAAGGGAGGTTCCTGGCTGTTATCAGGAGAATGTCAGCTGCTTGCTCTGTGGAGAGGAAAGGAAGAATACAGGCAACCATGCTCTTCTCTTTTCGGATATACATGATCTGTACAAAGTGGTCATCACTAGGCCTCTCTTGTCCAGGCAATCAATTTCCCCCTTAAGTTGTCATACATGCTACAAATTTCGTGCTTTCCCTCATCCATTCTAGCTTTAGGCAGTAACGTCTTTTTTTTTTTTTTTTTTTTTTTTTGAGATGGAGTCTTGCTCTGTCGCCCAGGCTGGAGTGCAGCAGTGGGATCTCGGCTCACTGCAAGCTCTGCCTCCCGGGTTCACGCCATTCTCCTGCCTCAGCCTCCCAAGTAGCTGGGACTACAGGCGCCCGCCACCACGCCCGGCTAATTTTTTGTACTTTTAGTAGAGACAGGGTTTCACCGTGTTAGCCAGGATGGTCTCGATCTCCTGACCTCGAGATCCGCCCGCCTCGGCCTCCCAAAGTGCTGGGATTACAGGCGTGAGCCACCACGCCCGGCTAGTAACATCTTTCATAGTCCTCCACAGCAAGGAGTAATCTGTAGGTTTTCTCAATTATGACAAGGGTTTTGTTTGTTTGTTTGAGACAGAGTCTCCCTCTGTCACCAGGCTGGAGTGCAGTGGCATGATCTCAGCTCACTGCAACCTCCACCTCCCAGGTTCAAGCGATTCTCCTGCCTCAGCCTCCCCAGCAGCTGGAACTACAGGTGCACGCCACCAAGCCCGGCTAATTTTTTGTATTTTTAGTAGAGACGGGGTTTCACCATGTTAGCCAGGATGGTCTCGATCTCTTGACCTCATGATCTGCCTGCCTCGGCCTCCCAAAGTGCTGAGATTACAGATTTGAGCCACTGCGCTCGGCCATGACAAGGGTTTTTCTCTTCTTGTTTCAAACTTTTGTTTCATCATCCTCACTCCAAGATGTCACAACAGCATCAATCATTTTTTGCTCATTATTTACACTAGAAACAGCTTTCCCAAAGAGCCCGCAAATTGAACTGGATTATAGGCGCGCTCCAGTTTGGCCACCTAAGGGGTGATGAGCTTGGTGCGCTCCTTTTTTGGGCCATCACCTTATATTTCTTCAGCAGCTGACAGTTTTTCCAAGTAATTCTGGCAATAAAAATCATCCAGGTAGGGATCAGTGCTTTGCAGTTGCATCATCTGGATTTTAGGGACCCAATCCTTTTTTTTTTTTTTTTTTTGTTGAGACGGAGTCTTGCTGTGTCACCCAGGCTGGAGTGCAGTGGCGCGATCTCGGCTCACTGCAAGCTCCGCCTCCCGGGTTCAGGCCATTCTCCTGCCTCAGCCTCCCGAGAAGCTGGGACTACAGGCGCCCGCCAACACGCCCGGCTAATTTTTTGTATTTTTAGTAGAGACGGGGTTTCACCGTGTTAGCCAGGATGGTCTCGATCTCCTGACCTCGTGATCCGCCCGCCTCGGCCTCCCAAAGTGCTGGGATTACAGGCTTGAGCCACCGCGCCCGGCCCAGGACCCAATCCTTTTCCCGCTGCAACATGAGATTGGCATATGGATCCTTTCAGAGATGATCTTGATGACTGTTCCATTGACTTCCTCTATCTCCTGCACCATTGAGATTCTGATGCTGATTTCTATTCCGTTGCTGTCTCTGATGCAAGAGTCGACAGTGCTGTGGATGAAAGTGAGTTGCATCTGGTCTAAACACTGGGGCCTGAGATCTTAGGTTTTACAGGTGAAGTCCTGGGCCAGGAGGGTGCTGCTGTGGAGGTGGTGCAGCAGGGATGGAGCACTAAAGAAGGCAAAGAAGCCTGGTGCTGGGGCAAGCATCTGCCCAACTGGCCCTTGTAGTAAGCTGGGACTCATAGCAGCAAGTAGACTACCAACAAATCCAGGGACTCATGCGAACTGGCTGGGAGGCATATATCCAGGCTGCAGCGGGACACAGCAGAGCTGACTTGGAGATGTCCTGTCACTATAGGGAGCAGGATAATGCGGTGGCATTGGGGGCTGAACAGGGACAGGCTTCGGACACAGAAAATGTTGGGCGAGACTGGATACAGCCATCTGCTTAGGTGGGGTGCCTATGGGGACAGCTCTAACAGGAGGACTGCCAATGATAGGTGAAGGTGACCGCCTTGGTAATGCATATTCAGAAAGGTCCCAATCATCTTCTGGACCCTGGGGGCCTCTGAGGCAAGGCACATTCTAATATAGACACTGTAGGCATTTCCTGAATGAGCAGTAGTCTTTGGACTCCTCTCAGAACTTCAGATCCATCCCAGATACTGGAATTCAGACTTCCTGGTTGGGGTTATAAAACTGGCCTGGTTTGCACTGCCCTCATGATAGCAGGATCTTCTAGTTCATTTTCTTTTTTTTTTTTTTTTTTTGAGACGGAGTCTCGCTCTGTCGCCCAGGCTGGAGTGCAGTGGCGCAATCTCGGCTCACTGCAAGCTCCGCCTCCCGGGTTCACGCCATTCTCCTGCCTCAGCCTCTCCGAGTAGCTGGGACTACAGGCGCCCGCCACCACGCCCGGCTAATTTTTTGTATTTTTTAGTAGAGACGGGGTTTCACCATGGTCTCGATCTCCTGACCTCATGATCCGCCCGCCTCGGCCTCCCAAAGTGCTGGGATTACAAGCGTGAGCCACCGCGCCCGGCCTTCTTCTAGTTCATTTTCAATCACCATCTTACTGAGCCTTTCTGCCAGATTCTCCTCATGGTCACCCAACAAGTCCATTTCATCCCTCTCTCCATTGCCTGTCTGTTCAATAACTGCCACTGGTTGCTTTTCTTCCAGTTCAGCCAGGCACTCATGTGCTTCCTGCCAAATATTAATTGCACCTGACCTGAATGTCTTATCACTGAATTGTTCAATTTCCTCATCTTCTTTTCCCAGGCCCTGAAATGCATCTTCAATTTCATCCACAGGACAATCTTCCAAAGACTCTTGGGAAGGGAGGGAGGGAGTCAGGAGAAGAGTAGGGAAGAGAGGGAAGAAGCACTGACTCCCCGGGCTCAGGTCCTCCACTGACTCGGGACCCCCGGCTGCTGCCATACGCCCAGTTGCAATTATATTTAAAGACTTAGGCCAGCTGGGCGCGGTGGCTCATGCCTGTAATCCCAGCACTTTGGGAGGCTGAGGTGGGAGGATCATCTGAGGTCAGGAGTTCAAGACCAGACTGGCCAACACGGTGAAACCCTTTCTCTACTAAAAATTAAAAAATTAGCCGGGCGTGGTGGCACACACCTGTAATCCCAGCTACTCCAGAGGCTGAGGCAGGAGAATTGCTTGAACCCAGGAGGCGGAGGTTGCAGTGAGCCAAAATTGCGCCACTGCACTCCAGCCTGAGTGACAAAGCAAGACTCTGTCTCAAAAAAAAAAAAAAAAAAGACTTGGGCTGGGCGTGATGGCTCATGACTGTAATCTCAGCACTATGGGAAGCCAAGGTGGGTATATCACTTGAGGTCAGAAGTTTGAGACCAGCCTGGTCAACATGGTGAAACCCCATCTCTACTAAAAATACCAAAAAAAAGAAAAAAAAAAAAAAAGCCAGCTGTGGTGGCACATGCCTGTATTCCCAGCTACTTGGGAGGCTAAGGTAGGAGGATTGCTTGAACCAGGAGGCAGAGGTTGCAGTGAGCCAAAATTGCACCACTGCACTCCAGCCTGGGCGACTGAGCAAGGCTCCATCTCAAAAAAAAAGCTGTCACAGATGCCAGTAGGAGAACAGGTTAGTTGCAAACAGATGGGAAGTATTGAAATTTGTGAAGATGGAGCTGGGGAGCCACCCCCAGGAGCGATGCACACCAGCCTCCTCCTTCCTGGGCCAGCTGCACCTTGGGCACACGGGACCAGAACTCCTCTAGCGGGAGGTCCATGGGTCCCCTGTCCAAGACGAGCAGTGGCGCCCTCTGCAGCTGACTGCTTAAGTGGATGTACAGGGTGGGGACGCCCACCTTGGCCAAGCTAGCTCATCAGAAGAACATGTTCACTTTCCACAGGAACTATGGACATAAAATAGAATCCTGCCCCGCACACACCACCATAGGCCCTGCCCAGCTGCCCCAAAGAGGGTGGTGATCAACATTTATTGGCTCACTTACCAATAAATCACACTGAGTGCCCATGGCACACCGCTGCAGAGGAGGCTGAGCCCAGCCTGGCTCTGAGGATGAGTCTGATTGGCCTGTTGATAATCCCACCTCCTTGTCAGTGATTGTCAACACTTGGTTCAGAAATGGACACGTGACTCTATTTGGGCCAATGTGGAGAGGCTGACTGGGGTTCTTTCTTCAAAAGCATCTAGAAGTGACTTTTTTTTTTTTTTTTTTTTTTTGAGACAGAGTCTTGCTCTGTCACCCAGGCTGGAGTGCAGTGGCACGATCTCAGCTCACTGCAAGCTTCGCCTCCCGAGTTCACGCCATTCTCCCACCTCAGCCTCCCGAGTAGCTGGGACTACAGGCGCCCACCACCACACTTGGCTAATTTTGCTTTTGTATTTTTAGTGGAGACGGGGTTTCACTGTGTTAGCTAGTATAGTCTCGATCTCCTGACCTTGTGATCAGCCTGCCTCGGCCTCGCAAAGTGCTGGGATTACAGGCATGAGCCACCACACCCAGCCTAGAAGTGACTCTTTTTTTTGAGATGGAGTCTTGCTCTGTCACCCAAACTGGAGTGCAGTGGTGCAGTCTCGGCTCACTGCAACCTCTGCCTCTCGGATTCAAGTGATTCTCCTGCCTCAGCCTCCTGAGTAGCTGAGATTACAGGTGCCTGCCAGCTAATTTCGGCATTTTTAGTAGAGATGGGGTTTCCCTATGTTGGCCAGGCTGGTCTCAAACTCCTGACCTCCAGTGATCCATCTACCTCGGCCTCCCAAAGTGCTGGGATTACAGCTTTGCACTCTGTGTTATGTCAGCCTGTACATGGTCTTCTTAAGTCAGTTTGAGTTAGTCCCTTATAGCAAAAAGCATCCTTACTCACAGCTCTGGGACAATCAGAAGACCAGATAATCAAATACCGTTCACTGTGCCTTACCCGCATTCTACAAAGCAGTATTGTCCTCACTTGCAATGGAGAAATGAAGGTTCAGACAGGCTAAGTAACATGCCCAAGATCACACATTCCCCACGCCATGTCAGGACTATAGCCCACGTGGGACCCACTCCAGATTCCATGTTCTTTATTCTGGCAACATGCCAGCAAAGAAGGACGCAAAAGAACTTTAAAAGTATACAAAGGAGCTCAGGAAACTCTGCAGTTTGGGGCACTCAGCAAAGGGGTCGATAGCCCCTGACTTCAGCAGACAGGGAGCCAGAAGCACTTACAATTCGAGTTTACAAGAGAAGGTACTACTTGCTACTTAAAAAGTCAGGGGACAGATTTTTATAAAAGCCGTCACCTTGGCAAGGTGCGGTGGCTCACACCAGTAATCCCAGCACTTTGGGAGGCTGAGGTGGGTGGAATTGCTTGAGCTCAGGAGTTCAAGAGCAGCCTGGTCAACATGGTGAAACCCAGTCTCTAATAAAAATACAAAAATTAGCTGGACATGGTGTCTCACGCCTGTAATCCCAACTACTTGGGAGACTGAGGCAGGAGAATCACTTGAACCCAGGAGGTGGAGGTTGCAGTAAGCCGAGATCCCGCCACTGCACTCCAGCCTGGGCAACAGAGGGAGACTCGTCTCAAAACAAAACACCAGCCTGAGCCTGGTGGCTTACACCTGTAATCCCAGAACTTTAGCAGGCTGAGGCAGGAGGATTGTTTGAGCTCAGGATTCAAGACCAGCCTGGGTAATATACCGAGATCTCATCCCTACAAAAAAATTTAAAAATTAGCCAGGGGTGGTGGCACGGGCCTATAGATCCAGCTACTTGGGAGGCTGAGACAGGAGGATAGATTGAGCCCAGGAGGTCAAGGCTGCAATGAGCTGTGGTTGCACCACTGTACTCTGGCGAGTACATCACTGCCTGGGTGATAGAGTAAGACAGAGTGAGACCCTGTCTCAAAAATAAATAAACAAAAATTAAAAAGGCCAGGTGCAGTGGCTCATGCCTGTAATCCCAGCAGTTTAGGAGGCCAAGGCAGGAGGATCACTTGAGCTCAGGAGTTTGAGACCAGCCTGGGCAACATAGTGAGAACTGTCTCTACCAAAAAAAAAAAAGAGAGTAAAAAAGTCAGGCCTCACCCATAGCCTACTAAATCAGAACCTTCAGAGAATTGGGAGCGGGCAGGAATGTGCCTTTTAACAGGTTCCTGTGGTGGAGGAGTATGCAGCTTGAGGGGTTCTAAGCTTCTATCTCCAGCCCAGACTGGGGCCCCAAATTCCAGACTTCTGTATCCAGCTATTTACCTGACATACCCTTTTGGAGCTCAATTTTTTCTTTTTTTCTGAGGCATTCTCTGTCACCCAGGCTGGAGTACAATTGCATGATCACAGCTTACTGCAATCTCCGCTCCCGGCTTCAAGCGATTCTCCTACCTCAGCCTACTGAGCAGCTGAGACTACAGGTGCCCACCACCACACCCAGCTAATTTTTTTTTTTTGAAACTAAGTTTCACTCTTGTTGCCCAGGCTGGAGTGCAATGGTGCGATCTCGGCTCCCTGCAGCCTCCACCTCCTGGGTTCAAGTGATTCTCCTGCCTCAGCCTCCTGAGTGGCTGGGATTATAGGCACCCACTACCACGCCCGACTTATTTTTGTATTTTTAATAGAGACGGAGTTTCACCATGTTGGCCAGGCTGGTCTCGAACTGCTGACCTCAGGTGATCCACCCATCTCAACCTCCCAATGTGCTAGGATTATACGCGTGAGCCACCGCGCCCAGCCATGCTTGAATTATTACAGTGGGTTCCTAACTGGTCTCCCTGTTTCTTCCATGGACCTGCCTACAGTTTATTCTCAGCACAGTAGCTGGTGTGATCTTATAACACTACATGAGATCATGCCACATCTCTGCCAGGATGATCATGTAAAAATGTAAGTTAGATGGTTACTTCTTTGCCTCCATCTCTCTGGGGGCTCCATCTCAGAGTAAAAGCCAAAATGGCCTTCATGGCCATCCCTTCTCTGGCCCCAACCTTGGCTCTATCAACTCTAGACACTGGCTCCTCCTCTCTTCTGCACTGTCAGTCCTGCTCCTGCCTCAGGACCTTTGCATATGCTGTTCCTTCTGCTTGGAAGCTCTTCCTTTTGCTATCCCCAAGGCTCAGCCCCTCCCCTCCTTAAAGTCTTTTTGTCTCTTTTTTTTTTTTTTTGAGACGGAGTCTCACTCTGTCACCCAGGCTGGAGTGCAGTGGTGTGATCTCAGCTCACTGCAACCTCCGCCTCCCAGGTTCAAGCAGTTCTCTGCCTCAGCCTCCAAAGTAGCTGGGACTACAGGCGCCCACCACCATGCCTGGCTAATTTTTGTATTTTTAGTAGAGATGGGGTTTCACCCTCTTTGCCAGGCTGGTCTTGAACTCCTGACCTTGTGATCCACTTGCCTCGGCCTCCCAAAGTGGTAGGATTACAGGTGTGAGCCACCCTGCCTGGTGAAGTCTTTTGTTTTTGAGATGGAGTCTCACTCTGTCGCCCAGGCTGGAGTGCAGTGGTGCAAGCTCAGCTCACTGCAAGCTCCATCTCCTGGGTTCAAGCGATTCTCCTGCTTCAGTCTCCTGAGTAGCTGGCATTACAGGCGCCCACTACCACACCTGGCTAATTTTTTTTTTTTTTTTTTGAGACGGAGTCTCGCTCTCGCCCAGTCTGGAGTGCAGTGGCACGATCTCGGCTCACTGCAAGCTCTGCCTCCCGGGTTCACGCCATTCTCCCGCCTCAGCCTCCCGAGTAGCTGGGACTACAGGCGCCCGCCAACATGCCTGGCTAATTTTTTTGTATTTTTAGTAGAGACGGGGTTTCACCATGTTAGCCAGGATGGTCTCGATCTCCTGACCTCGTGATCCGCCCGCCTCAGCCTCCCAAAGTGCTAGGATTACAGGCGTGAGCCACCGCGCCCGGCTTCACCTGGCTAATTTTTGTATTTTTAATAGAGATGGGATTTCCCTATGTTGGCCAGGCTGGTCTCAAACTCCTGGCCTCCAGTGATCCATCTCCTTAGGCCTTCCAAAGTGCTAGGATTACAGGCGTGAGCAAGTATGCCTGGCCCACTCCTGCGTCTTTGTTCAGGTGTTAACTTCTCAGATCTTACTTTGTATCTCCCCGCTTCTCATTTTTCTCTATAGCAATTCACACCCTCTAATCTTTCCTTGTTTTTGTCTGCATCCCTCATTAGGATGTCAGTTTTGGCCGGGTGTGGTGACAGAAGGTGACAGAGTGAGACTCTGCCACAAAAAAAAGAAAAAAAAGAATGTCAGCTTAATGAGGTCAGGGGTTTTGTCAGTTTCATTCACTGCTGAATCCCCAGGGCCTAATCGTGGCCCATGGGAGGTGCTTAATAAAGGTTAACAAATGAAGGGGACACCCGGAGCCTGGAGAGAAGTGAGTCGCTCAAGGTCATAGCCATC